>NW_021620970.1:576924-595748 GCF_004785775.1 Grammomys surdaster | reverse complement strand
GAGAGAGAGAGAGAGAGAGAGAGAGAGAGAGAGAGAGAGAGAGAGAGAGACAGTCTGACTCCTTGTGTAGCCCAGGCTGATCTTGATCTTGATCCTTCTGCCTCAGCCTCTGAAGCACTTGTATTATAGTCTTTATTTCTTTGCCTTCTTCAGCTTTCCTTTGGAACTTGATCTACTTTTTCTACACATTTTTGTTTAAATTTTCAGATGATGTATCTTTCATAAACCTCCATACTGATCATGGTGTGTTCCCTTAATCCTGGCACTCAGAGAGATGAGGCAGGAGGACTGACACCCTGGGTTAGACAATAAGCTCTGGGCAGGCCTGAGCTACATAGTGAGAGCTAGTATCAGAAATAAAAGCCAAACAAACAAATGATAAGTATTACATGCTCAATTAAATTAAATAATGATAATATTAGATTATGCTTTGTGTGGTAAACTGATTGATCAGAACTACTGTATAATTTATGGGATACTTATCTACTAGTATATAAGAAATACTGCATATATGCATATATACCAGGCACTGAATACCCTACTGTAAACTCTACAATCTAGGACTATTTTTTTCTTTTTTTTTTTTGTTTTTTTGTTGTTTGTTTTTGTTTTTTTTTTTTTACAGGAACGGCCTGGGCTATATTCTCATGGGATTTAGGAGTCCAAAACTGACAGGATAAATAACCACATTCTCATATAAACACACAGAATAGTCCAGGTGTGGTGTCTGCTGCAGGCCAGATTTCCCTGGAGCCAGACTTTCAAATACTGTTTTGTATATGGAAATTTTAATAGTGACTACTATGAGGCTCAATCTTGCGGGAAAGTGCAGTGAAGAGGTTGGCCTGAAGTAGTCACAGCAAAAGCCCCAACAAATTCTGCAGGTATCATATACACTATATTGAATTGGGATAAAGGCTTTTTCTCTAAGTTGCCCAGTGCTTGGATGTATCCTGATGACATAGCATGGGTGGGGTAGCGTTTTTGTTTTTTGTTTTTTGTTTTTAACCTAAAGGCTAAGGATAGTCTCTAAAAAGAAAGACCCACCTGTAAGCCATCAGTTGTACAACACCCCCAAAGGCAAGGAAAAGATGTTTGACTCCAGAGAAGGAAAAGGATATAGGTGGCACCAAAACTCTGCTACAGTGACTCAGCTTAGGATATGATTCTGGACACCTGATTGTGGACTTATAAGTTACAGATCATATCATTTAGTGCCAAAAGAATCAGGCATAAACTTGAGGGAAGAAATTCATATACTACTTTGTTTATGGATGGAACAGGAATAGCCTTTCTGGTTTTTTCCCATCTTCCGCTCCTGAACTCTTTCTCTGATTGCATCTTTTCTCTCTCACAGTTTTATGTAGCATGCAGCATAAACATGACAGATGTCACGGAGGAGGACAGAGAGGGAGAGAACTTGAAATCTGGAAAGAAAAGGATTACTGCTATGTCTAGATCATCCTGTCAGGAATAATGTCCCTGTCCTCTAGATGGGAGATGTCACACTCAGTGAATAAGAGCCGGTTCCTGGCTTTGCATCCTCACCCATTGCTTAATCCGCAATCTTTCCTCCTGGATTTCATTTTCCAAAGCATACTAAAGGATACAATTGCTTCAAGATGACTCTTGACTCAAACAAATAATCTTAGTAATCATAAGGTTGATTATAAAGAAGAAATTTTACTACATTTTTCTATTTTAATAATGACAACCAAAATGTTTGAAAGTTTAAGATAAAAGTGTATCTTTTTCATTGTCATCCCTTAATCCATTGGGTAGCCTGCTTTTAAAAAGGTAGAAAATCATCAGCCAGCAGGAACAGTTTATTAGGGCATGAATCCAAAATAGAAGCCTAAGGGATAATGAATCCAGCTTATATGATGGGAAAATGCAAAGAGTCATTAATTCATAGTATGCTATGTTGTTCTTCTATCAACTACTGGAAAAAGAAATTCTCTAACCACCACTCTCATTTCAGCCTGGCTGACAAGACACTGGCATGGTAGCTGAGGTTCAAAAGTTAATAATAAACCTGAATGAGGAATAATTTTGAAAGTACTCAGACAACAAAAGGCAGTGGAGAGTAAAAATTCAAATGTTGCAGGATGTTATCCGATTAGACATCCACTGCCATTGTCCTCCATCAAAATGGTGCACGAACTGCTGATGTGAGGTCTATGACCTCTACGGTAGGATTGAGTTTGCATCAAAAGTCAGCAGCTCAGCATTTCCTTTCTTCTTTATAAAACTGCACACAACAGAGGGCACTGGATAACAAATTTTATTGCTAAAAATGACTTGAGCCTGTTGAAATACTGCTTGCTCAGAAGTGTCACCCTGGCAACTCACCCATGAATTCTGTTTTCCAACCATCTCTCTCTCAAAATCTTCTCTTTTCAGAATCCTATGTGGGGAGGACAGTCTAGAAGCTTACCTCCAACTTTAAATGCCAACTCCAAAATGAACACAAACCCTACCCACTGCTTTTATTGCTGTGGTTTTTGTTTTTTGTTTTTGTTTTGTGTGTGTGTGTGTGTGTGTGTGTGTTCACTTGTTTTTAATACATTGGTACTTGCAGCCTTCACCCAGAATCTAGGAAGAAAGCATTCACCCCACCCTGCTGCATTCTATGCTTCCCTCATGCTAAGACATCACTGCCATCAAGCCAGATAACAATGGCAAGAGCTAGCTTCCCTGTTCACTGTGCCAGACTGTCTTGTGCTCAGTCTATAGTAGCTTCCACATCTGTTCACCCCAGTTGTGATGATTTGTATATGCTTGGCCCAGGGAGTGGCACTATTAGGAGATGTGGCCTTGTTGGAGTAGGTGTGTCACTGTGGGTGTGGCTTTAATACCCTCGTCCTAGCTGCCTGGAAGTCAGTATTCTGCTAGCAGCCTTCAGATGAAGGAAGATGTAGAACTCTCAGCTCCTCCCGCATCATGCCTGCCCGGATGCTGCCATGTTCCCGCCTTGATGATAAAGGACTAAACCTTTGAACTTGCAAGCCAGTGCCAATTAAATGTTGTCATAAGGGTTGCCTTGGTTATCACAGCAGTAAAACCCTAAACCAAGACACTAGTTCATACTGCTCTATACAATGTCACCAAGCAAACCTGCAAAAGCCACTACCTCCCAGAGGTTGCTTTCCTTTTCCTGATTCCACTCAGATCTATAGACAAAACCCTGCAAAAGATCTTGTGTTTAAGAGGGATCAAGTGAATGTGTCTGTGACTTAGGAAGTGTGAATGAGAAAGAAAAAGAGAGAGAGGACAGAATAAAAAGAGACAGAAAAGTCAAAGAGGGTGAACCAGTGACCAATAGTCCCACACCTTGCACATACCAGTGGAAACTCCTTTTCCTATTGGCAGCTTTGGAATGACTGAAGTACGGTTCACACACACCCTAATGAGTCACAGCCCAGTGCTTTCACAGTCAGGAATGGCCAACCCGAGAACACCACACAGAATAATTCTTTGTCTTCACGACCACCTACTACTTGCATGCTTATGCCGTCATTCTGAATCATAGCAACTGAGATTGTTCACAGATTCATTTTCTATATATAAAATCCACAGCAAACTTTGATGTAATTGAGTAAATCAGAAATATTTTCTCTTTATAAGCATTAGTTCTGAAAATACTAGTATCCTTTTCAAACGAGAAATTAAACATAGGTGGTTTAGGGTTCTACTGTAGTGGCAGAACCAGTATAGAAAACCAGAAAATAACAAAAAGAAGGTTTATGTTAAAAGTAGAGGGGCTGGAGAGATGGCTCAGCGGTTAAGAACACAGACTGCTCTTCCAGAGGTCCTGAGTTCAAATCCCAGCAACCACATGGTGGCTCACAACCATCCGTAATGAGATTGGATGCCCTCTTCTGGTGTGTTTGAAGACAGCTACAATGTACTCATCAATAAAATAAATAAATAAATATTTAAAAAAAAAAAAAAAAAAAAAAAAGTAGAAACAACCATAAAATTAAAAGTTCCACAGCCTCATGTTTTAAAGTAAAATATATTTCATCAATCTGGAGTAACTAACCAATGTAATTGCCATCAGTATAAAGCAGTTCTTGGAGTTTGATTCAATTACATGCTTTTAAATGTCTGGATAATTCACTCTATGCAATTCAAAGAGGTTTGGTTAGGGAGGGAGGGAGAGAGAGTCAGAGACAAAGAGACAGAGACATAGAGAGACAGAGAGAGAATGAATATGATCCTGGAGGAAAGCCAGAGTGGTTCAAGAAACCAAGTCACTGGTTCCACTGCTAGGATTAAAGCAGTTACCAAATTCTGCCTTAATTCAATTTTTTGTGTTTGAAAATGAAAGTGATAAATGAGCCAATCCTGGAAAGATGATAATGAAGTGGACTATAAAAGCTACAATGGTAAGGTTTTGTAATTCCCCAGTACATCTTAAGAAAATTAGTCATTAAGCCAATTAAGGCCATAGTAATTCAATAAAATGGACTCAAAATAGCACAACTGTAAGTATTATTTGAATTTAAAATTCTTACTCATGACATTCCCTCAAAGAAGGCTCTGAGTAATAAGTGCCTGAAGTCTGACTAGGGGGGACTCACTCTCAAACACTGAGGCCTCTGTTATGACAGAGCCTTCATCCATGTTCAGGGTGGATGCTAGGAATACCAAGGGGTGGAATCAGTACCACGCTACTGAAGCATTCAAGAAAGGCCCAGAGTCTCCTGTAAACAATGCTCGAATACTTCACTAGGCAATGGAAATGAAGAATTGACAAGAGACCATGATAATTAATACTAAAAAGACTTATACTTGGGGAAAGGGTCCTAATTGAAACGGAGAATGATACTGAATAGCTGCACTCCTAAAACATAGGGATTTGTTGTTTGTAAACAGTGTTTAAAACTTCTTTTTCTCAAACTAAAAACACTACCAATTTGGTTCTTAGAAAACAGCTCAATCTATCATGCCAGGAAAACAAGACCTACAGCTACTTATACAAATGAAATAACAAATAACGTTCAGGTGGAAATTGATAAGATTTAAGGTTGCATCTTACATATCTGAACAAATAATATTGAGCACTTAAGTATTAAAGTGCATTTTTTAAAATGTACTAACTACCTGCTTGGGATCTTGTTACTTTCTTTTCAGTTTTCATATTTTGTGATATTAGAGATGACCTCAGGGTTCCATAGATGCAGGGATAGCACTCTACTACAAAGCTGGATCCCTGGACAGTGGTTTGGAGTATATGTGTCTCTAGAGAGCTTATAGCTAAGGTGTGGCTAGCCTGTGTGCCTGTAGAGAGCTGGTGGAGCCTCTTGGAGCTAAGGTGTAATAAGAGAGGCAAGCCATCAGGGGCATGCCCTGAAAGATATTGGGATCCTAGCCATTTCCCTGCTCTCTCTGCTTTCCTGTCACCCTGAGACAAGCAGCTTTACTCTACCATATGCTTCTCATCATGACCTCCTGCCTCACCACAGACCCAAAAGCAACACAGCCAGGTGACCATGGACTGTAACTTTGAGACACCAAATCCTTCCTTTGTGTAGGTTGGTTTCCTAGGGATTTTTTTTTTATCACAGCAACAGAAAATGGACTAAGATGGCCTACAATTTCAATGTTTCTAGACCCAATTTCCCCCTTTATCTCCACATTATCTTTCTAGCTACCTGATAAACAATTCTACCCAGATGTTCCCACCTGCCTTGAAGCTCTACCTTCTCTAAAAGTATTCCACATTCACCTTTTATCCCCTGATCGTTTCCATCATGGTCTTAGTCATCCCAGTCAGAAACTCAAAAGTCTTAAGTCCTGATTTTTCCTCCTCCCAAGCATAACAACTCTTCAAATCTAGCACATTCCTCACTTCTTCAAATAACTCTCCTGTTCTGTTCCTTACTGCTTCTATGCAAATTCTATTTCTCAAAAATATTCGCTAGACTATTCCAAAATTAGTCATCCCTTCTTTCAGTCTTGCTAACTCTGTCTCGGATTTTCTTCACTCACTCCAGTGTAGCACACCTAAAATGCACATGAGTTCCAGCTTAACCCTCCTCAGAGTGTCTGTGCTTCTCTCTCATCATACATACACACACACACACACACACACACACACACACACACACGCACACACACACACACACTGGACCTAATGGTTCCACATTGCCATACCGTTTGCTGCTTTCCTTTTGGGTTTCACAGCTGTGCCCCTCTGCTCCTGCCTAGAGTACCTTATCCACCTCTGCCATGTATATGGCTCATTTCTGACCATCTTTCAGAAGCTATTTCATCTCCAGAAGCCTGTTTCACCACACAACACACCATCCTCCAGATCTGAGATGCACTGACGCTTGTTGAAGTCTTTAATGTAACCTCGGTATGGTTGTATCCTACAGAACTTGTCATACTCTTTTTTAAAACAGATATATCACTAGCATTTGAGAGATATTTGTTGAGTGTCCACTATCATTGCTTTATGAGAACATAGCAAGGTTTACTGATAAACTCTGGGGGGAAAACAATTGAAAGGTTTGAGAGTATATTGGAGAGTTATGAATATTAGAAATAATACTGAATGATTTTCTTATGTAAAGATATTTGAACTTACAACTTGCTTTTACATAAACTAAACCATGTGAGCCTTGGAAGGGTAGGCATGCCATGTATAAAGCCAGACCAACACATAAATAGAGCACTACTACTGTGTTTTGATTGCTTGATTTTTTTTTTTTGAGGAGGAGGTGGAGTTTTTTTATTTTTAGACACAGACCCACTGTGTGGTCTGGCTGGCCTGGAGCTATGTTGACCACACTGACATTTAACGCACAGAACTCTGACTGCCTCTGCCTTGAGCGCTAGGACAGAAGGTATGTCACCACACCCAGCTATACTGTGGCCTTTTTGTGGCTGTTACTTTAGCGATGTGCCTAAGAGTGTGTATATGTGCTCAAATATGTCTTCCTAGATCAAAGTTTCACTTAAAATAACTTCCAATTAATTTAGCACTAAAAATTCTTCCCCACAGAAAATCTCATGATCACACAGAGAGAATTCTCAGGAACAGTTCCCCATTCATTCTTCGAAGAAGTGGATTGTGGCAGACACACCAGTTAATAATATAACTACCCAGGATAAAAAAAAGAAGCCATCCACTTGTACCTTCAGAAGATCCGCAGGCTCAGGAACTTCCCAATGCTTCCGTGATTTCTGAAGTCCACCTTTTCTCAGAGTGATGTCAACAGCTGAAAGCAGCCTTGAGAGGGAGGGAGAACAGGGGTACTGGGTTTCACTGGAGAGTATCACAAAAATTCCTGAAAAGGGAAAAAAAAACACAAAGGAATGTAAACTCTTGAGGGCCAGCTCATTCTATTAAGCTGAGATTTCCTTTTTATTATCTACCTAAAATAAACATGGGAACTTTATACGTAGGAAATTCTGTGATTAGTTTCAACCGAATATTATTGCATTTACAAGCATTAGTAACCCTAAGAACTTTAAACAATTTAAAGGACAGGGGTAATGAAAAAAGGTAACTTAATTCCAATGACATTTCAGTGTAGCAGAGAAATCTGAAATACTTCAAAAGAAGCAAACAACTGTGCACATGGAAAAAGAAAACCCACCGGCTCTTACTCTTCCCTACTACTTGTAATACATCATGTTTTACAAACACCTCAACACACAGACATTTCTTTCTGAGAAGAATCTAATTGAGGCTGAAAAGAACAAACAATGAAGAACTCAGCATTTGATCAAGGTTGACAGTGTCAGAGAGTTCAGCTACGCAATTACATTTCAGAGTGGACTTTGAAGCTGATGAGGAAAGATGGCAACCAGGAATAAAGGAGTTGCTGAGCCGACTGTAGTCAGAAAAAAATTAGATAATGTGGAAATTAACAGAGTAAAACCTTAATTAACTGGAATCTACCAAGCAGGAATGCCTGGATAATGTATTTATCTAATACCTCTCTTCTATGAGAAAGAATAAGAATCACAGACAGGATTGTTAAGAAAGCTGATGTTACCACAACAGCAGCACAGAGGGAGAACAGCTGAAGCCGAAAGTTCGAGCTCATCCTCTACCACCAATAGGATAAACCTGGGCTTGCTAAGTGTTCCTCAACCCTATTTGCACTCCTCGACCCAATCTGCACTCTAGCACTCTAGGTGGACTCAAGAAAAAACAAAGACTGATATTGTGGGCAGGCTGGGAAGACAGCTCAGTAGGAGAGCATTGCAGGGCGAGGCCCTGAGTTGGAATGTCCAGAACCATGTTAAGCTACACATAATAGAACTCCTACAGAGAGATGGGAAGTGGAGATAGGAAAATCCCCACAGTCTCTGAATCCAAACCTGGCATATGTAGCCATAGACAAAAGCCCATGTCTCAAAAAGGCTGCAAGGCAAGGGTACACACTTCTCTGACCTTGTCATCTATTTGTCTGTTCAGTGACAACTCACTCTTACAGTGAAAAGCAGAAGCAGAAGCCTCCCCAGTAATTTTAGATTTTGACTGTATAAACAAGCAATTTCTGTTGTTTGTATGAGAGTTAATGTTTTATGAAGTGATTCGGAATGGCTAAATATTGAGTACTGAATACTGTTTCACTTCAGACAATTTTCAGAAGAGTCGTCACCAAAACCTGCCCTACAAGACTCAGCCCATCTGGTGTCTGAATTTAAATGTGGCATTGGAGTCTCTGGAACGTCCTCTGCAATAGCATCAGACAATAAACATTCTTAGCCTTATCTTCCATCATTGGAAAGAGGGATCTCTGCTGCAGTTTGCTATTATACTTCATTTATACTATGTAAATGATTTCCTTTCTTGAAGGCATTGCTACTGACTATAACAAAATCTAATTTATAAATATTTCACACATGAAATTGAATTTAGTTAAGAAGCTAATGCGAAACCATTACTGTCTGACATCCTGGGCGTATTTTAATTCCATTGCATCACAGTTATCTCTAGGACTGTAATATTAACATCAAAGAGTGATTTTCATTAGACAGTGCTAGAAAGAAACAAGAGTGGTAGGAAAAATAAAATAAAAACCCAGGTACCGGGAGGCTTCAAGGTCACAGAGCCTAACCATTTCTCTGTCTATGGTTCATCCCATGTTTAGGAAGCTCCAAATAGAGCTGAATTTCTCTTCCTATACCTGTACCCCAGAGGAGCAAGTCTCAGATTCATGTTCGAATAGGAGCACCCCAATCATATCCCACTGTCCAGGAAAAAAAAAAGAAATTAGCTGTTTCTTTAGCAGAGCCACCCAATGATGGGGCTCATGGGTTCACCTCTGAGACATGTGGATGGCCAATTAAAAAGCATCACAGAAAAGTCTCTGTCCTAGAAAAGTAACAATAGGATTGGTCAATCAAACTGGATTACTCTGGAGTTTTGGAGAGGTGACTGAGGGTACAGGGGAACCTATACAGAGGGAAGCAGAAAAGACAGAAGAGAACTGGAAAGGAGACGGTGCCTGAGGTTCTCTCAACTGTGAATTTCTTTCCTACCTTCCAAATTTAAGCAGGGACTATGGAGTGAGTCCCTCTTCCTTAGAGTGCCCTGTGATTAATATCTCTTTTATATCTTCATAGGTCTTTTTGTTAGAATCAAATTCTTAGGTTTTGTGTCCATTATACCCAAAACATTTGACTCCCCAATTATGGTCCTACAAAATGTATGTTATGTCCTGCACCCTCATAGCATTCACACATGAGAGGCGTTTACTGTCTAGAATGGCTTTCATACCACAGTGGAATAAAATGAATAAATGCCTACTGGGCAATAAACAAAAATAAATGTACTCCTCCTGACTTGATTGCTACTAATGATGAAAGACTACCAATACTACAAATCATCCTAATGATATAAAACGCTACATAAACTGATAGATAAAGCTTTTAACACACAACTGGTTAAAGACTGGAAAGTCCAGAAGAATGACATCCGAGCAACAGTAAAGAAAATAAGGCTCGGGCTGAGAAAGGTGTCAGCATGAACTTCATTATTACAGTAATCACCTGTGCAGTGGACCAATACGTTGTGTTTGAGAAACATATTGCTGAAACAGAGCCAGGTTAGTCTCAGTCTTCCCCAAGGCAATTGTGGAAATTGGAAGAATCTATCATTTTAAGCCATCTGGTGTAGGCTGCCAAAGTGCAATTGTTTTCCTAAGATATCAACTGTGTTGTCTAATTTAGCTTTCAGTAAGCCTTGTGGAATCTCTCATTACAATAAAAAGTCCCATGGTCATCTTAAGTTCTGGTTTTCTCAGTGTTCTGTCTCCAGCTTCACTGTCTAGCTAGACAGTCCCAGAGAAATCCAGTTCATTCTTTCCAGTTTAACTCAAAACCTCCTTTCCTCCCCAGGCTGGCTCTCAGTGCTTTGAAAGGCCTGCTGCACCTGCCAATAACAAAAGCATATGAAGAGATAAAGATATAACTCAGTAAAGAGCTTACCTTAAAAGCACTAGGGCATAAGTTTAATTCCAAAAATTCACTTTAAAAGAAGCTGGGTATGGTGACATAGACATTTAGTCCCTGACTTGGGGGTTGCTGACCAGCCAGACTGGCCTATTTGAAGAGTTCTTGGTCTCCATGAAAACAAACAACAATGGATAGTGTCCAAGGTGTGGCATCTGAAGTTGTCCTCTGATCTGCACATGTGCCTGTATGTACAGATGTACACCACCTCTTCGCATAACCATCCACACATAGAAAAGCACATAAGAGTGTGCCTGAATTTTATACCATCAGTGTTGAACATGCCAAGGAGTTCAGGCATACCTCTTTTTCTCAGTGGTGTTGAATTATTCAATTATTTATACTATAACTCTTCCTGTGCATTCATAAGGACAAGGTCCTCCTACATACAAGCCATAGAACATGCTTGTACTGGAAAGAAGACCCAGCAGCTTCTGCTAAAATCTGATAAAATATCACTTCGTGTTTGAGTATACTTTGAGTTTCTTTTTTCTACAGTCATTCTCACTTAATACTAAAAATCAAGTGCCTTTCTCTACCCAATAAAAACAAATATATGCCCCCTCATTGCTTCACCACAGCCCCCAACCCCAGCAGGTACCCACTGCTATCCCAAAGCCTCTCCTGCCAGGGCAACAAGTAGGCTGAAAGTAGAGCCACACTTCCTTCTGTTCCTCCAGATGCAGTTCCCCTAGTCTCATCCACGGATCTGTAGCAGACAACTTGCCACAGTTCTCCTTTCTTCTGTGACCCCATCTATCACCAATGGGTCACAACAATTTTCTTCGCCAACCTTCCTCCCTCCAACTCATCCCACTACTCCAGACTCCAACACCAACAGGCATTCCCTACGAACATGCCAGCTGAGCATGCCAGGGAAACTGGCACGATAACTAAAGACCTTCACCATTCCCTTCCCTCTTCCAGACTCAAACTCCAGTCTCATCCTTATCTCTGCAACAGAACGCTTGCTGCAGTTTTCCTTACCCTTCTGCTCACATCTCCTGTGGATCCCACAGACCTTCCCCACTCCAATATCCACCTTTCCTTTTGTTGCTTTATCTCAGCCCCTAACTCCAGCAGGCATTCCCTGCTAATTCACAGACTAACTACTGCTTGGGAACCAGCATGCTTATGTATCTGTAAATTACCACATCCGTGCCTGGTGCCTGAAAAGGCCAGAGGACGACAATCAATTCTCCTAGAACTGAAGGTACAGATGGTTGTGAGCCACCTTTTGTTTTTCTAGACCCAACCCCTAGTCTCAGCTCCTCTCATTCCAAGGAGATGACATACATAAGCAGATCCTGGTTAAGCCTTCGGCTCACCTCCCTCCTGTGAACCTCTATTCTCATCCCTAAGTGTAAGCTCCCAGTACCCAGAAACACGTTTTACCTAAAATTACCAGTACTTGTAATTATCAGATACAAAGAAAATTCTCTACCAGGCAACATACAGGCATCACACTCTTGGAAAATCCAGAAAGGAAACAAAAACCAAGGAACAAAACATCTACCCAACAAAGACAAATTTATAAATCAGCACCTAGACACATGATCATCCCAATCCAAGATACCTAGATGCTAGTGTCAAAACATAATCAATATGCCTAAGCAATATGTCTCCAACAGAGGCCAGCTATCCTACGACAGCAGTCCATGAATACTCCAAAATAGCTAAAGCACAAGGAAAAGAACTTAAAAGTACCTGCATGGAAGATGATAGAGGTACTCAAGAGGAAATGAATAAATTCTCTAAAGAAATGCATAAAAACATAAACAAACACTAGAAGGAAATGGATAAAAACTGTTAAAGACCTGAAAATTAAAAGAAAGCAATAAAGAAAACCCAAACGAAGAGAATTCTGGAAATAAAAAAATGTACAAACATGAACAGGAAATACTGAGGTAAGCTTCACTAACAGAATATAAGAGATGGAAGACTGAACCTCAAACACTGAAGATACAATAGAAGAGATAGATACATCAATCAAACAAAATGTTAAATCTAAAAAACTTCTAACACAAAACCTCCAAGAAATCTGGGATACTATGAAAAGTCCAAACCTAAAAATAACAAGAATAGATGAAGAAAAATCCCAGCTCATAGGCTCAGAAAATAGTTTCAACAAAATCACAGAAGAAAACTTTCCTAACCTAAAAAAGGAGATGTCTATAAAGGTACAAAAAGCATACAGCACCCCAAATAGAATGCATAAGAAAGAAAAATCCCATTGGAACATGATAATCAAAACACTAAACATACAAAACAAAGAAAGACATATTAGAATTACCCATGATTCCTCAGTAGAAACTGTAAAAGCCAGAAGAGCCTGGACAGATGACCTATAGCCTCTAAGAGACTACAGATGCCAGCCCAGACTACTATATGCAGCAAAGCTTTCAATTACCACATATGGAGGAAATAAAATATCCCATAGGAAAAAAACTTAAACAACATCTATTGCTAGAAGAAAAACTTCAACCTAAGGAGGTTAAGTACACTGACAAAAAACCCAGAGAATAAATAATCTCACACCAGAAAAAAACAAAATAAGGGAAGTACACATACTAACACCACCACGAAGAACAACAACTCATCAAATTATTCCATAAAATAGAAACAGATAGAACATTGCCAAACTTATTTTTTTCAAGCCATGGTCACCTTGATGCCAAAATCACATAAAGACCCAACAAAGAATAATTAGAGACCAATTTCTTTTATAGACACAGATGCAAAAATACACAAAAATACACAAAAATAACTTGCAAACCAAATCTAATAACACATCAGAAAGATCAATCCACCATGATCTCAGAGATGTAGGAATGACTCAATACACAACAATCAATAAATGTAATCCACCATATAAACCACTTGAAAGAAAAAATAACACATGATCTCTTCATTAGATGCAGGAAAGAAAAGCCATCACCCTTTCATGACAAATGTCCTCGGGAGATTGAGAACGAGGAATATACCTAACTATAACAAAGGCAGCTTACAGCAAGCCTATAGTTAATACCAAATTAAATGTAAAGAAATTCACGGCAACTCTACTAAAATCAGGAACAAGACAAAGTTGTCCACTCTCTCAATATCTATTCAGTATAGTTCATGAAGTTATAGCTAGATCAAATAAGAAAACTGAAGGAGATCAAAGAAAAACCAATTGGAAAGGAAGAAGTCAAAGAGTAACTATTTGCAAGTATGGTAGTGACCTAAAAAATTTACCAGAGAACTCTTACAGGTGATAAACACTTTCAGCAAAGTAGCTGGATACAAAATTAACCAAGAAACAAAACAAAACCAAGAAAACAACAACAGCAACAACAAAGCCAGTAACAGTACATACATACATACATACATACACACACACACACACACACACACACACACACACACACACATACATACATACAATGACAAATAAACTGAGAAAGAAATCAGGTAAACGATTTGCAATAGCCTGAAGAAAGGAACTGAAGGTGATACCAGAAGATAGAATGATACTCCTTGCCCAAGGACCAGTACGATTAGTATAGTAAAAATGGTTATCACACCAAAGGCCATCTACAAATTCAATGTAATCACCATTAAAATCCCAACACAGTTTTTCACAGACCTTGAAAGGAAAATTCTCAACTTCCTATGAAAGAAAAAAAAAAAGGCTAGCTAAAACACTCCTGAACAATAAAAGGATTGCTGGAGGTCTCATTATTCCGAATCTCAAGTTATAGGACAGAGATGTAGTAATAAAATCCACCACATGGTATTAACAAACAAACAAACAAACCCACACATCTAATACACACTGAAATACACACTGGAAAAGTGACAACATCTTCAACAAACGGTTCTAGTCAAACTGGATATCTGCTTGTAGATGAATGAAAATAGATACATATTTATCACCCTGCACAAAACTCAAGCGCAAATGGGCCAAAGACCTCGAAATAAAACCAGATACACTGAACCTGAAAGAACAGAATGTGAGGAATAGTCTTGAACTCATTGTCACAGGAGAAGACTTGCTGAACAGAACACCAATAGTTCAGGCACTAAGAATAAATGAGACCTCATGAAACATAAAGCTTCTGCATGGCTTCTGTTGTTCAAATCAATCAGCAGACTCTAGAATGAGGGGGGAAAAAGTACCAACTTGACATACAATAGAGGACTGATATTCAAAATATATAAAGAAGTCAAAAATATTTTTAAAAAACAAATAATCCAATTTTAAAATTGCTACAGCTATAAATAGAGAATTTGCATGAGAGGAAACTCAAATGGCTGAGAAATACTTAAGAAATGTTGAACATCTTTAGACATCAGAAAATTGCAAATCACAATACCAACCAACCACAGCTCCCAGGGTCTAAACCACCAGCCTGGGAGCACTTAGGGATGGATCCAAGGCTTCAGCTGAATATGTAAGAGTGGAGGGCCCTGCTGGGCATAGGTGGAAGAAGAGATCCTTGACCTCATGAATGCTGGATGCCCCAGGGGGTGGGAATTTTGAGGGTGGGGAGGTGGGAGTAGGGGGGTAGGTAGGGGTTACATCCGCAGAGAAGAAGGAGGAGGGGTGAGGGGATAGGGGGTTCCTGGGTGGGTGGGGGATGGGGTAAGGGGACAACATATGAAATGTAAATAAAACATCCAATAAAAAAAATTGCAAATCAAATCTACTTAGAGATTCCACCTTACTCCTTTTAGAATGGCTTAGATCAATAATGCAAGCTCATGTTAGCGGGAATGTACAATTATGGGAAGACTCCTCCATTGCTGGTACAAATAAAAAACTTGTATAGCCACTAGGGAAATCAATATGGCAGCTCCTAGGAGTTGAAAATCGATCTACCTCAAGACCCAGCTATATCACTCTTAAGCAATACCCAAAGGATGCTTCATCCTACCAGAAGGACACCAGCTCAATCATATTCGTTGCTGCTTTATTCACAGTAGTCAGAAACTGGAAACAACCTAGATGTCTCTTAACCAGAGAAAGGATGAAGAAAATGTGGTATATTTAACAGAATAGTACTCAGCTGTTAAAATGACATCATGAAATTTGTAGGCAAATGAATGGAACTAGAATGGAGCCTGTCTTTTTCTAACGAGAAACAGAAAGGGAGAAGTATCTGAAGGAGAAGGGAGGTGGGGAGGAACTGAGAGGTATAGGAGAACTGTAATCAAGATATATTGTATAAGAAGAAAAGAATCTATTTACAATAAAAGGACTTAAAATAATAAGAACTAAAACAAACAAACATCAATAACATCTGTTGACCCATAGATAAGAGTGCTTACAGCTCTTCTGGAGGATTTGCATTGAATTTCCAGAATCTACTTGGCAGCTCAGAACTTCTTCTGACTACAGTTCCAGGGTATCCAGTGACCTCTCTTGGGCTTCCATGTACTTCTACATGCACATGATGTACATAAACTCACAGAAGCACTCACATGCGCATGTGCACACACACAGACACACACACACACACAAATAGATAAATAGGTTGGGTTTTTTGTTTTTGTTTTTGTTTTTTGTTTTTTAATATTCCCCTAGCTTCTTAGTAATACAGACAGAAAGTGACAAAGTCAGGACCAAAGATGCCTTTTGCTTATTCTTAATGCACATCTCTTCCATTGACCCAACATCTTCTATTGATTGTGCAAATACAAGAAGCACACAGAAGCACATGGGTGCTTACTCCATTCTGGGTGCTACTGGATTCCGATGTATGTATTTGATCCTAACAACATTTTGACATAGGCATCTTCATTGTCCCACCTGCCAGAAGGGAACACTAGGGAACAGAACCTGAACTCATGAGCCAAGGTTGCATGGCTAGTTAGTTAAGTGGCAGAAAGTGAGAGACCCACAAGAGCTCTGCCACCCGGAAGACTGTGGAGGAAGCTGTTGGATCTGTTGCTAGGAAAAAGCTTAAGCGTGTTTTGGAACGTTCTCTGGCATTTCCAGAACAGTGAGACTTTTCTTCTCTTGTAAATCCTAAGAGTAGACATTGGCATTGGAGATGAGAAATGACGGTGATTCCAAGAAAAGAAGGAAATGGATTTCTTCCCTTCCCCTCTCTGCTTTGGTGAGGAACGTGTGGGTGACTTGGCAGCACAAAATGCTTGCAGCAGAAGTACCATCTGCTGCTTTAAAGCTGGCTATGCATACTTTTGGTTATTTTAAAATCATTGGTCAGAACGCATGGGTTGGGTGGAGCAGAAAGTATAGGCCCTTGACATGCATGGAGTTAGGTTCATGGTTTGTGGTTTGGGAAAGGATGCCTGAGTGGCTCATCTGAGTACCAGTCTGCATTGCACATACTCACTAGCTACATTTGCACTCACTCTTCTGTGAAGTAATCCTTGTTCTGAGTTTGTCCGAAGGTGGAAAAAAAAAAAAAGAGAGAGAGTCAGGGAGAAGTGGTCTAGTGGTCAGTGAGTAACCTCCTAAAAGCTTCCAAAATAATACTCTTCTTAGTTCTCACACTACCCCCATTATTACTACAAGGATGCTACATATCTATATTTTGAGGTATGGGCACATATATTTCTGCTAAAGCAAATCAACAAACAAGTGCTTAGACAAAGACTACGTCAGGAGTGAAAGTCTCTAACTGAAAAAGAAAACTCAAGGTTTTGAGTTTGAAAAAGCTGTTGACTTTATGTATAGTTTTATGTGTGTATGTGTGAGTGTTCAGGTGGATGAAGGTACATACTCCTGTGTATGTTGAGGCCAGAGGACAATCTCAGCCATTGTTCTTCACGTGCTATTCACCTTGTTTTAAAGACAGGGTCCTTCACTGATCAGGAACTTGAAAAGTTGGTTAGGTTAGCTGAATGGCCAGCAAACTGAAGGGTTTCCTGCCTCTGCTCCCTTGATACTGAGTTACAAGCATACACCATCATTCTGAACTTTGTTCTAACCCTTCAATATTTAAAATGTATAGTTTTTGAGAATTTCATGCATGGATACCCTATCTACATCATTTCAGTTTTCATTCTCCTTGTACTCAACACCTCCCATGTTCTCCTTACTCTTGTCTAAAACTGTTACACATATATAAATACATCACACATACTTCCCTACCCATCCCCCACGTGTGTGTGTGTGTGTGTGTGTGTGTGTGTGTGTGTAATCTAGAGTCCGTTTAGTATTACCCTCATGTACATGTGTTTAGGACTGGCCACTTTGGATTGGTTATCCTATAAGAGTATTATAGAGGACCAATTCTCTTTCAGTAACCATCTCCTTCCTGCTTCATCTATAAGTAGAACCTTGTAAAACTTCCTCTATTCCATTTTGCACATAAACTGGTGTTATTATTCTGTAGGTCTTATTTTGGGTGCTAGACAACAGGAATGCCTGGCTTTCTAGATGTGGCTAATGATGTTTCTAAATGTGGTTTCTAGAAGACAAATTCAGCTCTTCATGCTTCCAAAGAGAGTACTTTAGCAACTGAGCTATTGTCCCATCCCCAAAGCTATTAACTTTAGATGTGAGTTATATACCCCAGACACAGGATACTAGATAGACATGTGTTGCAGCAGAAAGCCAGGAGCAAGATCACAGCATGGAGGTGTGATTTAAGCTAAAATCCTAGACTAGAGCCTCAAATTGAAGAATGGAACTCAAGGGAGCTGCAGCCAAGATAAAGTACCTGTGACCCAGAAAACTCCATCCTTCTTGTCCAGCAGCTATGGAAATTTTGGGATCAACTCTAAGCAGTTCTGAGCTAAAGGAACACTTCCTGAAAGACCTCTGACCTAATGAGGAGATTCTGCAGGCCTTGGCTGACAAACTCAAACTGAGAAAAGAACTCATTTCGGACTGATTCTTCAAGAAGAGACGTGAGATAGTCAACCAGTGGTCTAAGCCAAAAGCCCAAAAAGTTGGAGAAGATACAGTTACCACTAGACACCAAGAGAGACCAACAGTCAGGACCCCGAGGAGTTCTCCCAAAAAGACCCTGGACTCTCCTCAAGCCTTGGAAGCCTTGGAGAGTCTCACACTCTCTTTTGGGTATCAAAGCAGAGATGGCACATCACAGGATTCTGACTCTCTGGCATAGGCACTTTTTGTTAATGTTTTTTCAACTTCCTTGTTGGGGCAGGGGGTTGTTGGGATTTATGGCTATGGAAGGTATATTAATAATAAAGCTTGCATTCAAAGAAAGGAAGGAAGAAAGAAAGAAAAGAAAGAAAGAATAGAAAAAGAAAGAGAAAGAGAAAGAAAGAAGAAAAAGAGAGGAAGAAAGAAGAGAAAGAGAGAGAGAAAGAAAGGAGAGAGAGAGAGAGAGAGAGAGAGAGAGAGAGAGAGAGAGAGA
>NW_021620970.1:186573-576824 GCF_004785775.1 Grammomys surdaster | reverse complement strand
AGAGAGAGAGTGGAGAGAGGGGGGGGGAGGGGGGGGGGGGGAGGGGCTTTTTAAATCTCTCCGTCTCTGTCTCAGGATGGGGCCGTGGGCAAACATTCTACCCTTGAGTTGTATCTGCAACTTTCTCTTTACTTTTTGTTGTTCTTGAGACAGGGTCTTCTGAATTTGCCAAAGCTACCCTTGAAACTCACTTTCTAGTCCAGGTGGGTCTTGAACTTTTTAATCTTTCTGTCCTACCTTCCCTAGAAGCTAGAATTTTAGTCTTGCATCACCAGATAGGGCTTAATCCTTTCCATGTTCTTGAATTAAGAGACATCCTTGAGTATCACCAATTTAAGTCCTAGGAATTCAAAGGGAAAGGGAAGAATATGTCAATCACAGGAAAGCCCTGCCCTAAACCAGGAAAGTGAAGCAAGAGCATGCCTGCCAGAAACACCATGAAAGGCAGACTCAGTGCTTGGGTAATGGAGGTTGCAGAGAGAGTGCTCCACGCCAGAATCAGGGAGCAAACACTGACAACTTCACAGAGACGTTGGCAATGGAAGAAAGAGGTGAAACAGAATGGAAACTCCAGGGAGCAGCAGAGATGAAAAGTGAGTTTAGGCCACAGGAGATGCGAGCGCATTTGTAGGCTGAGGAGACAGAAGGAACCAGGAAAGGCAGTGAGAAATGAAGGTCCAAGTTGGCAAACAGGGATAAGACCCAGGGTAGAGGGCTGGGAAAAGGGGACAGCACAGAGAACGAGGAACTCCCTGCCATACTGCCACACACACCAGAAACACAGGAACCACTTCCGAATGCTACGTTCTGTGTGGGCTCTTTGTGAGTCTTCTTCCATGCTGGACAGAACACTTTTCTGCGTGAAGCTTTCTGTGATGGGCCCGTGTATAGACAACAGTTGATTTGCATACTGCCTAATCTTCTTTCTGAGAAACAGTTGGAGTCAGTCAAAATGAAATGAAATGCCAGCACACATTAACAGGAATAGAAAAGGCCTTGCAACCTTGAACTTGAGTCTAGTAGAATAAACAAAACAAATTTGCTTTGATGACTCTTAAAAAAAAAATAAAAGCATGTGAACTAGCTCCAACTTGCTTGTTTTGCTTAGCCCTAGTCATTTATGCAAATGCCCAAGAAGCAGTGAGTACTGGGTAATGCACAGTGCCTCTGAACTGGAATGCTAATGCTTTGTATATCCTCTTTGTTTTGACTGCATTGGTTTAGACAAGGTTTCATTTTTACATGGAGACTTCTGCAACTGATCTTTTTGTTTGTTTGTTTGTTTTTGTTTTTCAAGACAGGGTTTCTCTGTATAGTCCTGGCTGTCCTGGAACTCACTCTGTAGACCAGGCTGGCCTCGAACTCAGAAAACCGCCTGCCTCTGCCTCCTAAGTGCTGGGATTAAAGGCATGCACCACCACTGCCTGGCTATCTGCAACTGATTTTGAAAACCTTTTACCTCTAATTTCAAAAGCATCATCATGGCATGAAGTATGAAAAGTCCAGGACTTTTAAAACAAAACATTCCTTGTGCTACTGCATAGAGTAATTTTTACTGTTTCAGTGTGTTTCCCAAGTCTTTTATTTTGCTTGTGTGAATATGTATATATGGATGCCTGAATTTTTTTTAAAAAATTTTTAAAACTAGATTTGGAATGTTCTTTAGATCTCTTTTTCTCTGCCACAACTGAATGAGTATTCATTCTCCTAGATGGTTGTTACAGTGTGTGCTAATAATAGCCTGCACTTCAGATTCAGAGGTATGAGGATCTTGAGTTCATGGCTAGCCTGGGCTATATAGAAAAACCCTGTCTCGACAACCAAAAAATAAAAAATAAGTGCTATCCTTTAACACATGATTTAACAACCTTCCACTTAGCAGTAGTCAATTAATTCCCCCAACTCACTAAGCCTATAAAATCAGCTTCAGTGTCTGTTTACTAGTCTACAATATAAAGAAATCATATCCACTTAATCAGTGCTCTAATATTGGACATTAATGTGATTCCAATTGACTGATTTTTTTAAAAGCATTTCCTAAAGATACACTGGTTTACCAGTACTGATTAAAAAACAGCCAGCAAAATTGTTATACACATGATAATATGGAAGATAATTCAACTATATAGTTCGTTGTCTTCACCTTAGTACATGTGAACCAAGCAACTCGTGATTTTGAGACTCCATGGGGAAATTCTCAATGGGTTGGACTTAGCAATGTCCCAGGAGGCTTTAAAGCCATGAGTGGGCTGCTCATTGTGACTGTGGTCACAGTGCATGGGTGACTACACTAGGTTGAAAACGGTCATTGTCCATGTGAGTACGTAAAGTTTGTTGTATATTAATTATGCTTCCATAAAGATGTTGAAGACCCAGAGAAATTCTGATTCTGTATGTCCTGTGTGGGCTTCTAGGTGGTTTGAATGGGAAGCTGAGACCCATTGATCTACTATGTAGGATTTCCAAATGTGAACTGATAGATTGATGGAACTGATATAAAAATGACAAAGAAATATTTTAAAATGGGTTATTCTTATTGTTTTTAAGGATATCAATTATCTTTCTAAAAATGCTATTAAGAAAAGCAACTTAGAGGATTGATTTAGATAATTTTTAATACTTTATTATTCCAGTTTGTAGGAGTTTATTAGATGCAGGGTGAGATGTGTTAGATGCAGTGAGGCAGTACATAGAACGTGCGTATGAACGTGAGTGGCACTTCCTAAGATCCTGGAACTCTCCTAGGGGGTTTAAATTAGATTACATATGCCACTGTTTAAATAGTGATACACATAGAAAAAACTAAACATAAAAATTGTAAAAGTGAAGTTGTAGAAGTAAACCTGCTATGGCCACCCTGGTTCATCTCTGATTCTCACAGAGCTCCATTTCAATCCAAGAGCTGTTACTCCGTTTGCCAAGTCTCTGAGTTGGGCCTAGGCTTTTAAGCAAGAATGTGGGAAACACTGTCCCAGAAAATCGGAAGCTTCCTGCCAGAGGCACCATCTCAGCCTCCTGACAGGTGAGGCTCTGTGCCAGTGTCTTCATCTGAAGATAGAAAACAGCGTTGTATCCACAATAAAACAGTCAGGCCTTCTTATTAGAGAAAATTAATATTCAATATCAGCTTGCATGTCTTTACTCTGTTATTAATAAGAAACCCTGACTATAATTGGTATTGGCACAGAGTGCAGTTTTGGAGCTTCACCCAGCTGGAAGAAGACCATGGAGCACAGGGCTTCCTTCCACACAGTCTCTCAGAGGGATTAGAAGAAAAAAAGAAAAGAAGCCAATGGGCCTCAGGGAGAATTGTTCTCCCTGAATTCTGAAATGGGTGTGTGGGGAACAGGGGCAGAGTTGTGGCTGCTACTGGCATGGTCCTCCTCAGTTCCTGGCTGCCTCACCTCCACAAGGAACTGCAAAATGAAATTTCATGACGTAGCACTTTGGAGCTGGGGAAGAAGAGGCGTAGCCTGATCTGAATTGCTGCTGGCAGTGAGACAAGATATCAGCCACACCGTGGAGGAAGATGCTGTTGTGTGCCACAGACCACACACAAAACAAGGTCTTCTCACTGAGGCTGGAGACCAGGCAAGTTAGGATTGATGTGTGCAGAGAATTAAGAGAAATGTCACCTGCTAAGGGCATGGTTTCCTGGCTGCCCACCACCACCACCACTGCCTCAGCCAAAAGAAGGCAGAGCTGCCTGCACACCTGAAATGATGAATGGAACTGAAATGGAGATGAACTATTTCATATTTCTTACAGGAAAAAGAAGTCAGGCCACTTACTAATGACCAATGTATTGTACAGTACACTACCAAGGCTCGTAATGCACACTGTAAGCAGGTCCCTTGACTTCTTCTCCAGACCTCCCCATCTGCTCAAATACCTACCTACTCCCATTGGTTTCTCTGCAATTTCTTTAGTTTCATGTTCAAGTTACTGTTGATGCTATTTCATAAGTTATCTCAGTTACTAGGTACCAGGTCTATGGATGGTCTGGCCCATCTTCATCCCAGTGCCCAAATTAGGAGTCTAGAAACCCCATGTTTTGTGTGGTGCTGGGATGTTGTTTGGGAAGAGAGGGAACCATGACAGCTTACTCAGCCTCACTCAGGCACTTTGTTTACTAGTATGAAAAACTTTGCAAGTGACCTGCAATAAACTCTCATTTTGATTGTGAGAAATTTAACTTTTACAAAATTTCTCAGGCAAAATAAAACCCTCAAACCCCAGAGGACTTGTGAACACCAAGCTATGTTTGTCTTCAGTTACCAGATAAAATAATATCCATAAATCGTAAAAGAAACCTATATTCTAATACCACTCATGTCATAATTTCTACTTCTGTCACCTGAACCTTTAAGCAAAAATTATATCGTGCAGTTTATAACAGTTTTTGAAAGGCTGTATTTGAACAATTGATATCCCTTTAAGTCAACCCAGGTATGTGCTTCCTCTTTGAGGTATCCTATCCACACCCTCTAGTTTATTTTTAAATCGTGACAAAATCGTAAAAAACAAACAGCACACCAACATGATGGACCCCAAAGAACTTTTGAGCCCCATAGTCCTGATGTAGACTGCTTTTGAATCAACATGCTCATATGCTATCTACATAGACCTAAAGGTCCTAATTACTAAATATCATTCAAATACAGACAGAAAATTACAAGGAAAATAAATAGACCTTCAAGAATTCTTGTTTTGTGTGCCCCTCTCCCCCAGAATACAATTTGAGTCTCTCTGACTGTATTTCTTAAGAGATACATCCTGGTCTAATGATGTCAGTACAAATCGATACCCATCTTCCAGAACTTTCAATCATGTGAGACTCTTCCTGAGGAGAGCAGGGGATAATTTTCCTGAGGAAGAGAAGATGAAACACAAACCACTCTTTTAAGATTTAATAGGCTTCTAGGAGAGTGTGCAGGGGTTGGCAGTCCTGGCTGTCCCTCAAACTCCCTGGGGCTTGGGTCCTGTTCCCAATTGGTTTAGGTGGTGACTAGGCCTCGATCAGTTTTTAAAGTTCATTCTGTTCTAATACAGCTATACCTTCCCTGAGGTAAACTTCTCTTCAACAGAAGACTAAGAACTTCTGTAATAAGCAGACAAAACAGCCCATGTCTGAGGGGTGGAGTCCTCTTACAACAAGTGTGCAGGGAGGGCTGCCTGCCTGAACCCCTTCCCAGGATGTTGGAAAGTGGGGTCCCACTGCAGCTGATGCAGATCTTTGAAACGGCTTATTTTTTATATACCACTTTTACCCAGGTTCAGCATTTGACATAAAGTAAAACAAAGGAAAGAGCCTTGTTCATCTGCACATAAAATTTTTCTATATTTAACATTAGTCCATTTTAACAACAGCTTTTCTTCTACGATGAAGTGAATTAATATATCCAAAATTTTATACTCACAATTTTCCATTACCTTATCCCCCCAAAAAAAAGCTGTTGGAAATTAATTGGTACCTTCTTCAATTCATAAAAATACTTGTCATAAATGTTCTGTGAATGTCAACAGCATTATCTGTATCTTCCTTGACAATTATTAGTTTTTCCTTTTTCTTTTCCATAAGCCTTAATGTGAAAATACACTCTAATTTTTCTGGAAGATTAATTTCTGACCTATCCAAAGGATATCTTTTAGGGGTAGTATATAGGATGTCTTAGGGGTGGGTAGGATCTCACTATTAGCCCAGGCTTCTCTCAAACTTGGGATCTTCCTGCCTCAGCTTCCAAAGTGCTAGGATTAGATATACGCACTACCATACCCAGACTGCCCCACCCTGTAAATGTAGACAAGGAAAATTTTCTCTACCTCCTAACAGCACTACAAATTTCTAGATTTCAATTTCTAACGTCAAAGACAAAAGACACCATTGGATTTTTACTAACTACAAATAATCATTTTCTAGATTGTTCTATTTTACAAAAAATGACCAGACTGAACTGTCACAGAAAATGTAGGAAACCTTCCTAAAACCTAGTATCTCGCTCATATTCAAAAATCTATGAGAGCATTATAGACATCTGTGCTTCTTACAAATCCTAAACATTGGAGCCTTCAAGCCAAAGCTGAAAGCGTTCCTCCTCCAGGATGTCTTCCCTGAATAATTACCCTGGACTCACTCACTTTTATTCTTCCTGTTCTCTCATCCCTCAATGCTGTAGATTAAGCCAGAATTGAGTTCCAAAAGACCCTTTGCATCTCTCATTGATGCCAGTAACATAGAAACACAGAGGGCTAGAAACTGACTAGAAGTCAGTAAGCACTTATTAAACACTTATACCACCTTGCGTTTCTTATTTTTTGTAGTGCTGGGAATTGGACCTACAGCCAGGCACCAAGCTAGGTCACTTAGCTCCAAGCCTCGGCGCAAACATTTATGACACCAGGTTATCCAGCTAATATACATTTCTTGTGGTGTTGCACTGGCCCCAGACTTTGTGCCCCCTTCAGCTGGCCTGTGCTTCCACAGTTTCCATAATTGCTTACTTAGTGTAAAGTCACTTGACCACTGATGTAGAGGTTCTCAACACCACCAGCTGCCTCTAACATGACTGAAGCTGCATGTCCACCACAGTAGGAGATGTCAAAGCTCCTCATCTAGTCAAAATGGCCGTTGTCATGAAGACTGACTCTGAGACACTTCTACATCCTAGAGAAATACCCTCTGTGGAGTATAGGATCTGGTCTACCCATAGGCTTGGGAACAACAAATTAGAAACACAATTAAGCCCCACTAGAAGGGACTAGGGAGATGACTCATTGGGTAAAGTGCTTATCACTTGGGCTAAAGAACTTGAATTCTCCACTGATCTCATTTTTTTTCTGTACTATATCTTATTGTTGCAAAGTGGGGCAGGGCGGGGCAGAAATATTACTAAATGACTCCATAAAACATCAAACACAGAACCATCAGGTCTATGCCTGCTGTGCTGAACAATGGGCAAGGCAGAGAAAAAGTCCAATAAAAAGAAAAAAAATGCTTCTTAGTTAAAGTGGTTAGCCTACATCCTAATTTGTTACCATAAAAGATTAGAAGGCTCTGTGGCTTGGCTGCAGTCCCTCCTATGTGGTTTCTTTTTATTTACCTAAAAAAAATTTTTTTAACAGTGGCTCTCTCCAGCTATATCTCTGCGCCAAGACTTATTTTCTTCTGAGAGATGCCACAAACTTTTCAGAAACAATTTGATTTTCTGCACTCCAGAAAACAATGACTCTTCTGCAACACAATGGAGCCAGCTGCCCATCTCTTGCTGTCACCAGGACCAAGATAATTCATCTCTATCCAGCAAGAATATCACCGAAGGAGATTTGAACACCATCCTCGCTTGATAAGATTACAGAAGGAAGCCAACACATTTTTTTGCACGGTGCCAGTACCTGTTTTAATCAGTACTTAACAGATGTTTTGAGACATTTTTATAATGTTGACATGCTTGACAATCCTAGACAGAATTGTCTTATGGGAAGCAAACACTAAATTCTAGTCATGTGGCAAAGAACCTGCTTTACTGGAACTCTGCTCTGTCATCATTTCTGAGATGAGAGAGCTGTTCCTATGGCAACAGGGCACATCTGCTGGCAGAAGGCAGAATTTGGGGAACTTCCTTTTTCTTTCATTTTATGTCTAATTACATACTACTTTGAGAAAGAAATAATAACAAAATTATTCCTTACGTAGGCGCATTAACACCCACAAGGAACATGTTGGATTTTTATACTTTGCTTCTAAGATATAAATTTCCTTGTCTATGTCATAGAACTCCTTTCAACAAAGCAGACTAAAGACGATGAAAAGAAAAGAAACCTTCATGAAATCTCAATGTCTGCAGAATAGTGCACATATCAACCACCATTACCATTCACAATTAACAGAGCTTCTCAGGCTTTTTCTGGCTCCACCTATGAAAACCACTGAAAGAAGCTGCACTTTATGACACACTCCTCAGCAGCTGCATGCTGTTCTTGCCCCCTTGAAGTTAACTGAAAACATGACACACACACTTTGTTTTTTTTTTTTCAGAGAAACTTGCAGACGTGGGGATCACTTTCCAGATGTTGTTCTTGTTGTTGACTATTTATTCCAAAAACTTCCTATTTGTTTCCTAAGCAGTAGTTGAATCAAGTCATTGTGGTTGTTCTGTTTTGTTTGTAGCTAACCTTTGGATCCTGAAATGTCATCAATAGTACTGAGGCTTTTGAGTATTTCCTGAGCTAATGATCAACAATAGCTCTATAATTCCAACGGCCAAAAGAATCTTCCAGTAACTGAGGTAAGCAACCTAGAATTCAAGTGAGGTATCATGTCTTAATCACCTATAGAATATTTTGACTGGGTCAGAACTCAATCCCCAGACCTCCAGGCATGATACACTTGTCCCTTCTTTCACTAGTCAGAAAGGATGCTGATGTGCCTAGCTTTTACAACATCAACAGGTAACAAACACTCGTGGCATCTTGTTGATGCTGTGGCAGCCTTTAAGCTATACTAACTTTCCAACAAATTGGCAATACTGTCCAATTCCAAACAACAGACTCCCACAGCTTTTAGCATTGAAGGTTTCTTTAGGTACCACTGCCCCAGTTGGATCCACAGTCATTATTTCATCTGAAGAGTGAAGGCTCTGTCCTTCAGAAACCACTCTGCTCTTAGAGTTTGCCAGAAATACACCTGTGACACTACATGCGATATGGCCTCTAAGTGTCTGGGATTGAAATCACCTAATTCCTTAAGAGTTCTGGCTGCCAGAAATATACTCGTAAGCCTTTCCCCCAGTTCAAGGCCAGTGCACAGAACATGCTGATATGTTTCTGAAGCAGAGATTCTCTCACCAGACAAATGATCTCTGTGCTTCTATGAGGCACACAATATCAAAGCATATCATGAGAAGAAATACAAACCCACTCACAGGATACATGCACATGACTGTCCAGGAAACCTGGTGACTGCTGAGGTCCTTGGTGGTGAATGGCTTAACAGATAAGACAAATGGTGACTCTACCTTCTGAGATGCCCAGACCACATCCTCACCATACACTGGCTAGGAAGGAAGACTTTTAACTTTTGTTTTTTCATGTAGCATGTGTGTGTGTGTGTGTGTGTGTGTGTGTGTGTGTGTGTGTGTGTATTATGTGTTCACTCATGTGTAACACTGTGGACCACCGAAGCACTTTAGAAAATATGCCATCAGTGCTAAGCAGATGGCTCAATGGATAAGAGAACTTCTTCGTAAGTGTGAGGACCTAAGTTTGAATCTCCAGCACCCACAGGAAAAAACAAGGTATACCTGTAGCCCTGGTCTGAGAGAGGAGGCAGAGATCAGATACAGGTGGATCCTGGGAATTTGCTGAGGGAAAGCCCAATCAAAACCATCGAGATTTTGTTCATGAGATACCTTTTATCAAGGAAATAAGGGACACAGCAATAGAGGGAGACACCCAGTATTCTTTTCTGGCCTCTCTATGTGAATACATATGTGTGTACATCCACATATACAGGTGCACATATACATATATGCACACATCACACATGCATACACATGTGCACGCATAAAAAATATATATTCTATTTTTTAATTCCTATGAAGATTAATATTTAGTGTACCTGATTTAAAGGTGTTTAATATAGTTTCCACACAGAACTATAACCAAATAGGGTTTTTATCTGGATTTTCCGGAGTGGCAATTTATTTCAGCATGAGTAAAGAAATCTTTGACTATTAAACAAGTTTGAGACCATGGATTAAAAGGGACTTCCAATAAATTCATGGCAAGCACAGATCTTGGGGGAAATTTCTACTTCAAATTTGCAAACTTACTTTGAGAGTTTTTCCAGAGGTAACTTTTCCCACTCTAGAACCTCAGAAGACATCTAACAGCCTTTTTGGTAATGAGAGACGCTAACAAGATATATGCAGACTTAATTAGTTTGACCTTCAAATTGGAGCTGTCTGCTCTGCTCAGTGTTTACCCACTGGATGCCTTCCCACCCCTTTCAGAGACCTTGCTTCATCCTTTCTTTTAAGAACTGCACTCAACCTGTGAGTCTTCTTCAAAGACAATTTTAGCTCTTTTGCCCCTGTAACACATTTCTCTTCTGCTAATTCTTTCCCCGGGGAGCCAGGGAGCCTCAGACAGTTTATCTCCAGATAATCTCCAATTAGCTCTTCTCTTCCTTCTCCTGCCAGACTCACTCTCACAACTTCCTCCTGCAAATCCACCTCCTCTTAGCATACTTCTCACATCTCTAGGAGGATTCAGGATTTAAACTGTCCCTCTGTCTGCTTTACTGTTTTCATGTTTACCTGCTGGCTAGACATAAAACTTGTTGATGCCCTGAGATAAAATAAAATTGTACCTTCTCATCTGAGCTTGGTGAGCAGTCAACTCATCTTTTTGTCTTGTTCTTTTTACTGTCGCTTTGTCTTATTGTTTGTTTTTTATTCCTAACATTTTTAACTTTATTTTTTTTTTCATTTTTAAAATTATTTTTTGATTATCATATAATTACTCCATTTTCCCCCTCCCTCTTTTCCCCTCAAACTCTCTATTATACCCCTTCTTGCTCCTTTTCAAATTCATAGTCATGGCCTCTTCTTTCCTTAGTTGTTGTCACATACATAAATAATACATAAATACATAACAAATACATGCATATACATACATACATACATACATTCCTAAACACACAAACATAGTCTGCTCAGTATGTATGATGTATGTTTGTTTTCATGACTGACCATTTGATAGTAAATAACCAGTTGGTCTTCTCTTCCCTGAGAAGGACTATTTCTCCTATTCTCCATATTCATTAATTAACAATCCTTCTTTATGTAGAGATGAATCTTGTATGTACTCAGGTGTGTGTGAGTGTGCATATGTGTGTGAGAGGGAGAGAGAGAAAGAGAGAGAGGAGGAGGAGGAAAAAATCTTTATCTCTCTGAGGTTAGCATTTTTATGACTCAGTAAAGTTACACTGATATAAATAAGAAATGCATAACAACTAAAAATGAAAACCATAACTATAAGAAAATGGAAGACCCAACGCTGTTCTCCATCATACTCCAATATAGCACATATGAAAAAAACACTTAGCTAGAATTTGTTATGTTTATATACAATTTAACATTATGGTAGAGGTTTGAGAAAGGAGATAATGTATGTACGATTAAGTCATAAGCAATATAAAATAATAATAATCATGTGTTACATGAAATGAAATAGGCTAAAAATATTATGAGAAGTTACTTGAGATGGGTATTTGCAAGCTGTGACTTAATTTCCAAACTTAACTTTTATACACAAATTTTGCCTATGATGTCACATGCTACTAATAAATATTTATGTCTCTTGTAAGTATGTATAATTATTCCATAGCATAGACTGCTGTGATTTAATTTAAAATACACAAGTTGAATTTATAAGGTTGAAAATAAATTGTTGTTAACCTTTCTGGTAGACTTTCGAATGATGTAAGTAAAACCGTTATCAACCAACAACAAAAAACTGTGCTGGAAGGTTTCAGTAAGAATGTCTATCTACATCACTGTGCTAGAAGCCAGTAAAAACACCAGAAGGAGCATGACATCATCTGTCCCAGTGAAGTTTCAAATTCTACAGTTTTTAAAACAATTATTAGAGAAAGAAAATATATGTTTATAGTCATGAAAAAATGCACGCATTTGAAAACAGACCTTCTTTTTTTTTTTTTTTTTTTTTGGTTTTTTGAGACAGGGTTTCTCTGTGTAGCCCTGGCTGTCCTGGAACTCACTCTGTAAACAGACCTTCTATAATGGAAAATATCATGGGAAACTCTAAACTATCGGTTCTCTAGAGGTGAACTCAGAGTATGAGTTCATTGTTTCAGGAAGTAGGTGGTTCCATAACCACTGCTGTTGTCATCTTACTAATAAATCACCTTAGGAAACCATCAGAATCCAGGTACAGACACAGTATGTGCTCAGTCCTGTCTTATGCAGAAGACAGAGGCACCACCTGTACTCCAGGGAGCTAAAGCTCTAGTCAAGGACTCAAGAAAAATCAATAGGGTAGTAACCATTGACAGAAAAGGGCTTTGCTCTTCAATTATGTTGGTTTTTTTTTATTTTTGATAAATTGACACAGCTCATCTCAAGAAACGTCCCCCTTTTTATCTACCACTGAAATCTTAGACATTATACAAAGTCTTCTGTCCAGTCCTGAGAATAATGCCATATTAGATTATATCTGATTGACCAGCAATCAAAGATGGCCAACAGAATGGTGACGGGTTCTTCTGTAGAGATAATGGTATGCTTACTACATGCCATAAAGAATGGTCAAGTAGGAAAGACCCTGAGAAATGGAACTTTCCACGTGACATTTTCTGAATCCTGTGTTCTCCACCCAGTTGAGCTTCCTCCCGATGCTAATATGAGAATCAGTTTTTCTTAATCTGAAAGTTTCCCTGAGCTATATAATACAAGCCATGAGCCTTCAAATTCTATATTCTGCTTCCAAAATAAATGGCTTTAATACATTATATCACGATTTATTGTGAAATACTATGTTATCAAAGCGTATTGGTTAACTTTCCTTATCACTGCAACTAAACAACTGGCAAGGAGAAGAGAAGGAAGGATAGATTGCAACTTAAGAAAAGATTTATTTTGTCACATGATGTGAGAGAACACAATTCATTGTCATGGAGAAGACACACTGCCAGGAAGACATGGCAGCAGAGGCCACTTGTTAGTAGCTCAACAAGCATGAAACAGAGATGACTCAAAGTGAGGATAGGCTATAAATTTCAAAGCCTGCCCCTAGCGACCCACTTTCTCAAATTCTTAAAACTTCCAAGACCCCCCTCAAACATTGTCTGGCAACCTAGCATTCAAGTGGATGCGCCTATGGGAACTATTGTACAGTCAGACAATGGTAACACATGACTAGATAATATGTTTTTAGTTCTAAATATTAGCAAGCACTTATATAATTTCATAAATATATTTGGGAGTTAAGATGCTTACTTTTATACATTAAAAATTGAGGCTCAGAGAGAGAAATTAATCTATATAAGGGCACCAACCAAGTACCTGAACTGAGGTACCACCAAGATATGTATTCTTCTCAAGATATGTATTTCAAACTCTTCTTTGAGTGTGATATCTTTCAAAGACACTGAACAGCAGAGACAGAGTATCAACCATACCACCTAGTTGACATCAGAATACATTACAAAGAGAAATGAAGTTTTTCAGTCCAAACGAAAAGTCAGATGGGATGTGAAGAAAGGAGACTGCATTACCTCAAAAAAAGCAGTACCAAGGACAGTACTGCCACTGAGAAGTACTTAACAAAACATAAAGGAACACACCATTCAACTATCCAGAATCAGAAATGATCTTTGGAACAAAAACGTGACCTTCAAATAAGGAGCAATTCAGGCAGGCATGCTCTGTGGTGAATGATCTTCCTTTTCCCATCTGTCCCCAACTCCTGCTACTTTAGCTGCAACAGGGTGGTCCTCTCATGTCAACACCCTGTTCCTCATTCCCAACCCTAGCCCAAGTGGTGAAGAGAATATCACTGGGACAGGCTGAACACAGGAGACAACATAGTATTCTTTGAGCATGAAAAAGCAGGAAAATAGAGTAGGAGATGAAGGTTATGTTTGAGGAGGAGGGCTGTGATATAGAAGGGAAGAAGGCATCCTGTTTCTCAGAATGAGTAGAGAGGATCATGATGCAATGGATAAACTTATTAAACACATAACATGAAGAAGAATTTAATGGGAAAAGATTTATTGCAATACAAAGAAGTACATAACTGAAAGCCTTAGGAAAGAGAAGGTAAGAAAGAATGGCAAGAAAGAGGAGAAAATGATGAGAGAGAAATTCAGGGTAGGATTCAATGAGGAAGAAAGGAAGCTTAAGCAACCGCAGGGCTCTCGGCAGAGATCTCTTAATAGAGCCACAGAGTCAGCTCAGTCAGAAGGAAGAGTTGCACACAAAATGAAAATTATTATCTGGGAGTGAGGTCTGTCCATACTGATAGCAGCACATAGGAGGCCAAGTCAGCTAGAGTACTGGTGTAAATTCTAGGCCAATCTGAGCTACACCATGAGTTCAAGCTCATCCTGGGCAACATAGCAAGACCCCCACGTCAAAATGTCAGAGCTCAGGATTATGAGTTAATGATGGATCAAAAGTAAAACAATAACTTCAAATGTTACAGGAAGCTTGCTTTCCATGAGAGTTCTGGCATGCCAGCAAAGCAGTTTGGTTGACAGAGCTCCTAAGCCAAAGCAAGTGGCCATGTAAATAGTTCAGGTAACTGGAATTCATGGGTGTGATTCAGCACAGTGAGATCAGAACCTTATTTTGTGGCATCCTTGCTAAACCTTGTTACCCACCATGACCCACTTAAGCAGAATCCACCTTTTCTCACACTCAGGGTCCTCACAGGAACAGGGGTGAGACACTCAGAGGCTACTGCTGGGTGGAGAGATGTAGCCACTTTCCCTCATCAAGCAAGATCTGAAAGTTAAACTGTCCTCCGGAAGCTCAAGACTTAAAGACTATTCATATCACAGAGTAGATATTCCTTCTCTGAGAGATTATCCTAGAGTTTAGCCTCACTGAATATGGTGACAGATTTCACATCTAAATTTACTCGCGTCAGGACTTGATGCGTGCATGCTTGTTTCTTCCATCTAATCATCTACATCATGAACCCCACGGGTGCCTGGGGCAGTGGTTCTGACTGTCCCTCACCCAGGCTGCTTTTAGCTCAACACATGGTAGAGCATTTGAACATAAAGAAAGAAGCCTCATCCCAATCCTCAGTCCCAGATTTAGCCCGGTGTTGACTGACTGGGTGAGGACATCAGGTTTCCTACCAGAAATGGACTATCGGAGGGTAACAGTGGGGAGAAGGAATTAGCCCAGAACTACCTCTCAAACCTCCCATGGCCTTCTGTGCAAAATGATCATAATGTTAGCCATGCTGAACACTAAGATGGTTACTGTTAAAAAAAACGTATTATATGTTCTGAGAAGCCCTTCAAAGAAAGTAGTCAGTCAGACCTCAGGGGACATTTCAGACAGAAATTACAAAGTCAAGTAATTCCTTGAATAAAGGAGTATGTCACCTGTCGGGAAAAGAACTAAGACGTGGAGGCAGAAAGGAGCCATTTATATAGTAGGTTTAAGCAAACCATCTTCAAACGCCATAGATCTTTCAGTTGGTCTTCCACTGTTGCTACTGATGTTAAACGTTGAATAGTGGTAATGTTATCTTTTGCTAGCATACATAGTTGGCCAAGTTGCCTGAGTAAATGGTCATTTCAGGGCAGTTGAGAAGTGACTTGTTTCTACATGAAAATACCAAGGAGAGGACATGCTGGAAATTGATTTTATTTAATTCTATTTTTAATCCTCAAAATTATATATTACCATTAAACAGCAATATGTTGATAAATTTAGGGTGTATATATTACACAAGTGTATTACTTCTGTTTCATCTGCAGCCTATCACAATTAGGGTTACAAACTTCTAAGAGAACAGGGTTATGGAGAAATGCTGAGCATGATTCTTTTGTCTGTTCTCTCAAGGACAATGTGGAGCTAGTGCCACGTAATTTACTTATCAATGGTTCATCTAATAAATACGAATCCAATGTTATAAGATAACATACAAATTAGGAACCATCCAGATAACAGCACTGTCCTACTGGTGTGTGGCTCAACTAATTACATTGGCAAGCCCTGGGTCATTGTCATTACCACAGGGGTTTAAATAAACAGTTAATACTGGACACTAGTGCATGGCAAACCTAAGTGAGTGAGGAGCAGTCTACCATAGGGAGAGGTCCCTGGTTCAAGAAAGCCTGAACATTCCTTCCACTGTGCCAGGAAAGCAGAGCCCTTACACCTGCTTCCCTTTAAGGTCTACAGCAGCTGACATTTTTAAATTAACACAGAAGGATGACGTTTAGTGCATCGATTATTTTAAAGAGTGACTTTGAATGTCTAAGGGGATCTAACATCTCTAAAGCAGGGCTGATTATGCCTGTGTGGCTAAGCAGACAGGACCATCTCTGGGACTGAGACTCCACATTAATCATAACACGACTACACTTCTAATTATGTGAACAGCAGCTATAACACTGCTGTCTGTCTGATAAGCTCTCATGACAGTGCACAGTTTTGCTCCCAAAGTCTATCATGGAGAGTTATTATGGAAACAAAGGGATACCTGTTCATATTTGGTATGCTCTGGACACAAGACTTGAACACGGGATTTGAAACTTTCATCCATTTTCTGTATAGACTAGGTATTTAGCCAATAGACCTTATAGTTTAGAAGCATTTGAAATGCATGGTGTTCGTCAGTAAACTCAACTCTATTCCAGCCAGATGAAGCCTGTAGCACTTTTCTTGTTCTGAGCAGAAGCAGTATTTGGGGTGGAGCTGAAACTCCATACCCCCTCCATGGGCTTTCCTTCTCCATTATGTGGTCAAAATCTGCTATTGCTTGATGCTTCCCCGACCTCTGGCTGAGGAAGTTCATACTAATTTGTTTTCTTCCTTATCAGTCCATTTCTCGATGTTTCTAGCATAAAAGCCCTGCAGCACTTACGCCAGTAGTCTCCCGTGTTTCACAAATAAGTCATCCTTCTGGGATTCCCGATTTTACATCCTCACTTCAAATCTCAAGGTACCTCAGAATCCTCTATTTCCTCTTCTTCCAGGAAGCCCTCTCCAGCTACAGCTAATTCTAGGAGACACTCATTTCTCTGAAGACCTAACTGTGTAGCCTCTCTCTTCTCCATGACTCTAAATCTAACGAATGAATTAGGCATGCAGATATTACTGTTTCTGGTCCACTAGTCCTCTGTTGCCTACTAAATGAGCTCCTAGAAGGCAAACAGTCCCTGTGACTCCCACAGTGACTCTAATTGGCTCACTGAGAAATAAACGGTCTTCCCAAAGTTCTGACTGACAAAACTACAGCAAAACACTTTCTTAAGTTTTTCAGTTCTCGAACATGAACTTTCATCTAAATCACCTGTAAGACTTGTTTCAAGTAGACAACTGAGCCCCTCCTCCAGTGTCTCACTGATAAGTAGGGGAGAGAGACAGCAGACTAGAACAGCTAATAAGTCCCCAGTTGATACTGATAATCACAGCTTGAGAGAACTCCTTTGTGAGAACCACAGGCATAGTTCACGCCCTTGAGCAGAAGACCCTGACTAGCAGGAAAAATATGGCAAAAAAATGTGGGAAAAGCAGAGGCTGGAAAGAAGAGAATCTGGTCTCTTGACTGTCCCATAGCCATGACATAGCCTTGGCATGACATGACGCTAGTTCAGTCACTCCTCTGTTAAGTTGGGATAAAATTGTCTACCCCATTTGTAAATATTATTGGAAGAATTAAATGTAATCACAGGTGAATAAAGAGCTAATATGTACAAAGGCAATTTGCAAATGAAGTTACAAACATATATGTCCTGTAATAAAATGTTAAATATTTAATAAATGTAATTATGAATTGTTAAGCTTAAGATATCCAAGATTCTAAGACAATTTTTTATATACACACTGTTTTCATTATGATTTCACTATTAGATAATAAATACCTTCATGATAACTGCTAATCACAAATACTACAAATTTATCTTTGGGGAAAAAGAAATAAATTTATTATTATCATTCTTACTTCATTCAAAATATTCAAACCCATATCTATATCTACATCTATATATGTATATATATATATATATACTTATAAATAGATATACACATATTAAGATATACACACACATTAATAGAGGGGGGAAGAAATTAAGACTTCAAGATCTTTTCTTTTGTGGAAATTTACAAGCTTGAGTAGTCATAGACCTTGTAAATAGGTAGCCTTGGCAGACAATACCAACTTAGATAAGGACAAGCAAGTCATAGGCAGAGTCATAGTGACTTGTTCCCTGAACCTTCACCCAGCCGATACCCAGTTCTGAAGATATCTGTATTCCCCCTGAACACCCACACTCCAGTGTCATTCCCTTCCCCACATCCTGCCTTTCTGTGTTTATAACCCCTGTGTGAATGAATTATGATTTGAGAAAAAAAGCCACTAAATTAAAAAATAATATTTTTAATTCTGTGTGTAGAAAGAAATTGGAGTCTGGAAGTTAAAATGACTGTGATCATTTTTAAAATGAAACTCAAAGAAACCTCACCAAAGTTAATTCAATCTTGCTCCCAATTTATTGTTAACTATTTTCCTGCCATATGCCTCTTTATTTGAGTGATTAATCATCAATCAAATTTTAAGATTCCCCTGTGGTCTCACAAGCTACAAATTAGGAAAATGAAATGTCTCCTTTACCATGGATTCAAGATCCATGACCTTCTAGAGTATGTATAATAAAAAAGGGTCATGGGTCATTGATGACAAATGGGCTTTGTGATGGATGACTAAAGCCAGAGAAAAGACACAGTGGAGCACAAAGTGGTTAAAAAAAATAGTTGATTAAATACCCTCATCATTTGTGCCTAAATATATTCATATTATATAAATGAAAGTATACAGATGCTTGTCTTTTTGTATATTGTTTCCCCATAAGACATGTCTTAAGGAAAGTCATGGAATCAAGGCTTTGTACATGTGACCCTTCAGCTTGTAAAACGGTTATACGTTCTTGTGAATAAACTCACAAAGACTGCAAAGCAAAGGAATCCTGAGGTCCTGGCACAAAGGAAGAAGAGAGAAGGGATAGGAGAGAGGGCAAGAAAAGTTAAAAATCAAACAGATTTGAGCACCATGGTCGCTAAGCACCAGGGCATTCTGACAGAGAAGCTTCTCCTCTGTGTCTGGGTCTGCAATACACAGAGACAATAGCTCCACAAACATTCTCCTTGACACCAGTGAGTAATTTCATGGAGTTCAGTAGGCATGTTTCAGACAGGGTGGGGCTCAGGCATTTCTCAGACCCGCTTACTCATGGCTTCATTTACAATTGGTTTTCAGTTCCTGTGTGGATGCTGGAAGAAGAAAAGAAAAGAACGAGAAGAAAAATTTGAATTCGACTCATGCTTTTGGTATATTTTCTTCCTTCCTTCTTTCCTTTTAGAAAAAGCTTCAAAGTATTGCCCAGTAATCCAGCTCTTCAGTCTATAATGAAGAAACTCTGTGGCCTCATGAATCACTAAAATATACATTAAGTGCTAAGGGTTCAATTAATAAAAATTTAATATGTTTTAATTCAATTGCAAAATAAAACTATGGGTCAATGTAAATTTCACTTCTTCTTTAACACAGTTGATTATTTTTAAATGGATTCTCCCCACATCAAAGAAAGATTTAGTCTGTTCTCTTTATTAGAGACTTTTCACAACTCTTCCCAACTGTTTCAGAGATGCACATAGTGTTTCCTGAAATGAGTAAATTCATTAATGCCATGCCAGCACTGGTTTCATTTATTCACTTAGCAAGTGAAAGCATTTATCAGGTATTTAATGTGTAAGTCTGCTTTACATGTTAGAGACATAAACATGTATGCCCATGAAGTTTACATTTCTACCAAGAGTAAATAAGAAAATTGTACAGTGTTCAAAAAGTGGTAGTAAGTCCTATGAAAAAAATGAAAATAATAACAACAAAAAAACCTTATAGTCAAGTAAATGGAACCAGGAGAAAGAGGTAAAGAGTTGTGATTTAAGTAAGGTCAGCAGGTTAAGCTTCATTGAAAAACTGTCATCTGAAGAAAAAAAAGAGGAGGGGATGACATTGAAATTTTTCATCTGAAGAAATAGGAAAAAAAAAAAACAGAATAGATATGCAGAACTGGAAAGAGAGTTCCAGTCAGTACCTAACCAACAATAAGTCCCTTGGGAAGAGCAAGGCCTGGTGTGGTCAAGGCTGAGCAGCATGGGAAAGGCAAGGCCAGACAGGTAACTAGGGTAGCATACTACAGTGTCCTGTAGGATTTTGCTCTTTGGTAGTAAACATTTTACAATACTTTGAAAGCAATCAGTTGCTAGGCTGCATAATTGAGAGTTACAAGACCTTACTTGTACATTTGAAAGATCCAGTTTGCTAGAATGAGAATAATGCATTACCAAGGATGGAAGGAGATCAGAAGGCAGCTCTGAGAGTAAGTCATGGGGTGATAACGGCTTGATCCGGGACAGGGGTGAAAAGTGGTCAGATTCTGTATATACTGGAAGTAGGCAAATTATATGTGAATTATGGAAGAAAGGAGGAGTGGAGCATTTCTTAAAGGATTCTGATCTAAGGAATGAGCTGAACTAAAGCAAATCTGGGTTGTGGAAAGAAACTGGTCCATTTCGCATGTTTGAGATACAAAACAACAAGCTTTTAACCTACACAATGTCTGCATGAAATGGGACACAGGCAATTGTTCCACATAAAAATGTCAAACACTGCCACAGTTCTATGCCTTTCTGGTCAGCTACTCTTCAAATCAGTGGGTCAAGTATTATGCTGTGATGGTTTTAATGACTTCCCTTGACAAAGGCAGCCATAGTCATTTCTGTTCTCAAAATACTTTGTAGCTGTTAAAATTATGAATTCATGCTCATTGCACTATAAAGATTTGCTCATAGCTCATCTTCCCTCTGTATTATGAGAACCTAAGAGATTTAATTCACTGGTCACTTCAGTGTCTCCTAGTGTGCTGATAAGAATCACTTAGGTCTGGATTGTACACATTTGCTGAGTGAATAAAGAAACTACTATTTGCTTCACTCTGTGATATTTCAAGGGACTCTGATTTATTATCTCATTTTCACTAGATAGCAATCCTAAGAAGAAGGCTGAGCATTGTTTATGTCAAGGAAAATGAAGTTCAGAGAGCCTGACTTGCCCAAGGTCATGTTGTCTCTTGGCTGACTCAAATCCAGGCAGTGCCTGTTGACTCTTCACTCAATGCTCTCTCCACACAATTTTGCTACTTCCTCTGCCACTAGTTTCAACTAAGATGCCAGAATCAGCACCCGACTGCTGCATTTAGGCAATTCAAGGCTCATGTGACACCGTGGTCAAAGGCTGCAGCAACTTTTTAACAATTGACTACTGTCTTTAGTTTTGATCGTGAGTCATAATTCCTGTCAAGAGTGCAGAAGACAAGAGCAGCATTAAACTCACAGAATTAAAGAAAGAAACATCATAAGTCAAAGTGGGGCAAGGCAAGATTGCCAAAAGTTAGTTTAAAAGATTCATTCAAGGTCATGTTAGCCAAACCAAGAGGTGGAGGCCAAGGTGACTTGGGTTCAATGAGTCTTACTGGGTTAAATGTTTGGTACTTCTTTATTTAAAATGACAATATAAGCTGGAAGATTAGTTGCATAGCTAGGAAGGGAAGACGAGTGGTAAGAGGAAGTGATGGTAAGGAAAGATTTTCAGAATGGCAGTAGACAGCCACTTGTGTTGTTTGCTAAGTCTCTTTGGCCGCTGTTTTGCATGAGTTGCCCTAATGGAGCAATGAACATCTCATCTACAGGCCTTTTACTTCTATGTACTCTGTCCACCTTACTACAAGAACTTAAAAACAATACAGAAAGGTAAATGATGCTGATCTTTCAATTTTGCTTACAAACATGCAAATAATGGCAAGTACTGGCTACTTCCACCGGATCATCAGAAATTATGATAAATGATACCTATGAACTTGTTTGTTTAGTGACACAGGATCTCCCTATATAGGGTATGTTGACCTAAAACTTGTACTTTCCTGCTTCAGCCTCCAAAATGCTGGAAATACAGATGGCTAGTACTATGCCTGGCCTGCTCTCCTTGTGTAAAGAATTGACATAACAAGATGATCAATTTCTACCAAACCATGAGTACAAGGTAAGACACATCTTTACATTAAACAGACAGTTAGAAAAATGATTCTCACAGTTACCAAAGCCACCAGAACAAACCTGTTCAAAATTCATCCACATGCTTTGGAAGTATTCAGTATTAATATTAAAAAAATGAAATAGAATTGTTCTCGTAGATAATAGTCATAACACAGATTGAAAGAGCAGAGAATGAAAAACTAGGATCTCTTTATATTGTGTTAGGTTCCAATATTAAATAACTCTTCTCAAGTCTTCTCTGAGGTGCTCACAAACTAAACTAAGATTACCAGTGGAGGCTGCATTGTCTCTCCTTTCTAGCTCAGTTCTGCACCCCCAGGGCTCTTACACTTCTGCGTATAGAATTCCAGCTAAAAGTGGAAGCTTTCCAGTCTGTGTTCCACACATATCCCAGGGATAATACAACTGGACCCTGGACCCTAGCTAACTTCCAGCTCCCTCTGTAGCATATAGATACATACACCAGCAGCTGTCAGTCTTCAGATAGCTACACAGGTCCCGTATGTCAGTCTTAGAGAAGCCAGAATGTTAAGTTCATACAATGAGGTCTAGAATCTAACACTCCTGTGTGATCTGAGGACCAGACGCATTGCCATCACTTAGGAGTTCATTTACTAGAAATGTAGACATCAGGTCACACCATAGACATATCTTCTAAAGATAAATTTTCAGAATTTTAATAAGATGATTGATCCAGGTTCACAGTCAAGTTTGAGAATCAGACTTTGAATTTCCTTGGCTTTCACTCCTCCTCCTTTACTCAAGAGCCAGACCCAAGGAGAAGCACAGTAGAATTCCCTAACCAAATGCCCAAGGCTGCCTAGCCCAGGGTCTGTAATAATCAGGAAAGATTGGAATATATGTACTCCTTGCTGCATAACAATGTTTCAGCCAGTTGGTGGCAGATATGATAATGGCGCATGGTGCTGACAAAAAAAATAAAATCCCATTGTATGGTGACAAGGTGGCCATCATAACACTTTCAGCACAATGCTTTACTCATGAGATTGTGGGAATGCATGTAAACAAATCCACTGTACTGACAGTATGGCATATATAGTTCTGGACAATATGTAATACATATTGGTAAATAATTATGCCACTGGCCTATGAATTATACAAATGATATCTTTGTTTCTGAGTATACTCTTACTTCCTAAAAGTAAAGTTCATTGTAAAACAGCATGCCGCTACTTGGGTAATGGCCTCGTGCATCTTATGTTCACTGTGTCTACTGATTGTATCAAGAGGCCACATGGAGTGACAGATCTACATCATCAATGTTTGCATATGTTCAATCTGTGATGTTTGCACAACAAAATTGCCACATGGTGTACTTTATGGAACATATCCTATCTTTAAATGATGCATGTGTCTGCTGAAAATCTTCTAGTGCTGCTTCTCATGGGTAACATAGAAGAGGGTGTTTATTAGAGAAATAGGTACCTGGTATGTTAGATACCATTTATTGCTTGGAGGACGCTACATGGTGGGTTTGATTTAGCACTTAATTCTTGACCTACTGCTCTAATTTACACTCAAATCCTAGGGGGGTTTATAGCTGCTCCCAGACAGACCCCAGTCAAGCGTATTTGTTGACTGCCTCGTCTCTGTATCAAGAGATACTATAAGTGTTTTCTAAATTATACTATCAGTGGAACTAGACAGTCTATGTAATTGTATTTTTTCTGAAATCTTTCTTCTGATGTGGGTTGAAAATTGTTCTTGACTCTGTTAGTCCACTTTCTTGAACATCTAGGTACACAATGAGAGACATGATCTTATAGAATCTGAAAGTTGTCACTCTGAATATTTATAACCCTTACTTGGGTCTGCTGATGAATTCTGTGAAAAATCCAAGCAGCTAGGTTGATCCTGGAGCAATTCATTCAGACATGGATGTTGTCACTTCCATACAACTGTTCTGTGATCTTAGATAAGTCACTTAGGCTCTTAGGATCTTTAGTTGTCCTTGTAAGATTGAGAATGGCTGCTCTGGATCTACATGTTAGTGCTTTCATGGGAAAACTATTTGTGGGATGAGTACGGAACTAGCAGAAGGAGTACAGAATAACAGAACTGACTCAGGAGTACAATACCATCTGCATTCCTGGGGCTCCTGTGGAAAAATCAGCATAGGCAAGAACTATGTTGACAGCCTGTACTTGGGGATCCATTCTGGTTTCCTATGGGTCACAGCAAAAGCCATCTTCCAGAGCTTATGCCAGGGTAGCTGCCATTAACAGAAACAGGGAAGGACTGTTTTGAGGTGGCAAAGACATGATAAATAGCTCCTGTCACCACCATCCCTCCATTCTAGATGGGACTAAGAATCCATTGATTTGTTATTGGCCTCTCTTGTCAAGATTGTTTTTCCCTCAGAATCTAGAGCTCACCTCATGAGTGTGTCTGTAGTTCTTTACTCAGTGTCCTACAACGTCTTTCCTACCCTTTACCACTTCTGGTGATTTATTTAATTTTTCTCCTAACAGGTTTTTTGGTTGGTTGGTTGGTTTGGTTTTTGCTGTTGTTGTTAATGTTATTGTTAAAAAAAAAAATACCCTCTAGAGCCTCTGGCTTATCCTTTAAGGAAAAATAAAAAGAAGTCAGTGCTGATCACTTGATATGCTTACATGAGGGGAACTGATACTTTATTGGGGACTTTGCTTATGCACCAGCCTTGCCCTACATATTTTTTATTATCTCACTTAATCCTTATAATCCCTATCCTATTACTGAAGAAACTGAGGCTTCTATAACTTAAACAACTCATTTGAGGAAATAAAAGTCATTGCAAGCAGTACCAATTGTGTTGAATTGGGTTTTATATCCTCAAAACAATATATTTCGTATTTATTTGTGGGCTCACTTAGTCTGGTAAATGAGTCTTCATGAATACACACACACAGTGGGGAGAGGTAAAGGGGAGACTATGAAAAAGACTTCCAGGTAAAGTAGTGAGAAGGTTTTAGTTTTAAGTTCGTTACAAGTCAACGATAAATAAGGACAAACTTTAAATAAAACCGCTCTGGCTCTGCCAATGAATAAAATGCATTCAATAACCTAAGAAGCGAAGCTTTATAACCATCCAATTCAGTGTCAGAAACAGTCTGTGCGATGTTCTTGACTTCATCTGCTTCTATTCCCTACCCATCGTTATTTTGTCACAATAGTATGTCACTCAATTAAATCAAAACACATTGTCAAAACAGTTGCTTCCGTGCACTGGGGGTAGGGAAACATTTGGTCAGAGCACTTACAGATAAATAAAAGCTTTATTACATATTTAAACACAACCTCTAGAAGATCCATATGATTGCTAGACAATGCACATACAGAACTGAACAAGGAAGCAGAATTAAAATTGTGAAAAGAAAAGTAAATAAAAGTAAAACAGAAAGAAATGAACTTCAATTGTATTTTACAGGGAAGCATGTCACAGATTTTTACACAAATTCCTTGTTCAACAAAAATAAGAGCTACAAGTTCTTCGTGAGGGAAGTTGAAATAAATTTACAGTAACAACTGCTTATCTAAAATACCAGTATAGAACCAAAATAATTATTAAATCAGCAAAGGAAAATGAAGTGTGTTTTATGTATTAAGGGTAAAAACTGTTAACAGAAAATGTCCTTATATGATACTAGGAGTTCAAATTCAAAAACAAAGATATCCATATAGATATCACAAATATGTACAGCAAGGAAAGAAAAAAATATAAACATTAAAGAAAAACAGACTGGAAACTAGAAAGCTAATGAGGGAATTTAAATTAAGATAATATTTTTTTTAACTAAAGAATGAAATGGGAAATTTGGGTAGGAATATTCTAGTTACAAGTTCAAGATGCCACATCACCCATCAATATAGGACTATTCTTAAACTTCCATTAAAAGTTTAATATGGAGCCTAACATTGTCCTCCTAGAGGCTCAACAAGCATCTGAAAGAATCAGATGCAGATACTAGCACCCAACCAATGGACAGAAGCCAGTTACCCCTGTTGTTGAATTAGGGGAAAGCTGAAAGAATCCAAAGAGGAGGGCATCCCCATGGGAAGACCAGCAGTCTCAACTGACATGACCCCTGACATCTCTCAGACACTGAGTTACCAACCAGTCAGCATACACCAGCTGATATGAGGCCCCCAACACATACACAGCAGAGGACTGCCTGGTCTGGCCTCAGCGAGAGAAGATGCATCTAACCCTCCAGATACTTGAGGCCCCAGGGAGTAGGGAGGTCTGGTGAGGTGGGAGTAAAGGGATGGGGACATCCTCTTGGAATCGGGTGTGGGGGGTTGGGGGTGGGGTGGGCACAGGGATTGAGAGGAGGTATGGGATGGGGAGCAGTTGGGGGGGGCAGATAAAGACTGAACTTTTAAAAAAGAATTAAAGAATAAAAAATAAATAAAAATTTAAAAAATAAATTTTTTCATCAAAATTTTTAAAAAATTTCAATATAAGAAATAAAAATTTTACTAGAGGTACTCATTCCAAATTTTAAGAAAGCAGAATATGGAGTCAGTAAACTGGAAAACAGATCCATAGAAATTACTCAAGCTAAAAGACAGAAGGGTGAGTAAGATTAGAATAGTCTCTAAAGACTCATGAACGTTGAATGTATTAACTGCTATTCTTTAGAGAAGAGGAAAAAAAGGAAGAGGTGACAGACATAGAAAGAAATATTTATAAGAAATATTTATATTTATTATTATATTAAATAAATATAAATATTTATTTATATTAAATAAATATTTATATTTATTTAATATAATAATAAGAAATATTATTTCTAAAGAAATAATAGTTCAGAACTTTCCAAACTCAATAAAAGATTAATTCATATTTAAGTTTAATGAGCCATAGTAGAATAAATGCAGAAATCTATACCTAGGGGCATCAAAATTAAACTGTTGAAATCAAAGGCAGTTGGATGTAGTGTCACATGCCTGTAGCCTGGACTACAAAATCAGAGCCCACCTCAAAAAGAGAAAAAGCCAAGTTCAGGGTTGAAACCAAAGAAAACTTTGAAAGTAGCAAGAGGAAGATAGCATATCAACTACAGCAAAACAATGTCAATGATTTAGAACCTATCATAAATAATGAGACAAAGTGCCAAAAGAAAAGAATTCTATCAGTCAAAGATATACCCACATTTATCATTCAAAACAGAAGTGAAAATATTTTAAGGATGTCTAATATTTGTGAAGAAAATCTTAGGGCAATAAATGTTGTGTTTATATCATAAACTCTATCACTCTATATAATATATATATATATATATATATATATATATATATATATATATATAATGCTTATATATATCATAAAATATATATATCATACTATATATCATATACATATCATATACATGTTACATACCATATATATCACAAACATATATATGTATATATACATAGTTTATATAGAATCTATATTCATTTTTATATGTATAAGCTATATACATAATTTATATATATCATATACCATATTTTAAAACTAACATTATATATACATAGTTTATATAATATATAATGTAATATATATAGCTTATATAATATGCAATATGTAATATATTGTATAATGTATAATATATAGTTTATATATTAGTTTATAAATATTATTTTAAAATATATTAATGACCATAATAATATATAAACTGTATTTTTTATAGAATTGAATTAGCAATATGTTGAACTAGACCTTGACACAATTAACTAACAATATATGAAATAAAACTTTTACCAGAGGTACTCATTGCGAATTTTGAGGAAGCAGAATTAATAAACAAGAACTACCCAACCCCCAAGCCAAGATGGCTTCACTGTAAATACATACAGAGTTAACAGTACAAACTCTTCACAAGCTTATCTTTAAGAAAATAAAGAACAAAATACTTCTGAACCAAATCAATGAGGATAGTATCACTCTAGCATCCAAATCAGACCAAATCATTACAAGAATCTAAAACTACACATCATCATCCCTCAGGAACATAGAAGCAAATACCCTTAACAAAATGTTAATGATATGAATTAATTAATACATAAAATGATTGCTTAAGATGGCCACATGGGTTATATTGCAGAAATGCAAGTTTGTTTTAAGATTTAAAAATGTTGATGAGAGTAATAGACTATATTAATAGCATAAATGACAAAAAACATTAATCGTGTAATGTTGAGAAAATGTATTCAACAGAACACAATACATTTCATGGCAAACGTTCTCAGCAAGCTAGAAATAGAACTAAATTCCTCAATCAGAAAAAGAGTTTATGAGAAATCTATGGTTTGTATATGAATATGAATATGAATGTTTTTCTTCGAAAACTGAAGTCAGAGTAAGGCTTTGTACTCTCCACGCTCTTAGCAGGCGTGGCATTAGAGCATCTTGTTAAAAACTGATGGTAAGAATGAAAGGCACCTTAATACATGTTACGTCATGGTGTCGGTAATCCTGAGAGATCCACGCAAAAAAGCCCAACTCCTCGAAACAAAGTCAAGCAAAGTTATATAATCACGAGATTAATACGTGAAAATCCATTTTATTTCGGTAATAACCAAATATAGATAACAATATGAAAGAAAGAATTTGAGAGTCACAACAGTATTAGAAAAAACAACAACAACCCTATTTTAAAAATTAAGGTACAAGATCTGTGCTATATGCTAAGAGAGACTGAACAAAAGTTAGATATAAAAAGCACTCAAAGGCAGGGTGGTGGTGGCGCACGCCTTTAATCCCAGCACTTGGGAGGCAGAGGCAGGCGGATTTCTGAGTTCGAGGCCAGCCTGGTCTACAGAGTGAGTTTCAGGACAGCCCGGGCTACACAGAGAAACCCTGTCTCGAAAAACCAAAAAAAAAAAAAAAACAAAAAAACACTCAGCATTAACCTTTAAAGGTTTAATATTATTAAGATATAATTTTTTTCAGCCAGGTGTGATGGTTATCTGCCTCTACCACAGCATTCAGGAGGCTGAGACAGGGGAGAGACCCAAGAGTTCATGCCTGCCTGGGCTACATACTAAGTGAAAACCAGCCTAGTGTACAAAGCAAGACTGTTTTAAACAAGGAAAAGATGGGGTTTTCCCTAAATTGATCTATTAATTTAATGCAAAACCTATTATTGTCTTTAAGTGCATCTTTTCACAAAGTTAATAATGTGGTGTTAATATTTAATGGAAAATTCTTAGAAGTAAATTTCAATGACTCTGGGTGAGGAAATGGATCCTTAGATATAAAACAGGAACCACAATGAACAAAAGAAAAAATAATACCTGAACTTCGTCAAAATTAGTAACTTATGTGCTTCCCAGGATGCTACCAAGAAAATGAAAGAGGAGCTATAAGCCTTTAATCCAGGTCTGGGCAGATCAGTGAGACCCTGTCTCTAAATCAAAAGTTAAAAGAGGGCTGGAGGTGTATCTCAGTGGCGGAGCTCTAGCCTAGTATGTACAAGGCCCTAGATTCAATCCTTGATGAGAGAAATGGGAAGAAGGAGGGAGATAGGAAGGTAGAGAGAGAAGAAAAGAAAAGAAGTTTTTTTTTTTTTTTTTAAAGATTTATTTATTTATTTTATTTATGAGTACACTGTAGCTGTCTTCAGACACACCAGAAGAGGGCATCGAATCTCATTACGGATGGTTGTGAGCCACCATGTGGTTGCTGGGATTTGAACTCAGGACCTCTGGAAGAGCAGTCAGTGCTCTTAACCGCTGAGCCATCTCTCCAGCCCGAAAAGAAGTTTTTAAATGAAAAACAAACTTAAAAGATAACCTAAAAGTAGAAAATTATTTGCATATATTAATATCTTTACAAAGAACTTGTATCTAGAATACATTTTAAACCACTCAACAATATAAAAGTAAATTATTTTAATTGAAAAATAGTAAAAAAATAATAGATATTTTAGCAAAGATATATCAATAGCAAATAAAAATATGAGAATATGCTTTACATTATTAGCCAATGGTGAAACGCAGTTAAAACTACAATGAAATAGTATTACGTACTCTCTAAAGCGGTCACATTAAAAAGGCAGGCAATAGTAAGTGTTGGCAAGAATGTTAAGAAACTGAGGGCCGGGCGGTGGTGGTGCACGCCTTTAATCCCAGCACTTGGGAGGCAGAGGCAGGTGGATTTCTGAGTTTGAGAGTTCGAGGCCAGCCTGGTCTACAGAGTGAGTTCCAGGACAGCCAGGGCTACACAGAGAAACCCTGTCTCAAAAAACCAAAAAAGAAAAAAAAAAGAAAAAAGAAACTGGGATCCCCACTTATTGCTAGTGAGAGAATCAAATGCTATAGGTCACTTTAGAAAACAATTTGGCAACATCTTGAAGAGCTAATCATAATTATACCATTACCCTATCAACCCTGCTATCAAATATCTACCCGAGAGAATTTAAACATAGGCACCCACAAAAATCTGAATGTTACATTCATAACAGCACTACTCATCAGAATCCTGAATTTCAAACCATCCAAATGTTGATTCAATGATCAGCATATAAGCACAATACAGTATCTGTATGCAGTGGACTACTGATTCATTGAGAGTCTCAAAGACATGAGAACTTGGGCCTGAAAGATGGCGTAGCAGATAAAAGCACTTATTCTTGAAAGCCTGGGTGGCCTAAGTTTGAAACGCAGAACCCACATTAAGGTAGAAGTAGAGAACCAGAACTGTGTTCTGACTTCCACTCACACACATCGCCTGTCCCCATCATATATACATCATATATACACACAATAATAATAATAAAATGTTAAACAAAAATAAAATAATATTTTAAGTCTAACTAAAAGAAGGCAGACACAAAAGATATGTTTCACCATTCCACTCATAAAATATACAGAAAAAGTAAATATATAGAGGAAGAAAGCAGCTTGATTGAGTAACTGTAATTGCAAATGGCCCCAGGGACATTTTGAAGAGGTGATGAAAACCTTCAAAGCTGGATTGTGATGATGGTGCCTTCATTAGTCTTCTATTGGTGTTATAACACGCTGTGCCATTTTTTAGAGGTTTAAAATAACACATTTTTTTTCATTATTTCATAGTTTCTCAGACATGGCTGCAGTGGGCTCCACAAGGCTACTATCAAGATGTTGGCCAGTTCCCTTTCTCACCAACAGCTCAGGGTCATCTTCCCGCTCCTCTAGGCTGCTGGTAGCAACCAGCTCCTAGCAGTTTAAGAATGAAGACCTTGAGACGGAATTCACAATAAAAATGTCTTCCTCAAAGCCCATAAGAGAGAGAGTCTCCTATAGTGGTATTTTAATTAGGCTTACACCTGATTAAGCCAGGCCTACCAAGAATAATCTCCTTTTCCATTAGCTCATAATTATCCTGGAATCTTTATTACTTCTCTGAAACCACTTCAAGCCTGCCACATACTGTAACCTAATTATGGATTAATTAACATGCCATCCTTTCACAGGTCCCACCAACACAGTGCAGGAGGAAAACATGGGAGTCAAAACTCTAGGGAGTATTGAAAAACCCTGCTTCACACACCTGAAAATATACAAACATATTTTTAAAAAAGGCTAATTTTATATTTGTCATGGCTGAACTTTATATCATACAAATCTATAAAATATACCATGAAAAAATACTGTGATTATGTTATAATGACCCTGTGGGCTACATTTGAATTCAACATACTATACCCAGAACTATATTTTCTAGAAAATTACTCAACAGGGTGGGGGAACAGTTGCTAAATTCATCACCCATACCCTTAATAATTTGTTAGCAATTAATTTACAGAAATCACTTCCTGGGAGCACAGCATCTAACTTTCCCACTGGCTGGCTTTTATTCCTCTGTGAGCTTTCATGGAAATGAATAGAGGCTCACTTGCATTCAGAGACTTCAGCTCTCCAAAGAGAGTAGAGTTACCTTTGCCCAAGGGTTTCACTTTCTGGTTTCTCTATCAGGGAGTGGCTCCCTTTTCAGCTCCCCTCACTGTGTGAAAAGCTTTGCAGCAACATGGAGTCCCCACTCTACCAACTCCGCACAACCTCCAGCTTTCTTTACCCTACAGTGAGAAACCTGGAGTTCTGGAGCTCTTTGTAGCATTCCAGGAACGTCTTTGAAGTTTATTTGTTCTTGACATCTTGTTTTCCGAACAACTGTCTAAAACTAAGTTCATAATTTTAACCCCTTCTGAGAACTTTCAGTCTTTAAAGAACTTGCTATTTAAGGCAATTTAATTTAAAAATGAAAAGTTCAGGCCATCACAGTTCTGTTTCAGGTGCAGTTTTGACACCAGTGATGCTATTCCCTTGGGGAGTGCCCAGCAAGGTCAGCTGGATGGTTCTCATGGCAGGTCTGCTTTCTGAAGAAACTACCTGTTACCATGGAAATAAACACAAAGGACATGTCCATCTTGGGGAGAAGGGAGCAATTTGGAATTCTTTCAAGGGTTTTGTGTTAAAAGGAATAGAAACTCTTCTGCAGGATGCTCTTTCGTGAAAATAAACATCTTCTTTTCAGTCTGCAAAGTATCCCACTATAGAAGATATGGACCACCTACAAACTTTCAAACATACAATTTCACATAATTTTTAAAACTTTAGGTCATTTGCTCCCTGAAAATCTATTAACTATTGGTAATGCCACAGAACAGGGTATTATTCAGATAATCAAGAATGCAGATGCTTTCTATGATGTGCTAAAATGAGACTACCTACATTTATTTACATAGCATCTTGTGGATACTGGCTAATACAGTCCCTTACATATTTCCCTTGGGATCTGGCTTATTCTCCATAACTCACAACATACAGATATTCCTTGTTATAAACCTTAGTAGCATGTAGGAACTGAGGCTAAAGGCAGGACATAAGATTCTTTGGGTTGAATACACATCTTATAACACAGCAGCTATGCTAGTATTGCCAGGTTAAGACTCTTTGAGAACGTTTCCTCAGTTATAAAATGGATATAACAACATAAAGCGAGAGTAGGCAATTGTGTAAAGACAGTTTTATGAGCGCATGTCCACACTGGATCATTTATATACAACGTATGACTCTTTCTGCAGAGACTCTATGGCTTATAAAGCTTACCAAATTAAGTATCTGTCCCTTTTCAGAAAACAACAAAACAAAACAAAAAAAAGCAAAAACAAACAAAAAACAAGGGTCAGCTTCTGACACATTTGTTTGGTGAAGATTAAATGAGACTTCACAGAATGTGCTCCTGTGGCAAATAACAAATGTGTCTGGGATTATTACCCCGTTGTCATAGTAATAAGTTGTCAAAACCACAGGAACCTCATTTCCTAAAACTTAGAGACATTTTACATATCTAAAACACGAATTAGATTGACCGTGAACTAATAATACCTTGGAACTGGTAGGCTTGCCTGTGTTCCCCACCCACTTTTATATCTAGCCATGGAAGTGGCTGAAGGAGTATGACCACAGGATGTGATGTGCAGCTGTCATGCAGGGCAGGAAGCCCTGTGGGCCACAGACAGCAGCTGCCGAGAGTCATCTGCTTCAAAAGTAATTGATACTGTGCCATTCCTTGATGAGAGATCTGCTGGTCACAGGTGTGTGACGCATGCATATTCATGACTGGCCCTGCTCCTGTCTGAATGGTGGAGACAAGAGAATGAGAAGGAGTCAAACTACCTTTAGAATATGGTCAGAGCAGACAGATGCAGCCACGACAGAGCTTATTTCCACTCTCCTCGGCGATAACTGGTGGCCCAAGGTGAATTATATATGTTTGAAATTGAAAATAAAAAGTGGTCTATTTCATAAAGCTTTAAATTATGAGTTTAATATAACAAATGTGGACCAATAATTCCAAAGAATATCATAGATCCAAAAACTAGCATGTAGTTGCTGAAGAAGACCCATATTTGTACATTTGCAAATAAAGATTTGGATCCCCAAATCTACAAACCCTGGAAGCAATCATCACAATGTTCTTTCAAACCAAAATACTTAAATGCTGAAGAGTTTGTACCAGGACCATGGTTTTCAGACACTAACTACCACGTGTGCCTGCCTAGGCCCATAAGTACTCACTCAATTTGTACATTGCTGGTTTGCATATTAACAGAAGGCTATAAACAGGTGAGAAATTAATTTTCTTTTAAAAAGTTTTTTTGTTTCTATTAAAAAAGTTATTTCCTAATGGATCCTGGTGAATTCATATTAGCACCTCCCAACAAAATCATAAACAAAAGCAATCCATAGCAAGGATCAAATACTATTACCAGAAGAAAATTTCAAATTAACGAATGATTGTGGTTGATATGCTAAAATGAAATCACCAACTTTCACAGGCAAAAACCATACAGTTATTGGGCATTCTTTTCTAGAATCTCCCTCCCAGATATTTCATCTGTAATTCTCTAAAGCACTTTGGCCCATTTTTTTCATTGAGTTGCCCATTAAGCACCATGCGAAGGACTATAGCCAAGGTTATTGCTGTAGAGGAGCCTAGTGCCTAAGATAGGCAAGGCTGTTTCTAGAGGAAACAGCTCCAACTGAGCATACATCACAAAAGGCCATCTGAATTGATTCCAGAATTTACTTTATATTCAAATCAAAACTCAAGTCTATTCAAAGCACTCAGCAATCTGGCTTCTTTGAACCCGTCGGTTGCTGCTTGATTACTGTGAGCTATGAAATTCAAAGTACTGTTCCCACTGAAGTTGTCTGAGAGCTCATCCAAGACACGAGTTCCTTAGCATGAGTAAACATCAACGGCTTACCATGTCACACATCAAAAGGAGCCTTCTAATTACCAAGGAGCAGCAAGACACTTGCAGAGACGTCAACAAAAATGTACCCAGGTGATCACAATTTATACTTGGTAAAGACAGCAAAGGTGGAGCTAAGTTGATCATTACCAAGCGTCCTCGGCCAGTTAAACTACTAACTGCATTCAGTTGACTGGTAATGAAAATAACCCTCTCCACACAAATACTATTACATATGTGCCTGGATTCAAAGTCTACTGATTTCTCTAAACAACAGGTTTATACCTACATTGTAAGTATCAGATCTATAGCTCCATATCTATTCGGTACCCACACTCCCCACTCTCCAGATAAAGATGTAGATTTAGTCAAAGGAACATAGAGGGAAGCTACATTGTCTCCCGGTTTTGTTTAGAAACGGGAGGACTCGTTCCATTCAAGGTTTGCTCACTAGGGCTGCTGTTATCAAGGCACCTCGTACTGAAGGACCTAAGCAATATAAACCTATCATTTCGTAGCTCTAGATAATACAAGTTCAGGATTCAGAGTTGATGGATAAGTTCCTCCTGAGGATTTGGGAGTCTGCTTCATGGGTGTAGACCAGCTCTGGGTGGTTTGCTGGCAATCTTTAGTTTTCTTCAGCTTTTGGACCTCTGCCTTCATTTCGGTGTGGCTTATTCTCATTTGCCTTTCTCCAAATTCCCCTTTTAAGTGAGGCCACTCGCCATATCGGACTGTAGCCAAGCTGAAGTACTCTACCTAAATATAAAAATCATATATTCAAAAAGGTTGTATTCTAAGGTGCTGGAGGATAGGACTTTAAAATACAAATTAGAGGGTTGAGGGACTAAAGTATTTAACAAAGGTGGTAGAGCATTGGCTTAGTGTGAACAAGGTCCCTGAGTTCAATCCCCAGCTCTGCTCACACAAAATAATAAAATATAAACCATCACTTTATGGGGGATATGTGGGGCAAGTAGAACCATGTCACCAGACAAAAACTGGGAAAGTTGAGTGGATTCAGAAACCCTGGTAATTCTTGTATCTGAGAATTTCATCTACTCCCAAACTTGTTCCTGTCCTGGAGCATGTGACCATGACACCCTATACGGGGATGTGACAACTAATTCCATAACATAGAGCTCATAGTCCTCCATGATAATGAGGTATCTAGATGAACCAAGGGTTCAGCCAATAAGCTTCCCTTTCTGGACATTCCTTCCTACAAAAGGTATTTAATCTCTGGTCCACCCTGAGTAAGTTGTATGTACCAATTTCATCATGAATGAACAGTTTGGACAAGCAAGGACTGTCTCTTTCTCTCATCAAGGACCGCGATGCGGGGAAGCCTTCATTATACAGAGTCATGTCAACTAAATCTCCCACATACTTGATGGCCCTTGGGCCTCCTCCCCCCCGCCCCACATTCCTGACTCCGTTCTGCAACCCCTGAGCAGGTGCCAGCCTTCTAAGGGGCCATCACACCATGGCGGAGAGGATGATATGTAGCCTAGTGCCTCTGTGTTTCTTCTGCCTGAGCAGAGTTCACACATGCAAGCAGCAAAGCAGAACTTGGACCCATCGGGATACAGTTCAACCCAGTATACGTTCCAAATATTAACACCCGGTGTCTATGTCAGGTCAACAACTATATTTTACAGCACACATCACATCTTTGAGGAGGACAAGATAAACTCAGCTTATCACAATGGTACAAACCTACCTCTCACAGCCTGCCTATGGCATACTTGTATCAAATTTCTAGGTTAATCTCTCAACATGGCAGCCCTGCCTGGAAGCCAATCCCTATAACCCACTAACTAGATAGGAAAGGACCTGCAATAATTCAACTCATGTATCAGACTATGAAGCCAACTACATGGAGGAAGATGGAAGGGCCAAGCAAAGTAGGAACAGAGTCCAAATTTTTAATCTCCAGCAGGGTTTCTTTTCCTTTTTTGCCCAGTGTGCCTTGATTCCAGTTTCTGCAAATTCATCAGGTAGAAAACAATCTCAGAAAGTGCTTAACTCAATAAACATGCTACCACACATACACCTCAGAGGGAAAAGACAGGTTACAGCTTCAGAAAGGAAAAGAAAAGCCTTACATAAATCCAGAATTATCTTGGGTGAGCAAAGATAGAAAATTATAGTGGAGGTCCTTGGGAGGGTCACAAAGACAGCATTTAAGATCAGCTTACAGTGATTTAAATAATAGTACCATACTTCATTGAATCATTTCGCCTGCCAACTCAAGTGCCTGATTTAGAAGCACAAAGCAACTCACTCTGCAGAATCTAGGCATGCAGTCACGAATGTTTGATTTCCCATGGGCTAGACTTCATCTGTCTTCAAACCAGGGCTAAGCACAGAATCTCACCCCATTCTCCTCCATCAACAGTCTGACATTTTGCTATCCATGCATTCAGTTGTTTGGCACAAGATATGGGATCTCTCGCATACACACCTCTATGTAAAAAGAAAAAAAGCAGTTCAGGCTCCAACACGACAGAAAGAGGACCACGTTTCCCTAGTCAGATACTCAGCGAATACCAACAGAATTCTATTATGAGCAAGACCCAATGGACTTGGATAACCGGATAGCTAATTAGTTATGGTTTTCTCTTTGACATATGTAACTTGGAATCTTAATATCATGCAATTGAGATATTTTTCTTAATTTCCACCTGTTTCCTTCTTTATTGATTTAACCCCATTTTATGACGTTTCCCTGGGTATCTGTGTGCCACGCCCCTTCAGTAGACTGAATGAATATATTCTCTCCTTACGCCCACTTTAAAAAAAATGCCTTGAATTGAACTTTGATGTATTTTAGGAGCTGAGTCACATAATTCTGCGCAAAGGAAAGAACCCTATTGGAGATGAACAACAGTCCCAATAGGTTAGCCAGCTTCACAGTTACATTTATCTATCTTCCTCAAGGTGAGACAACTGCTAGCACATAAAGAAACAAACTAGTTGGAAAGGGCCAATGTGGCCAATCATTTAACTGATTCATACTGAGATAACCTTAGGTGTTGCTTCTTAGGAAACTCTCAATTTCTTTTCAATGCAAATATATCATCATAATTTTGTTTTACAGATTACTTTGTGAACTATTTGTCTTATGACATCATCTCTTCAATGATCTAAAGTCTCACAATAAATTAAAATATACCTAATACTGGATGATGCAAAATAAAGGTTATTCTCTATTTGCCAGAGGATCACCATATGTTTTCATGTTTTTATTCCTTATCCCTTGAGATTTTGCATTGCTAGATTTGCATTGCTCTGTTCACTCTGCTCATTACTTAACATAAGTCTCATTCTTTTGGCCACAGGACACTTCTCTGGGATGTCATAATTCTTAATGCTCAACTGAGCCTTCCCTCAAGCCAAACCCTCTACAGTCCCTCATTTCTAATCTCTCATTCTCAGGTCCAGAAAATGATTCAGACCATGAATTGTTTCCCTATCTGCTGTTTAACCAATGCTCTCATGGCTCCAGGAGAGCAGTCAGCCTTTGATGACTCCTACCACCCATATAATTTCACATCATGGTAACTGCTACTAGAGACATACACTTCTAACCACAGAGTTTTAAAAAACTCTATTCCAGTAGTTAAAATGTAGTTTAGCTTAAAATGTAAGCATTCATTCTATCATGTGAGCTAAAAGAAGTAATCTGAAGCAAATTAGCTTTTGTCCATATTAGAGTATACTCCCTTAATTACCTCTTTACTGGCTATTCAAATGATTTCCATGTTATTCTTCAGAAAGCAGTATTAGAATGTGTGTGTGCATAAACATGTGAGTGTGTGTTCAGAACCAAAGACAGGGTCATCAGGTCATTTCAAGAAGCAAAGTTACCAAAACAAAATTTGCTAATTTTTCTACTCTCAATTTTGCTCTTTTCAAGAACTGTAATTTTTCAGTTTCTATATTTTTATGGAGAACTAAGAAAGTTTAAATTAGCCCAAATTGGTTTTGACTTCATTTACACTTGGTAACCTCTATTTCCTAGTAACTGTTTCTATTGAAACATTTTTAAATTGGATGCTACCTATCAAACTAATGCAGAATCATGTGTCATACTGAAAACTTCAATAACAAATAAAAATCATCAGCCCCCACCAGAACCAGAAAGCCCAACGTATTCTTCAGAAATATACTATATAGGGAAAACACACTGTCTAGCTGGCTAGTCAAGATTTGTTGCAAATTCACGTTACTACACATAAAAATATTCTGCAGACAATACCAAAATACTATAATGTATTTTTACATGGGAGCATTTTTTTTTATTAAATCAGATGAGAGAAGGGAAAGCCACAGAACTGTCAGAAGAATACTTGCAACGCAATTAGAGGGAGTGAGAGCGTCTGAGTGTTTGCCAGACACAAGGGGCCACCCCTTAATTCACACAGTCCAATGTCTTAATGCACTGTACAGCATCAAACTGCACTTCCTACAGTGTTCGAACTTTTGTCAGTTAACTAGATGTTTACTGAGTGCCTGGCTGGGGCACTCAACACTATGGGCACACCGTGCCGGGCTGCGTACAGAGCTCCAACACCATCTGTCACTTAAGCTTCTAGAGGTTGAAAATTTCAATTCAAGCTAATTTACACTGCGCTCAAACTGAAGCTATAATTCAAATTTCGACTCGAAGCTTGAATTCCTTTTCAGTGTTCTTCAACTTTGACCCAGCGCCCCCCTCCTTCACTGAAAGGGGCCAGGACAACAGCCCAGCAAGTGGGGCAGGCAAAACAGGGCTCCTTTGTTCACTTTTGTCCTTCCAGTTTTCTATTGAGGTGAGGGACTGAAAAGGCGCACCAGGCTTTGGAAGGCTGCTTGCTTGCAAGCCATCCTCCCTCAAAGAACGGGAGAAAAAAAAAAAAAAAACCTCCAGGATGAAACTCTTTCACAGTCCATTCCTACCTTAAGGCATAATTAGTGGGAAATTAGCACTCTTCCTCCCTTTTTTTCTCTTCTCTTGATGGAATATGTTCACAGTGGCTAAGCTATGTTTGTAACGTTCATCAAAAATGCATGCTCAGATCGATTTATTCAAATGCCATGGGCATCTAGAAGTGGCATGGAGTTAGCTTTAAAGTTGAAATTTGGAGAAAAAAATCACACTACATGCTGAATACACATACTGAATATTTTGAATGCTCTCAACCCACTTGAGAAAGATAAATCAAATTCATTGCATAGTGCCCCGTGGAAGACCTCCTACAGGATTCCCTGAGATTGCACTGGGAATAGACTTCTTGTTAGAGTGGGTTTTGACACCATGCATATCATAGAATGTAGAATATATTATAAATGAGCATGCATATGTAAAATACTATATCCAGTATCTCCTGTTATCACTTAATAAGGAGAATTTTAGGATTATTTTGATGTAATGGTAACTGTCATCTTCATTCTCCTTTGAATTAAACAATAAAGGGTAATAGAGAAGATAACGGGGGAACACAGTATACATGATAGAACTTGCTAGCAGTGTTTTGAAATGGAGTAAGACCTTTGATATTGTGTGTAATGCAGGAGTCTGGGTGGATTGCCACTGGAGAATTCTTACACTCACTAGCTTTTTAGTTATTTGAGGGAAACCATCCATCAGGCTGCTATTATTTTTTTTTCTAATTTGGAATTCCAATCTTGTAAGCCAATAAAATAGGTCAATTAAGTTGACACCACATCTTTTTTATTAGCTCAGCTGAGCAATTATAATTGGGTGGTGAGGGTTATTCTGTCATCTTTGAAGAGTCAACGGTAGGGAGAACTGCCCAATGCAGAGAAGTAATTTACAATTCCAGCACATCTCTTACCGTTCAGCATGAAGATGTTCCTATCTGTTCCAGACCTGGGGCACATGTGTTCTTGGTCTTGATTAAAATAATGATGTCACTTTGGGGCATTATAACAAAGCCATACTAATTTAATCTACTCTTATAACAAAATCATTTGGCACAAGTGTACCACAGACGTACATATATTCCAATTCAACACATTAAAATATCAACAGGACAGTCATCACCAGTGCTGTCTCATGATGGAGTAAGGCATACATGCCATAGCATCTGTTTTAGGCTTTTCACAAGATATGGGGTCAGCCATACCTGTTTGAGCTTGTGCAACAAGTAGTTAATAAGGGCTAAACCAAAAAGTTAGGAAACCTTGTGAGTGACTTCTTGTTCATGATACACAGCATACTAATTTATGGCTTTATTTTGTGTGTATCTACCATGTGTATGTATATGTGCCGTGTCCTATGTGCAGAAGTGAGAAGACAATCTCTGTGCCACTTTTTGCTCTGTACCTTGTTTGAGGCAGGGTCTCTTTGTTTCTCACCACTGTACTGCATGCCAGGAGGCAGAACCATGATTTTCTAGTGATCGGCTTGTCTTTGCTCCTCTCTCTCTCTGTAGGAACACTAAGATTTCAGAAACATGCCACATCTGACTCTTCATGGGTTTGGAGAATTTGAATTCAGGTCCTTGTGCCTCCGTGACAAGTGTTTTACCCACTGAGATATTTCCCCTGCTCTTACTCTGTAGCTTTAAAAGTAGAAATTTTGTATCATGGAAAGAGAAAGATGTTTGAGATGTGGAGAAATAGGAATCACTACACAACTGGTGGGACTGAGAAATGATGCAACTGTCACAGTAGAAAGCACAGTGATCCTTAAATAAATCTTAAAGTTTTCATGTAATCAGTAGTTTCTGGGTGTATACCATAAACAATTGAAAACAATGATTCAAAGAGATACTTATATATCCATATTTATGGTGGCCATATCATACAAGTAGCCAAAAGGTAAAGTAACCCAGGTGTCCACTGACAGCTGAATGACAGTTGCATGCACAAGAGAAGAAAAGTCTGGCATATTGTGCAAAGTAGGGTCAGTCAGTGATTAAATGCTGTGACTCAACTCAAACGAGATACTTAGTCAAACCCATAGAGACAGAGTACTACCATTCAGCTGTATGCTTCTGCCTTTGACTGACATCTCTGGTGGTTGCCAGAAATCACGGGGATAGAAGATGTTGATGTTTAATAGGTTTCAGTTTGAGATGATGAAGACAATGCCGTACCTGGACAGCGTGAATTCGCTTAACACCACTGATCTATTTAAGATAATTTGCAATAACAGACTATATACTGTATACTTTATTACAGTAAAAAGCAACTTACATTTTACACAGTGGATTGAATTAGCCTCACCTTTGAAACATAACTGATTATGAAGTTCAAGTTACTAAAAATGGATGTTAAGCCAATCTACTGCATTTCTCCTTTCTGCAGCCTTCTCCTTCTGGATTTGAGGAAGACCAACAATTATCTGTTGATGTCATGCATTCGTTTTCATTCTTAGAAATGCCAGTAGCTAGGTGTGGTGGCCTACACTGGTAATCCCAACCTTAGGAAAGTAGATGGAGAAATACTGAGAAGTCAAAGCTAGCCTGGGATATATTACAAGAGCCTGTATCAAAACAGAAGGGACCTAGAGTGATGGCTCAACAGTTAAGAGCAATAGCTGCTCTTCCAGGGGTCCTGGGTTCAAGTCACAGTGCCTACATGCCAGCTCACAACCAGCTTACCTTAGTTCCCAGGGATCCAGCACCTTCCTCTAGCATTTTTGGGAACTGCATGCATATGATGCAAATATACATGCAAACAAAATATCCACACATACAAATAAATCACTAAAAATGGGAAGAAGAAGGGAGTTGGGAAGGATGAAGAGGAGCCAGAGGAAGAGAAGGAGGAAAGATCAAGAGAATAAAGCCAGTCAAAGGCAGAAGCATACAGATGAATTGTTGTTCTGTGGATTGGAGGTGGAATAGGAATGGGGACATGAGTGAGGAATGGAGACATACTAGCCACAAGGTCCAAAGTTTGTTAGGTTGAAACAATAAATTCCGGATAGCTAATGAATAGGATAGTGACCATGGTCAATACTCGTGAGTATGATTGAAGTTTGCTATGACAGTAGATCAAATTTCTCACAGCAAAGTGAGAGAGAAGATGTTAATATAGAATGTGATGAATATTTTATGATCATCTATTAATAAATACCTACACCAAAACATCAAGTTGCATGCTTTTAAGTATACGTAACTTTTATTTGTCAATTATACCCTGAAGGATCTGCAGACAGGATGACTTTTTTCCTTTGATGCCAACAGAGATTTTTTTATTTGGTAAGGGAGGAGCCAAACGATCTTTTCATTAGCATGAACAGACAACGAGTTAAATAAAAAATAAGCCACTGGATTCTTGCCTTTAGCACCCAGGTGTCTTCATTTTTCTCATCTGCCAGGAAGGTTTGCTTACCTGCCAAGGTTAAGGGCTTCTTTAGGTGAAAAACACATAAAATTTAAGATAGAAAGAACATCTACGTGCTTTTGAAAGATTTAATTTTATTATTTTTAATTCTGTGTATGTCTGTATCTATGTGTTATATGTATAGCGTGTGAATGCTGGTGTCTGTGGAGGCCAAAGGCTGTGTATTCCCTGGAGCCGAAGTTACAGTTGTGAGTCCCCTGTTATTGGTGCTGGGAACCATACTCAGGTCCTGTGAAAGACACGTGCATGCTCTAAACCATCTCTCCAACCCACATTGGGCAAATTTCAGTCATTTGCAAATCCGACCTAAAACCTCCTGAGACACATAGCTTCTCAGTGCAGGTAAGCACACCAGAGCTGCCTTGTTTGTCCTGTTTGCTCTAGGTTGTCATTCTTCTCAGATAGAAACTGTTCTTTAGGATAAGACTCCAGTGGCAGCTGATGTCGCCTTCACGTTGGGACTTAATATTGTCATAGTGAGGGTTAGTATGCAAGCATTCTGCTGGCCTGCCTTCAGGGACCTAGCAATTGCTTAGGACATGACCTGCCTTGGCTAGGTGCAACAGGTGTGTGCTGTGTATAAAAGAACCTGCTGCCACTAAGCAGTATTCTCCCAGCATCCTCTCTGTCTGTTCTCTGCCCTCCTGGCTGCTCCTTCTGTCTGTCTTTCTGTCTACAGGTCCACTTGTCTACATCTATCCCTTTCCAAGGCCCTCACTCCTCTCCCCTCCCCCAATAAACCCTTTGCACACCAGGTCTGTTGTATGGCATAATTTCTCAGGGGCACACATTGGCATCCATATTTTTCAACAGCGAGAGTGTCAACCATGGTGACATTTAGAGGTTACCTTTCAGGAGAATGATAACAGGAAGAGGTCACAAGGGGGCTTTTACTAATGACATTACACTGTAACCCAGTATTTGAGTGCTGGTAACACCATTGTGTTAGTTTGTCCAAATTTATAAGCCGGACATTTACATTATGAAAAAGTAAATCTGTGGTCATTGATGGTGGAAATGTTATACTCATCACAATCACTTCAGTGAGACTGAGAACAAGAGGCCACTCAGTCAGTAAATACTTATGAATGATGAACTAATGAATGAATCAACAAACTAACCTCTTTAGAGAAAACCTCCTGTGGAATTCCATTAAATAGTATCTTTGTAGGAACATGATATATATATTCCATCCGTCATATGAAGAGAGTGATACTTACATAAAAGTGTTAACTGACAGATCCCTATGAAAGTTGTCTACACCCCTGGCCTGCATATTCTCAGACATTCTGACACACTCTGAAGCACTCATACCTGGCCACTGTCACCACACAGGCTCACAGGAAGCACTATTGCCAAAGACAACTGCTTTTCATTCACTGTCAATGCTGCAACAACACTGTGGTATAAAGGTGCTTGCAGTCAGTCCATGGTCACATCACTACCCTGCAATACATGACCAGACCAGTTCTCTGGCACCTACTGCACTGCTTTTGAAGTTCAAACTGTCAAGTGCAAAGTTGTCCAGGGTCTATTATAGCACTATCTTCCCACTAATATGAAACATTCAGCTACTTTCCCGAGTCAGGGTTATAAAAGCAAAATTGATGCATTTTTCAGTGGATTGGTCAATTGTGACCATCCTAATAGCTCTGCCAAAGATGGCCAGTATTACTTTTCTTCTATTTCTTCTTTCTTATAGTAATGTGGAATGGCTTGGTAAAAGTATCACACATTGCCACATACTTAGGATATTGAAAGCCTTCTTAAGTTTCTCTGCTAAGACTCTAAAGTCAGTGTAGAATTTGGGTAATAACTCTTCTGTAGTCCAAAGAGTCTACAAAAGATATTCAGGATCGGGAGCTTTTAGTTAAACATAAATGTTTGCCTTGGGGCTGGGGAGGTGAGTGAGCAAGTAGACACTCCTTCAGTGTGAGCCTATGAGGTGATCCCTAGAAGTCCTGTCAGAAATGCAGTGCCCAAATCCCGGTACTTTGGCAGTGGGATGGGAGACTGAGAATTGCTTTGCACAAAGCAATGCCTCAAAATACTGTGGAAAGAGAGGATCATTTCCTGAAAATTCGTCCTCTGAGCTGTGCATGTGGGCCAGAGTGTAAACACACACACACACACACAATTTGCCTTTTTTTTTTTAAAGAAATGTTTGTTTAAAATTACACTGAAAGCTGGATATGATGATGCACACCTTTAGTCCTAGCATTTGGAAGGCAGAAGCAAGCAGATTTCTGTGAATTCATACCCACCCTGGTCTAAGTAGCAAGTTCCAAACCAGCAAGGGGTATCTAGTGTAACTCTCTATCAAAAACAAACAAACAAACAATAGCAACTACGAATGAAGTGCTAGGAGTATCCCTATGTAAATGTAAATGCAGGGGCCTCTGGTCACAAGTTAATGACAGTAATGGACTGGATTGTGAGTACGTACACACACACACACACACACACACACACGCACACATCAATAGAGATATAAGAGCCCGTAAAAGAATTATTGGAGTAAGAGGTTATTCCATAATACTGTCGTCTGAACTACAGCATTTCCTTTCACCAAAAAGTCTACACAAGTCCGAATTAAACGGCTTTTTATTTGTATTAAATGACATAGTATTTTTGGTGTTGAATACTCAGGATTTGGGCTTCCTCTAAATTCATGAGACGTCTCAAGAAGACCACACTTTCAAAGTCTTGGATGGGAAAGCTCCACCGCCCCCTGGCTATGTGTTCTTGTTGAAAGTTACTTGACCTGTCTAAGCTTCTGTCTCTTAATTTTGAAATGGAGTTGTAATGGGAATTGACATGAGATCTGGTAAGTGCATCGTTCCTGCACACTTAGAACTCTCCCAATATATTGGCTACCATAACCTTTAATGTAGAAAGAATTCGCTTGTCTACATTGTTTTAGCTTCTGAAAGGCCTCACAGCAGGGAATGGGTGGTTAGCACAGGCCATTTCAGAAGCAGCCCAATTCAAGCAGGTTTGTATTCAGTAGCCACTGTGTTCCTCCCCAGAACAACTCCAGGGGGAGCTCCTGGGGCGTGCGGAAACAAGGCTGCTATCCCATTATACTCCGCTCCACTGCTTCCTGCTAGAGCTTCGGCAAGGAAGGACCCTGTTCTTCAAAACCACACTTCTGATTATTAAACACGAAAGAACAGTGAAGGAGAAGAACGTTTCCCTCTCTGGACTTCTCCCCTCTCCGTTTACCCTGGTGCTGGAGCTGTGAGTGAGGATAAAGGGGGCAAAGGGTGAGGTAGGAGAGGGTCTTTTGCTCATGGCGACCTCTCTCTGTGCCGGCAGAAGCACAGGGACCTAGCCAGCTTCGGGATAAGAAGAGGTAGCCCGGAGCAAAGGGAAAGAAATGATCAGCCCACCAGCCCGGTGGACTCTGGGAACTGGCGCTGCACCTGCTATCCAGAGAACACTCCTCAGAGAATGACTCCCTAGCTCTGCCTACTGCGAAATCCCGTCCCTGCTCTGTGCGGTGGCAGATGTGGGCCGAGAGCGGCCGGATCCACACACCACGGGAACCAGAGTGCAGCGGCGCCCACCCGCGCTGCCTGGAGGACCCCGGGCGGTGCCGGGCACAGATGGCGCTCGCAGCTAGATGATGCTCTAGCGCCGGCAGTCACTCCAGGCTCAGCACAGTACCCCAGGGCGAAGCTGTGGTCAGATCCCACCCTGAGAGCCCGGGCAGGGAAGAGGCTCTTTCCAGTCTGTCCCAAACCCGGCGCGCCAATCTTGAGAAGGCCGTCCACGGAGGCTGTGTGTGGTGAGGGAACTGTCACGGCCCTCACCTGGAAGCCAACAAAGCAAGCGTCCCCAGCGCACCATCCCTGGTGTCTATCCTGTTCCCCTCTGATTCCCCGAGTCATCGCCAGGGCTGAGAAAGCAGAGGAGGGCAGTCAGCATCGCCCCCCGCCCACGGCGATTCGCTCAGGTGTGAGCACATCTGAACAAAGCCCACGCCCAGATGTGTCCGCGGGGACACGAACGCGCGCACGCTGCTGCGCGACCAGCGGGACTCAGGCGCTCTTAGCCGCCGGGCGACCCTGTCTTGTGACACTCCGCGTTCTCTGCGTCCCAGCCGAGAAAGCTGTGTAATGCCCATCTGTCCACAGGCAGACCTCTAGGCAGGGCTTCCAGAGAGGCGTGGGGCACCGGTGCCCAGGCTGAAGTTGACCCGGGACCCAAGGAGCTGGTGGGCGCTCGCCCGCCGTACCCGAGCTGCGGGGTCGAAGCCGCGTCCTCCCAGGGCACGCGTCTCCTTTTTCTAGCCGGCGCCCTGACTGTGTCAAGGGCTTGCAAGAGAAAACGAAGTCGCCGACCTGTTTCTCCCATGCTGCAGGCGCTGCCAGACTCCTACAAGAGCCCGGGTTGAGCCGGGGCGCCAGAGTCTGAGTGACAACGCGGCAGCCTCCGGCTCCTTGTTCTGCTCCAGCCGCGTCCACCCACCAGGACTGAGTGTCACCAATGCAACCGCCAGACACACCCAGGGCTACTCACGTTTTCGTGCCGCGCCCACCGCCCTGCCGGGGCGCTACTGCCCAAGACCCCGGAGCGCAGCTGTGCTGCGTGTTTCTGAAGCTTCCGAAGCTGTCGCCTCCAGCTGCCCCTGTCTCTCCGTCCCTGCACGGTCCCTCGCGCCCGCGCGTCTGAGACTCGGACTGCGGCGCGCGTCCGCCAGCGACCCAGGCGAAGTGCGCGTCCCCGCCACTCCCGCCCTCCGCTCCCGGCGATACCCAGCGTCGCGCTCAGGCCCCTCCCGACTCTCTTAGCGTCCCCGCGTCCCCCTCCCCCGCACTCACCGGGCGCCGCCCGCCCCCTCCCCTCCGGGCGAACGCCCTCCCACTCACAGCTAAGGCTGCAGCGAATGGGCTCCAGCCTTGAGCGCCTTGAGGACTGGGTGGCCCCTCACCTGAGAAGTCGCGCTACTCCGGACCTCCGCCACCGCGCACTGCTTGAGGTGGTGGCTGTAGGGCCAGGAACGCAGGAGTGTTCAGGAGAACGGGTGACTGGGATGTGTCTACAGAGGATGTTCCAAAAAACAAGTGTTTTAAATGCCACTCTCCTTGGTTTAGATTTCCGCGTGAATGTGTCGGATGAATCTGGATCATACATACCTTACCTTCCTCCTCTCACTTCCAACCCTTCCTCCTCTCTTCTTTTAAAGTATTTCGCGCTTTTGAAACTCTTAATTGGCATGTGTTGAGTACTAGTTTATAGTTTTACAACTGTCATTTCCAAATACACTTGAGGAAGGGTCTCTTTAGTGTGTGAGCAGATGCTATTTTCAGTAGGTATTGGGTTTCTGGAGTAGTTGAAATTAACTTTCCAGACTGCAGAATGTTATACAACCTTTTTTTTTCTTTTCAATGCAAAAAAGAAAAACTTTTTTAAAAAAGATGCATAGAATTTGAGTAAACCCACTGCATACTACACAATTCAAATTCTGGAGGACCCTGACCCCTTCCAGCATGATGATGTCCAAGGCACATAGCCACTAAACTGGGCCCACTCCCTTCTGCAGGGCCAGGTACAGTCAGCCTGATATTACCCAACTTGACTATTTACTTTTGGAAGCTCTCATCAGCCTTTACCTTCAGCATCCAGAATAGGTTAGACTGGGATTCACGAATAAAAACAGATCTTGATCATGATTCAGAATCCTGACAGCTCTTCTGCTGTGCTGTAACTTTAATTTGAACTTAAGCTTCAACCTACATGCACTCATGTTCAGTGTTCTCTTTCTCCTGCTGCTCAACATACAGGATCTCCTTTCATAGCCTCAAACAGTACTATAATTCAAACTTGACCCCTAAACCCATAGTTTTAACTACTGTACAATGCTGTATCAAATGACAGAGGACAAAAAGTTTGTTTCTTTCCATGGGAGTAGCACCTCCATAGAGAGCCATGGAGCCCTCCAGTGGTACCTGGGGTGAACAGGCTTTAGACTATTCTTTCCTTTTTTTCAGTTCTATCTTCCCCTCCTCTTTCCTTTTTTGCTTCCTTTGCCTGATTTTCTCAACCAAGTTTTCTTAATCCATATCCATACTGCAGACCTCTATGGGAGACTGCCCTACAACTTGACCTCAAGTTTTCTGAAACCAAGCATGTGCCTAGCTACGCTAGTAATGATCAGTGTGTGCATCAGCAAGTGACTTCCCCTCTCCACCTGCTCCAACCCTGTGAAATCAGAATTTTAGAATACATAAACACAGAAATTTGGTTTTAGTTGTCATTTTTCTTTTTTTCTTTTCCTCTTTTGTAAATTGTAAATTTTTACTTTTTTTTTTCACCACCATCAGCCCCCTAGCAAAAATCAAATGAAAGTTTAGTGAATTCTGGATCAGAAAGATAAAAGCACTTTTAAAAAAGTTCTTATATTAACATCACAAAGTAATCTGCTACGATAATGATATTTACATTATATCATTATCTTCAGATTGAGGCAGAGATATGTTGATAATAGTAATTTTTAAATGTTATCTATTTGAAAGGACATTATAATCCAATATTAAAAATACAGTTATAATGGGCAGTTCAGTTTATAATATGATCTTTATTGACTGTCTGCTATATTAATATCAGTGTGTGGTCTCTCTCCCTCTGCTGAGTGTTATGTCAATCACTATAACAAATACTAAGAACTAGACAAAACTACAATGATGACTACAACAAATGCTAAAGATAATCAGTAGACTTACAGAGTGCGTTTGCTACTCAGTTACAAAGGCCTTGCTTTCAAAGGCTATAGCCCACAGCCAGGTGGTCCCATTGCTTTTGCTGTGGCAGCACATCATGGCAGGAGAGTGTTTTGTGGCAAACTGTCTTACCATAAGTCAGGAAGCAAAACAGATAGGGAGAAGATGGGTACACAATTTCCTTCAAGGACACACACCTAATGACCTAAAGCCGTCCCACTAGGCTCCACTCTACGAGGACTCACCACCAACGCACAGCACCAAGCACTAAAGCTTTATCATAGGCATTTAGGAACAGTTCAGCGAAAAGTAGTTCTAGTGATGTGCTTCTAATAAACAGAATTTGTCAGAGCAGTGGGTTATCACTCCTGACTTTAGGTTACAAAAATATCCTGATTGCTTATCCTTTTGCTTCCTTGAGCTTAGAGACACGTAAGAGATGCTCTATGAAGACAGATGCTCTTCTTAAGGGAAGCCTCTGGGCAACAGATTGTGAAGAACTGAGATCATTGGTCCAAAAGCCAGATTTCAGTTTATTTCTGTTTCGGTCGGCCCAGTGAATCCAGTTGCCCCAGTCTAACCCTGAGATGACTCTATTGCAAGCCTAGTCTTTTGTTGCAACCTCATAGAAGGTCAGTGAAGCAATGGTTGATTCTGGACCCACAGATACTGGCTGAGAAGAGATGTTGCTACCGCCAAGGTACTAAATCATCACAAAGATGCATTTTAGTGTGCCTAATTTCGCTAAATGATCAATTGCCATTGTCACAAGGTACAAAATAGTGCTGGATGAAGAAGCAATTGTGAGGCACATGCCTTGTCTGAAGTCTGCCTCAGCAGTGCCCACCTCCACACCTAGTCACACTTAGCTCCCACAGACAAGATGGGCCATCTTCAGTGCCCCACCCAGATGTACCTTTCTCCTTTTGACTGCCAGCCATGGTCTCAGCTGGCCCAGCTCTTAGAGATTCCTAGTGGGTGATGATTATTCACTATGGATAATAGTGGGGTGTACATTGCATGTTCATAATACGTAGCTAATAATTGGAGGCCATGTACGTCACATGACTAGTGAACAGTATCACGTTTCCACAGATGCATAACACTAGTTGCTCCTTCACAGTTCTCCTTGCCATCTGCTACCCAACTACCCAACTTATATGTGTGCTAGCTGGAAGCCATTTGGGCACATGTCAGATGAAGCCAGAAATTTGAAACCCATTTCTTGCCTGCTGCTTAGCAACACAGTGCCCTGACATCTATCTGAAGGAGGTGATATGTAAGCAAGTGGAGGAAAGTGTGACCAATAGTGGCTGCCATATGTGGATTTCTTCTCTAGGAGCCTGTGAGTCACCATTATCCTCATTTGGGCTCAATATTCCCCTCCCCCAGACCCTGGAAACAAAATTGGAAAGGACATTTTCAACAGTTAATAAGCATGCTCCTGTAACCAATGCTTCCGTCTGTTCCCAAGGTTTCTATCTACAGGAATGTCCGGCAGTTTGGGTGAATAGATTTAAGACTGGCCAAGGTCAATGTGCTGCCAGCCATTGAAGATAGGGTCACCTACAACAGAAATTGCCTCTCAGGGAAAATAGACAGATATACTGAAAGGTACTCTTGATGTGTAGCCTTCACTGCTGGCTTCAGGGGCACTGATGACAGATACAATGAAGCTCAGGTAGTCTTGGAAAAGGAAAGAAAATACTCCTGTATACAACACTGAAGTCTAAAGGAGTGAGTGATTCAGGAGATTTCTAATCTTTGGCTGTTTTGCTGTATTTTAAGAAGGGGATCTTAGGTTAATATACATTGATGTTTCTGTCTGTATTTTCTTTTAAGTCTTGATTTTCAGTTTAACTCAAGCGGTTTTAACATACATCATAAAACTTATTATCTTAGCCATTTTCAACATGCAGTTTGACAGTGTCATGTTATGTGACCATTACCATCATCTGACTACAGAACTCTTTCATCTTAGAAAGCTGCAGCTTTCTAGCTACTAAACATCTCCCGAATGTCCTCTCCCTCCAGGCTCCAGCAACCACTACTGCTCTTGCTGTGTCTATGAATCTGACTGCTGTAAATGTTTCATATAAATGAACAAATACTTCTTTTTGTGACTAGCCTGAAATACTAACGTTTTATCGAGTGTGTAGCATGTGTCAGAATTTCCTCCCTTAAAGCTGAGTAATACTTTATTGTATACACAAATCACATTACTTGTTCATCTGTTGATGGACACTTGGTTGCATCTACCTCTTGGCATTCATAATGGTATGAACATGAATATTTGAATACCCCTGAGGTCTTGTTTTAAATAATTTTAGTTGTGTACACAGAAGTAATATTTGCTAGTCATACAATATTAATGTTTTTTTCTGAATGACTGTTGGATTATTTTCCACAGTGGATGTAATGCTTTACACTTCGTTTACTTCTTTACATTTCTTACATTTCTCCCAGCTGTGCCCAAGGATCATACATTTCCATATCCTTAACAACGTATCTTTACATTTTTAGAGAGTTTTATACATGCATAAAATATAGGGTGTGAGGTTGTCCATTTAATACAACTCCAGAGCATATTTTGATCAGATTCACAGTCCATTACTTTCTCGTCTCCCCTAGGCCTTGCTTAACCTCTTCTTTCCAACTAGTCTCCCTCTGCTTCCATGTCTTTTTGTGACCTACTGTGTTTAGCAGGATTGCTTGTGTAAGCACAGGTATGGTGCTGCTTATTAGAGCAATCACTGAGGAAAATGATTCCCCTTAAAGAAGGGTGGGGCCACAGGAGCCCCTTCCCCATCTGTGATGGAATGTCAATGGGCCAAATCTTGGTCCAGTCTCATGCAGACACCCACAGCTCTGAGTTGACTGCCATGGCCAAGTCCTGCTCAGTAAACAGCATTTCAGACCATTTCCTTCCATTCTCTAGCTCTTACTTTTTTTTTTTGCCTTCTCTTCTAAGATGTTCTCTGGCCCTTGGAAGTGATGACATAGATGTTCTTGTTAGGACTGAGCACTCAACACCCATTCTGAGCCTTTGACCAGTTATGAATCTCTGCATTAACCACTGCCCACTGCAAAACATAACACTATTCTATGGATATAAACTTTTAAATATTTAGAAGACATTCGAGAGCGTATCCATCAAAATAACTGTAGTAAATTCCTCACTATGGCCCGTGACCTCCTCATCCATGGGGCTTTAATCAGACGTATGGTACCAAGTATGAATTCCTTCTAAGGAGCAAGACTCAATTCCAATCAGAAAGTACTTAGTCATTCTTATAGCAATCATGCTGCTATTGAACGAGTATTTATTGCCTGTTATGTCCATAGCTGGGTATGACCACTGGTAACTTTTGCATAGCACCTCCTGTTACTATAAATGTTAGCTAGCAGAGAGGCTTCTGATTCAGTTCCAGTTTAAGCTGTGTGCTGTACACAAACTATGAGGTACTTCATCAATAAGGTCTTATCACCTAGTTCTGGTGGGCAACCAAGTGATATGGCAATGTCCTGTATTATTTTGATTATCTCTGGAACCATATGACTGTACTTCATTAGGAAAGTATCTTATACATGCTTCTGGAAAATTTCTGTTTAATAACTATGGCTTCTGGGAGCAGCATTATCCAATTTTGCAGAGTACCTCCTTGCAAACTTGCTTATTCATTTATTTATAGATTATATTGTTAGAGCATAGCCATCCTAATGAGTATTCCTCTGTCTTCCAGTATTTTACAGTGTAAACTATTCAGTGGGTCAAACAAATGCAGTACTTTTGAAGGCCCTGTTCTGGCTTCTCTTTGACTTATTCCACATCTCTTTTAGACCATGCCTGTCTGAGTTCCTAGGATTGAAGAATTCCACCAGGATCTTGAAAATTCTTTTCATGTGCTTTTAACAACCAAGATTCTGCTTGTGTGTACACATGGAGCCTAGTGCAGGAATGTGTAGACATCTGCAAAGGTGGGAACTGAACTTGGGTACAGGATAAAGTGTTTCACTGTATGTGCTTGAGGACTCTAATGGTTCAGGAACCAAGTCAGGGCTGGGGTAAAAGGCTAATTCTACCTCCCCAGAGAGAAGTATTCTATCACAGAACTCCAAAGTGTTTAAGAATTCTAAACTCAAACCTTGACCTTGAGTCCAGGTCTTTAATTTTGAATGCCTGGGCATAAAGGTCTCCAACTGTCTTCTTTCTTCAGGCTCTCACTGGCTAGCTAGGGAAGTAAATCTCTAAATGTTACAGGTTCAATCAGATTCACTCTGGAGATATTAAGATTACTTCTGAGAGTAAGAAATCCTGGTTTAGTAATAATTTGTACAAAAATGTATCTATCACTAATTGGCTTTTTTTTTTTTTCATGGAAACAGGATAGGAGGCAAGATTAATCAGAACAATAAAATTTCCTTCAAAATGATTAATGCTATCTCAATGTTTGGTTAAGAATGCTGAAATTTTTTATCCTAGTACACAAATGTCTCATAAATTTTCACTTTTAATATTAACAGTATCGTAAAAGATCTCATTGAGTACTAATACAAATTAGTTTTTATAGCTGCCTTGTCTGGCCTCAATAGGACAGGAAGTACCTAGCCTTGAACAGATTTGAAGTGCCAGGGTGGGAGGAGAGATAACCAGGAGGACCCCCACCTGATCAGAGAAGGGGAAGAGGGATGGGGCAAGGATTGTGGGAGGGGGTGACCAGGAAGGAGCAGAGAGTGGGATATAAAGGGAGTAAGTAAAAAATATTAAATTAAAAAAATTAATTTTTAGTAAATATCAACAAGAATATTTGAGAATATATTTTTATATAATATACAAAATATAAAACATCTGTAACCGACGATCCATATCTTTTTCCATTACCAAATTTTAAATATTGAAAATGTGTTGTTTTGCTAATTAAACAACTGCATACAAAACTTAATGCAGTAAATTTCAGTATTTGGAATGTTACTACAGGAAAGTGTTCAACATTTTGTTGAATGGGAGTGCTGAGGAGGCACACAGAGGTTAAGCAACTCTTTTAGGGTTATATATTAAGAATTTTCAATTGAGATTTGAATCAGACACATTTGTTCCTTCACTGAATTATTAGCCAATATTGAGTATCTATTGTGTATCAGATTCTATATAGGAGACGTAGCAATAAGAGGTAAGAGAGGCAGAAGTTCTAGCTCAGGGATCTTTTAGCTTGGAAATGAGAGGATAGTACCAAACATGTAGATCCTTATCTAATGAGCCCATGTTAGTTTAATAAGTACAATGAAGGAAAACCTCAGCCTCCCTCCAGAAGGTTGTAAAAGAAAGACAATCTAATGAATCGAAGGCTGGTGGTGAAGAGCATTTCACTGAGGGTTTCATGCTGAATAAATGAGGCCAAGAACAGGCTGTTATGAACAATACCAACAATAAAATTCCTCAGCATTCTGTAGAAGCCAGGAGGGTTTGGGTCATTTAAGCAACTCAAAGAATGGGAGGGCCCTAGAGCACAGTAAAGAAAGCAAAATGAGGCAGGAGGTTGGAGAGACACAAAAACACAGGGATAAGTGTTAAGGCCATAGCAGAGTTTGGAACACTGAATGAAACTCTTTTGTATGATCCATTATATGCTAATAAAAAAGAACTGTGGGCCACTGAGGAATTCTGAGCTTTCTCCTGCAAGATAGAGAGCAGATGTGAAGGAAAAAGACTGCATTGGGTAGGGTGGGGTAAAGGCTTTAGAAAAAATAGTAGAAATGACGAGAAGCAAATGAATTAAGGATCTAGAACCCAAACAGTAAAATGACACTTTGGCAGATAAAGGACAGGCTTGTGTGATTCACAAGAATGGTAGGATCTTTCTTCCTAGTCTGTAATGAATGTCTTAGGGCTCTTGATAGGGATTGACTGTTACATCTGCAAGTTGATTTTGATACTACAGCCATCCCCACACTATTAATTCTGCCAAACCGTGAGCATGGGAGGTTTCTTTTCTAGTATCTTTCTTTCTCTGATGACTTATATTACAGAGGTTTTCCCTTATTTGGTTTGTTGTACAAATTTTATTATTTTTTATATTATGAATGGGCTTTTTTTTCTGATTTCTTTCTTGGCAATTTATTGGAATATTGCAAAATTCTTGAATTTTATATGTTGATTTTTTAAAAATTTTTTGCTACATTTTTGAAAATGATTAGGAAACTTGAGTTGTCTGATTAAGCCTATCACACAGTGTTTTAAGTGTGAAATCATGTCATATGCAAATACTAATAACTTGAATTCTCTCTTTGTTTTTCTTTTCTTTTTTTTCTTTTTTTTTTTTTGGCTTTATTGCTGCAAAAATTCAGGGAGTGGAATGAGTATGTATGGGTATTCTTCTGGATGTTTGAGATTGCTTTCTAGTTTTCCCATTTAATGAACTCAATGGGTTTGTCATATATCCTTTATTGTGTTAAGGTATGTTTTTCCTATGCCTTGCTTCTTCAGTGGTTTTATCAGGAAGGGATCCTAAACTTTATCAAAGGCTTTTCTCCTTATTAAGACTTAACTGTGTGTTGTGAATTTATGCACTGCAGTCTATTTTTTAAATCCTATCTCTTCATGTGAATATAAAGCTCATCACTGACCAGATACTGTAGAGGTATGAATATGAAAAAACTATACATTTATAAAACCTACTTTATTCTATCTTTGTTTGTTTCTTTTTCAAGACAAGGTTTCTCTGTGTGGACCTAGCTATCCATCCTAGAACTCACTCTGTAGCACAGGCTAGCTTGGAACTCAAGGGATCCACCCACCTCTGCCTCCACAGTGTGGGGATTAAAGGGCTGCATTATCACACCTGGCTCTGTGTATTTTTACAATGAAAAATTCATCGCTCTCTGTATTATTTTTTTGTCCTAGAAGTTTGGTTCATTAAAGAAGATGTTCTTTGACATATTGAAACAATATAGAGACTAGGTACTAAAAGAAATGACAAGAAATATCATTTAGATAACAAAGAGTTTCCATTTTACAAAAATAAAAGCAAGTTCACAGAAATACACCTTTTAGGCTGGTGAGATGACTCACTGGGTAGAGGTGACCATTGCCGAGCTTGAAACACTGAGAATCCACATGATGGAGGGAAAGAACCAACCCCAGCTAGATGCCCTCACCCAAACTAAACAAGTGTAATACATGTAACAAGTTACAAAAAAGTGCAAATTACCACAGTGATCAGTCCTTACTAAATGCATCCACTCCTCACCACACCTTCCAAAGTCCTTACTATTTGAAAAGCAGGGGACAGGCCTTGAGCTGGGAGGCCATTGATTTTGGCCTTATTTAGTTCCATATTTTGCACTAGTTTTTGTAGAGTAACTGCTGGCCTTGTTTGGCCAAACTATAGTCAGAATAACAAGAAGCATGGTTGAAGATGTTTTAGAAGGTTTTGTAGAATGAGGAGAAACTGCGCCCAGAGAGACAAAACACAATTCAGCTATCAAATAAAAGAAACCTTTCGTTCTGTGCCCAATGGGCTCTGAGTTCCTGTTGAAATTTAAGCATGCAAATGTGTGTACCAGGTGAAAGGACACTAACAGGCCAGTTATCTTTTGACACTTTGTAGAAAAGGAAGGGATCCAGCCATGAGTCTACCTTGCAGCATAGAAAACAAGTTTGCCTTACAAAAAATAGTTTCAAAAGGTTCTTTAAAAGGCATTTTAGCCGGGCAGTGGTGGTGCATGCCTTTAACCCCAGCACTTGGGAGGCAGAGGCAGGTGATTTCTGAGTTCGAGGCCAGCCTGGTCTACACAGTGAGTTCCAGGACAGCCAGGGCTACATAGAGAAACCCTGTCTCGAAAAACCAAAAAAAAAAAAAAAAAAAAAAAGCATTTTAATTGGTCCAGCTCTCCATAATAGTGTAAGGGGCATGATTTGGTTTAGACAAAAGGATAGAACACATGCACATGTAGCAGTGCTGAAGAGGCATGAGATCCTGTGGCAAATTGAATTGGAAACATATAATGAGATAAAAATAATTGTTTTAGTTATTTACTGCTTAGTACAAACTTTACTTTTGGTTACCCAGGCTCAGAAAGGTGAACATCACATGCTCTCCCATTAGCAGATCTGCACTTCCGATTTTTACCTAAGTGTATTATGCGGGAGAGAGTGTATGGTAGAGCCGAAGACACTAGAATGGAGTCCTTGAGAAGGGAAACAAGCTTCTTCAGTAGTTGTGAGTAGTAGAAAGTGGCCTAACAAGCCATAAAGCAGCTCCAAGTATTAAAATCAAAATAATTAACTTTTATTTTTTTTTTTCATAATAATTCTGAGGTGTTGTTTTTTTGGGGGAGGAGGTGTCCAAATTTTTTCTAAGCAATCTTTTAGTTGTGAAAATTAGCCAAAAGAGGGTTGAGTTCTCTTCCTATTGAGATGATGTTCATATGGAGTTGGATACAGCAATTTCCACATGGGCACATGGACTGTTGTTCTGAAGACAAAGATGTCAAAATTTTCTGTGATAAAAACTGAGAATGCTATTGTCAATGTATCCTAGGTGAACTTCCCCAGAACACTGGAAACATACAATTCACCATTATACTCTAACATTCTATTGCTTCTACAGTTCTAAGCATTAAGTCCTGGGCATTTTCCACATAATCAAGCATACCAAGGGATACATAGGGCATGTTCGGATGTGTATGGATTAATTGTATCCTGATATCAAACATGGTCATCCAAAACCACCAAAATAACAGCACCTGTGAAGAGAATGTGGCTTCGATAACTGAGAACAGAACAAGCAAGTTAGTTCTAAATGACTCAATTTTACTAGCATTGTAGAAAAACGAAGCATGTTAAGACTAATCTAAAAAACAGAGGTGTAAACATTAGTTTTTACTTTTTCAAGTTGAACAATTATTAAGAACTCTACAGAGTGGTCATATGACCAACACAAAAGCAAAATGACTGCTACCCTAGAATACTTTTTTTCAGGAATAATTCAATAGAACAGAAAAAAACCCTTTGATTAGCAAGGCGTTATAGATGAAAACCAAAGCTATCTATCATGACATAGACTATTTGATCACTTTTTCATTTTTCTTAATATTTTAGTTTGTCGAGATATGCCTTCTTTCCCTACTTCCTTATCTTCCTTAGGTAGCTAGGCCTACACCTAATAAGCATTCAATGAGATGCTATGCTATGCCCATCCTTTCTTCTCAGATACCAGGATGAACTTTTGGATTACTGTCAACCACTTCATCTTTCACAAACATAGAAGTAATATATGCTACAAGAAAAGAGTACTTGTTGACTGTTTGGTTTTTGGTTTGTTTGTTTTGCTTTGAAATTCAGTCCCTCTAATTATGTAGCTCTGACTGTCCTGGAACTCACTATATACACCAGAATGGCCTAGAACCAAGAGATCTGTTTCCTTTTCCTCCTGAGTGCTGTGATTAAAGGCATTTGCCATGCCTGGCAAAGATTCTCATTCATTCATTCATTCATTCATTCATTCATTCATTCACTCTCTTAGGTCTTCTAGAAGAGCAGTGTGTGCTCTTAAATATTAAACCATCTTCTCCAGCCTCTATTGACAGTTTTATTCTTCCATGAAAGATATATTTTTTACCTTTCATTTAAAAGTACATTAATGAATCAGGTATTTAAGTGTAGACACTATAGTATCTGAAAGGATACGACAATATTTTTAATCCTAGATACAGTATTTAATATTTTTCAGTATTTAATTTTTACAAGACTATTACAGGTACATTCATACTAAGATTTTAACTTTGCAATGGCATTGAGAAAACAGTCAAAAAATACTCTGTATTACTTTCATCTCAGTGATACTAAACAGATCAAGAATAGTGGTGATACTTACACCTTGTACAAATGTCAATTAGACTATCAACCATTTTTGACCACATAACCTGTTCATATTAAATCAGACTGTAATTTTTTAAAATGTATCTGAATTACTGACTTGCCTGCTGCAACATACTATCTGAAAAAGGCAACTTTGGGAAGAGTTTCTTTTGGCTCACAATTTGAGTGCATTTATCATGGTCCAGGAAGGCACTGAGGCAGGTGCATGAGGCAGCTGGTTACAGTGCATCTGCTGCTAGGAAGAAGAGTGATGATGATGCTGGGGTTCAGCTTCTTCTATTTGAGTCTAAGATACCAGGTCATAGGATGGTGCTACCATAGTTACCGGTTTTCCCATCTTGAGTAACCTAATCTACATAATCCGTCACTGGTGTGATCACAGAATTACCTCCTAGGTGATTCTAGACTCTGTCAAGTTAACAATATTAACTGTCACACCTCAAAATATGTAGTGTCTAAAAATGAAGAATGAGGTAAAAAATACAGCTTTATATAATGAAGAAAAATCAACATCAGTCAGTAGCTGCTTTACACTTTTTTTTCCTGAAGTAGAGCTTTGAATAGTTCAGATTGGCTTTAAACTCTCTATGTAGCTGAAACTAGCCTTGAGAAGTCCTGACTATCCTGCCTCTGCTTTCTAACTGTTGTGATTACAGGTCTGCATCACCAAAGCTGGTTTACTGTTTAACTATGTGTCCATGCATGAGCACATTTGTATGCATATACATGCATCCAGTATGGTCAATTTGTGGGAACTAGTTCTTTCCTATGTGAGTTTTTGGAATTCATCAGATCATCAGACAGGTTCTCACTAGTCCAATAATATATTTTTGACAAACTAATTAACCAAAATATTCATGCATATTTGTGGGGTGTGATGAATTTGAAACTTCATATTAGTCGAATAAAAGTTATAGTGAACAAAGCAATCAGTGTGACTTCTGACAGACATATTTATCAAAGTGGTGGACCAACACATTCAAACAGTCTAGCCCAGGGGCATCTGTAGTCTGGAAATCCTATTTTGGATTGTGGATAGCTCCTGCCAGGAACAGAACAAACTGTTTTTTGATGTGTTTCCTATTTCTTTGTCATAAAAGAGTAATTGCCATAGATTTGCTTCAAAAAAGTCAAATTAAAGAACAGTTCTGTTGTATTTAAACTTGGCAAGAAACAATAACAGAAAAGAACACAGAGCAACGAATGTGAAAAGAATTTGTTGGGATGGGACCAACATGGAATTTTCCAAATGGATTATGTATCCTAACTGCCCAGAGGTCAGCTTTAATTTCCTGTAGAAGAAATTCATTATGGCCATTCTGTAGACAGGATGCTCCTTCTGAAAGACTGCAATGTTGGTATACTAGGTAGGAAAGGTCAGACATCCTCTCCTCCGGTCCTCTCTCCATGGATTTCTGAGCCCTTTTAGAGGTACGAACCAGTAGAGTACAATACAGACGACAAATCCCAGGGTAACAAAAGACCTAAGATACAGCCACAAAACTGAACAGAGACAATTTGCTTTTGTAAAAAGCTCTGAGATCATAAAGACTGAGGTGACATGTACTGAGATAAGAACGTTTCCTGACCAAGTAAACACATTATCCACATTCAGTTCCATAAGCTGGACCTGAAGTCATTCTTCAACCTTCCAGGAAGTACATTCTAGTTAAGACAGTGTTTTGACGAGAGAGTGTGCAATGGTCCTAGCTCTACCTTTCTGAACCCTGGTACCTTGAAAAGCTTTTTCTAAGGATGCAACAATACCAACCTCAGGCTTGCTCATATGTAAACCTTAGCCCCTTTCCTGCTACTTACTCACTAAGCACGTCCATATTTGCTATGCTTAGTCCAATGACTGCCAGCTGACACCTGTGGAATACTTCCTATAGACTATAACTAACCCTCCCCTCCTTTCCTCATGCCCTCTCTTCCCTTTCCTTTCTTCTCTCTTTTTAACTAGATTTGTGTATGACACGTGTCAGAACACAAATAAGAAGTCAGGAGACAACTAATGGCAGTTGGTTATCTCCTTTCAGCATGTGGGTCTCCAGGGACCCAAAGTCATGAGGCTCGGCAGAAAGAGGTTTTACCTGCTGTGTCTTACTGCAGGCCTCTGGATTTCCTTTTTGAGGTATTTTTACTCCACAGCCCAGGCTGGCCCAGAACTCCCCATGTAGTTGAGCTTAACTCAGAGTAGTTATGGATCCCAGGCTACCGATCATCCTGTTGCAGCTTTTCTTTTGCTTTGATTACAGGGATGCCCAACCATTCCCTGCTGGTTAGAACTATTTCTAGCACACAGTGAGTTAGGTCAAATTTTGGGCCTCAACTTTTAGGGGTCTTAGCTATGTCAACAACTGCAAGCTGTATCATGAATGAAAGGAGGGAAAGTGATGCTAGCTGCTCCCTCCTGTTACCAAAAGTGGAAGAGTCTTGAATCCTTTCAGAATGCATTCAGGCTCTTTGTGACCTCTTTTCCAGTCAAAAAATTTCTATGATGTCTAATCTCTCATGGATCAAAAGGTATGGGAGGGGCAAAAGAGTGCAGTGCTGATTATAACCTTGCTAGAGTGCTCCCAACCCCTGGGGCCTGTACAAACAACTCTTGGGTTTCAATGCTTAATAAAGAATAGTGCCTGCTATTTATTTAAAGAAAATGATTTCTCAAAACAGTCAGCAAGGTCTGAGATCAAAATAATACTTATTTTTAGTACATCTGATGAATTTGTATTTCATAAAACAGACTTTTTTACTGCTTCTTAGAGAAAGACTTTAATCTATGTAGAATTAAAAACTCATTTCTATGTCTCTCTTATAGGCTGCTTTTAGAATGACTTTTGGGCACAGAGACCACTTCCTTCTTTATGAAATGATGGTTGTCTCAGGGACTTACTCAGTTCTTTGGAAAATCAGTATCAGGTACCAATGGAGACAAGAATAAACAAAAACATGTATACCACACAGATGATTATACTTTGTTAAAAGGAAAGTTTATACGCAGCATCCAATATATGTGGCTGAACAAAAAAACTCTGGTCCAAAGTTACCCTTAGCAATGACTAGCAAAGCACAAACCAGGAAGAGTGGATGTAAGTGGCAAAGCATGGGCTATACCAGGTGAGGACAGGAGACCCTCCCAGAGCACACTGGTACAAGAACCTTGTGCTTAAGATCTGCTATTACAGAGAATCCCCAGAATATGCATATTCCCGTTAGTTTCTATTTTTCTTATACTAGTAAGTCAGTCTAGTTACATAAAAGTTTACTTGTATTTAAAGGCTAAAAAGGAGTGTTTAAATTAGCTTCTGAAATAACTGGATGCTTATTTATCTTGTTCTTAAAAAGTAAATGAGAAGACACGAAATTTGACAATTAGATTTCCTCCTTTTACAAGCTGTCTACTGTCTTGCTCATATGTAAACCTCCTTAGCCCTTTTCCTGGTCCTCACTTATTCCTGGTACTCAGGAAGCTGGTAAGCTGAATCTTACAAGCTGTCCACTCACTGTCTTCAAGGTCATGCCCAGAGGCTGACTATTCAGCCACTAACACCCACACTCTCAGCCACTCCACAGCTCCCACCCATCTCATCGCTTCGGTGATCCAGCCCTGCAAACACTAAGACAACACAGGCAGCACTGTCAAGTTTATCTGTACCAAGCAAAGGATACACGCCTTGGTTTCATTTTTCATAAAAAATTTCAATTCAATATAAAGATTTACAAGGGAAATAATACAGTAAAAATTAATATATTTGGCCTATGGCACCATGTTTAACTTCTGTCAATCTAACTAGACTAACATTTCTTCATAAATGCTATAATAAACCAAGCAATCATGAGCAATAAAAAAACTTTAAAATGGCATTAGCCTTGATCAATTGGTCACTTCAATAATTTATTTGTTAATGATAAGAATATTTTCTCAGTAAAATCAAATAATTCTGTAACAGTAAATGATAAGATAGCATTCGATCTACGAAAGTGAACAACATTATCTTGCAATTTCAAGAAAAAGTTCACTGGAAATTCATCAACCTTTTTAATAGAAAACTGTATCCAGTTTTTTTCATATTTCAAACATAAATGTACTTTAATAAAGATAATCCCATTCTTCTATCTCTTTCAATGATTATTACAGTGAAAGGTAACACATGGATTGTGGGTGCCCCTAATGAAATGCTAAGTAGTGTAAATGTAAAGGGAAATCACCTTTTTGACATGAAAGAAAATCAACAGTCACACAAATTCCACATGATTGAAGTAAGTAAAGCATAAAGTATAACATTCCCCATTTCGTGTTTGGCACATATATTAATACATTTTCAAACAGCAAACAATTTAAGACCAATAGATACTAAAACCAACTAGCATAGTAATAAAATCTCTAAAGGTTATGAACATCTTAAATACCTAATTCTCATATATAACTTCTGTTACCAATCATTTCTTCTGTGAGGTTTGAGCTGTTCAAAGCATTATTTCATCCAGGGATTCCCAGAATTCACTAAGTGTCCTACAGAGAATTCATGTTGAATCACACCGTTCCTCTCTAAACTGGTGGATCTTTTGATGGCCTTCATTTATGAAAACACATATATACCCTACTCACAATTTTGAAAAAAATGGAAGGCCTTCATACATGTCACTTTTTAATTTTATCCAATCATTGATCTTCTGAAGAGTTGTTTTTTCTTGACTTAATATTTTTGCAACTTTTTTCATCTTTTGATCATTTCGTTCTATATACTTCAACCCTTCCAGCTGAAGCTGGTCCAGCTTCTCATCTCGGCTTTCATCTAGGGGTATGTTTTCACATATCACAGGATTAAATCTAAAATATGTGTCAGGAGGTAATAGGCCATCAAGCATTATATGGACTTCTGTTGAAACAAAAATAAAAAAAGGCTGGTAAGAAAAGGTGTGAGGTAAGTTATTTTCAAATGATCCATTAATTTTTCTCATTTAAAATTATCTTCATTTCTGGCACAATATAAACACGTTTATTTTACCCACAATAGGTTCAACCTATATCAAAAATGAATCTACAAATTACAATTCACTTTCCAAATACTTCATATATTTTGCTCAATTAGGGATCTTGCTTGACTACTCTCCTTGATGAAATGCCTTCCTTTCCTTTGTTTTTCATTTTCTGGGGGATCATCTTCATAGGGCTATATATTTATGTGTATTAAGATTCATCACTTTTAATTGTGTAATTTGACAAAATTTGGTAAAGGATAAGCATTTGTTTTACTACCATAAGTCATACATATTCCCCTGACCTCCAAAGGTTTCTAAGTCTCCACAGTGAACCATCCCTTACCCTTTATAAAGGACGTCAGACAAACATCCTTTATCATCATGTTAGTTGTCTTGTCCTCCTCTTAAATTAGTCATATATAAACTCCCCAATTAATCAGTAATTGTTTAGAAAGGCTACATAAACTTCCTATTATATTTCAATAACAACTTACTGTAAATTACTCATATATTTTCTTTTTTTTTAAAGATTTATTTATTTATTATATATGAATACACTGTAGCTGTCTTCAGACACACCAGAAGAAGGCGTAAGATCTCATTACAGATGGTTGTGAGCCACCATGTGGTTGCTGGGATTTGAACTCAGGACCTCTGGAAGTGCAGTCAGTGCTCTTAACCACTGAGCCATCTCTCCAGCCCCATATATTTTCAAAGTTACAACACAATTCTTAAATATTTTCAAAGTTAACTGTCACAAACCTCTATATGTGTATCATTAACTATAGCATAAGTACAGTGAGGTAACATTTCACATCTAAAAATTTCAAAAGAGCTTGCCACTGTCTGACGTATAGACTTACACAGTATGAGGCCGGTTCTCTAAAGACTATCTATGGTAGATGAAAGAAATTTTCTACCACAAGAAAGTTGTTTTTGTTCATCACAAATGCAAATTAAAGCCAGAAATTCATAGTATAATGTTCTTAAATGCTCTTATTAAAAAGATAAATGATAAAGACACGTTGCTGAGAAAATGGAAACAGACCACACTGTATTACTGGTAGATATGCAAACTGGTAAAACTACTGTGCAAAATAATACAGTGGTGCTGTACAGAATTATATAACTATCATATATGTGTCACAAATCCCATTCTGGGTATATATTTGAAGAAAATGATATCAGAATCTTGAGAAGATATTTGTCATACCCTGTTCACTGCACTACTCATATCAGTCCAGATATGCATTCCAATATATATTTTACATACAGTAGGATGTTAGCTTAAAGCAGAAAAAACTCCTGTCATCTGCAACATGACAGATGGATTTAAAGGACATCATACTTATGGAAACAAGCTAGATGAAGACAAATAATGCATAATATTTGTATGCAGAACCTAAAGTAGTCAAGCTTAGAGAAAATAAGAGTATAGAATGCTAGCTGTCCCAGAGTTTGGGGATGGGAAAGATATTGGTCAAAGGGTATTAAAAGATAAGAGATAAAGACACATTGCTGAGAAAATGGAAAGAGACCACAATGTATTACTGGTAGATATGCGAACTGGTAAAACTACTATGCAAAATTCAATCATAACAGCTGAAAAAATACTAGTGTTTAAGTATACTAGCTAAGTATGGTAACCATAGTTAATCACACCAGGAAAAGATTCCTTAGCTTGTGTATGGCAATAATTCCAGATTCTACTTAAATTTAAAGAACAAGTTGTATAGCTTTTGTCAGTTTTAACAAAATGAAAAAGATATCTTACTAATTTAGCAAAACTAATTTGGCAAAAACTTTTCAGATAGCAAAAAATCTTGTTTATCATGTTTTTGTCGGTTACCTTTTAAAAGATTAAGGTCCTTAACAGAAAGCAAAGAACCTCACTAAGTTATTGATTTAACTAAAGGTATGTTGTTAAATGTGGAGCTGTTACATGCTACTTTAAGAAATTAATCACCCACTTTAAAATCTAAAAAACAAAGCAGTACGATACAGAGATCTAAACAAAGCTAAGGTTTAAAACTCACTATTCAATAGACACTCACCAAAGGCTTAATATGTGCTAAGAACTGGAATCAACAATAAATCAGATAAGGCAAGATAAGCATTTTTGCACTTTAAGGTCTGAGGATGAATCTCAGGGGCCTCACAAATGCCAGGCAACAACTCTAATACTGAGCTACATTCTCACTTTCTGCCTTATATTCTAATAGCACAGAGAGATATGTGATAAATAAATATATAAAAATACAGCTATAAGAAGAAAATGTGCTTGTAGATGGTGAGGAAGTTGAAGTAGTCTGGAAAGGTCTCTGGACAACAGCCAGTCTGAATGACACAAAAGCCACATGTCTATCTGAGCAGAGAGCCAGCCTTACAGGGACAGTACAGCAATAGCAGAGGTCATGAGGCCCATGAGGTCTTAGAAAGTATGGAGAACAGTAAGGATTAATGTGGTAGATACACCTGAGGGACAAGAGACACAGTCAGGGGTTCAGTTTTATAAGTCTGGTGCTAGTGGAGGAAGGCTTTTGGATTTCGTTCCACAGACAGAAAGCCTAGAGAGCTTTAAGAGGAGGAAGGACAACTGATATTTGAATGGCCCACGTTGGTCTTTTCTAGACTCTACTAAAAGTGCACCAGGAGCAGAAACAAGAAAGTATTCTAATGCCAGGCAACTTCCACATTTGTCAGAATCCAATTCTCTTAATCCTCCAACTGTTTCACAGTTATTATCTGAATATTTAAACCCATCTAACCCTTGTTGCTTTTCTTTTTCTTAACTGGCTAGTCTCCACCTAAGCTTCTGTGCGAAGTCAGCTTTACATACTTCTCTCCGACTAAGCGAGGAGAGTAGTCTCTTCAGGATCACTCAACACAGGGTGAGGAGCTTCTGTGTGCTTTCTATGCTCACAATACAGACCTAAACCACTCACAGTTGAGATCACATTTTACCTAAATCAAAATACTGTACGTTGAAGTATCTGAACAGTAACACAGAAAGACTAACCCTCTGTATCTGTAGCACTGCTGATAACATTAGAGAGCTTGGTCTTCAGGCTTGTGTATGTTGAGGTATTCCTCACATCACTCTCATACCGTCCTGTGCCCAAAGATACTATACACTCGAGTGGGGTATCTGGCCAGATACATTTACATTCATGCAGGGCCAAGGCCGAAGGGTTATTCAGAAGCAAACCTCCATCCTGTAAAACACAAGCCATAAGAGTAGTCAGTTCAGTACTTACTCTAGGGAAAAGCTATCACTGTACTTATGATTGACTTATGACAAGAGGACCCTTTCAAATGAGTTTATTAATATGCCACAACTGCAAAACCCACTCTCTAGAAGAATAAGTTTGAGTTTCCTATTTTGAACAACTTTTTGGATTGCTTTGTGTACGTTACTTAAAAATACTGAAATGAGCCAGGCAGTTGTTTAATTCCACTTTAATCCTAGCACTTGGGAGGCAGAGGCAGGTGGATTTCTGAGGTCGAGGACAGCCCGGTCTACAGAGTAAGTTCCAGGACAGCCAGGGCTACACAGAGAAACCCTGTCTCGAAAAAACAAAAACAAAATAAAACAACAACAACAAAAAAACTGAAATGAACTGAAAATCATTCTCATGTATGTTTATTTATTAATTGTGTATGCATCCACATGAAGGCAAAAGAAAAAGTGCCACGTGGGCCTTGTGATTAAACTCAGGTCACTGGACTTGGAAGTAAGTACCTCTAACCACTAAACCATCTTGCTGATCCCTGAACCAAACAACTTTTAAAGATACTAGAATAGTTAATAGTTAATAAGAACAAAACAATCTCTCACAAGCTCGGTGTAATCAAATTAACTGAAATTTAAACAAAATAATTTTAAGGCATCATATCCACAGTACAGCTATAACCTATAGAAAGTAGGAGAAAGTTTAAACTTCTAAATCAGTGGTTCTTAACAGGTGAGTTATGACCCTTTTGGCGGGAGGGTCTAATGACCCTTTCACAGAGGTCACCTAAGACCACCGGAAAACAGATATTTATGATTCATAACAGTAGCAAAATTATAGTTATAAAGTAGCAAAAAAATAAGTTTATGGTTGCAGTCACTACAACATGAGAAACTATATCAAAGGTCCGCAGCATTAGGAAAGTTGAGAACCTCTATTCTAAGTGTTTATCAGTAGCAACATGATTTTAAAGAATTCAAAAATGTAAAATACCCTGACAGAGTATGTTATAGAAAAAAATTAAATCTCGGTCATTACAACCAAACTTTAACAGAATGAATCATACAATAACATTTAAATCTATTTCATTACTATACTGTATATTGAGCTTAAACTCTAGGGACATACATCTGACTGGAGATATTTTAAGTAACTACTTCTTCCTATATGGCTTCCACATAAATTCCCTTCCAAATGTTTGATTGTTTCCTGTGTGTCACTTAGCTTTTGAGTTTCTAAGAGTACCTCTATGAAGCAAATTTTCTACTTTTGGTAAAGTTTGCTGTACCAGTGACTTTTGTGGATGGATAATAACTTAACTGTTAGGAATCTACTTAACCTTAGATTACAACACTGCTCTTCTAAATGTTTTGCACTTCAATCTACTGAATATTGTTGGTATAATCTGTGAGGTTTTTGTCAAAAGTACCATCCACTAAGTGTTCTTGGTATAAGCTGTGAGGCTTGGAAAGAGTATGGGAGAGACAGAAAGGGGTGCACGCAACAATAGTGATACATTTCAAAGCAATTTGTCAAGAAGAGTATCCTTGGGGCTGTGTAGATGCTTTAGTGGATAGAGTGCCTGCTATCCACGTAACAGAACCTGAGCTCAGATACCAAGACCTATTTGTGGTGGCACACATTGTATTTGTAACCTCAGCACTGGAGGGTAGAGACAGGCAGATTGCTGGAGCTTACTGACCACTCAATCTAGTCAATCGGTAAGCTTTGGGTTCCATGACAGACCTTTTCTCAAGCTGGAGAGCAGAGACACTTAAGTCAACCTCTGATACTCATAGATTGCTCACTTGTACTATACATACAAGTATAGCTTGTTCCACAAAAGTCCTATCCATGTAGTTCATACCCATACAGGTCTACTTCTGGACTCTGCTCTACTTCACACCCAACTCCCCCACCCCCACACACATATTGACCAAACTTCCTCAGATAACAGTCTCATATACACTCACACTAGAAAGCAGAGATACAAAATGCTGGTGATCACTAACAGTTTTATACTTCTGCAATTACAGGGAAAGACGAGGCCATCAGATTCTGAGAAAGGCAATTTGGTTACGTCTTTTCATTGCTTATTCCATTCTACCTTTCATTACGGGCTGTTAGTTGTCACTTTATGGTCTAATTTCTATCTCTTAATTGCTGACCACCACTCTCTTTACTACATGCCTTTGAAGGACTTTGCTGTATGTTTCTATGCTGTGACTTTCATGAGAGGATATTCTTTCAAAATATACCTCTTCTTGTCCATGGTGGTGCGTATCTGTTAGCCTAGCACTCTGGAAGCTGAGAAAGGAGGATTGCTGTGAATTTAAATGCAAACTCAACAACATAGGGCCAGCCAGGGCAACACAGTAAGACCCTCTATTAAAAAATTAATAACAATAGTAAATATTGCATATCAATAGATGTCAACATTTCACACCAGGTCTCTTTCCTTGATGCTGAGTACTGACACTCTGAAACTAAAATTGGTCAAATGAGAAGAACACAACTGGGATAAAAGAGAAAAAACTTTTATCTTGCTTGCTACTTGACTAAAACTCTCCTAAGAGCACTGATACCTGCCCTCTGCCTGCATCCAGGAAAAGGTCAATTTGTATTGAGAAGAGGACAAGAACAGCATAGCTGGTTCTTACTCTGGAGATGTTTACTTTGTTTATAGAGTTAACAGCCTGAATTTTTTAGTGTGTTTCTGAGTGATTTAGTTTAATGCGTATCATTCCTAAAGTCAAAATAGCATGGCAAAGAATAAATAAACAGCAAAATCCTAAATAAAGTCTAAGTACAAATTAAAAGACGTGAGAGCACTTACCTAGCATGAGAGAGGTCCTGGGTTTGAACCCTGCACAAGAGAAAGTGTTCTGTAGGGGGTGGGGGGATTGACTCCCTATTACCAAGTATACTATTTCAGCTCATTTGTGAAAAGCCTAAATAACCATCTATATACTCATGCAAATTAAAAAGCTTATAGGGAATAAACTGAGCCTTGACCTGGTGTAATGGCTCTCTGTAGGTTGGATAACTTGGTTGGCTGCTAAGCTCACTTTCCTCATAGAATCCTTACATTCTCTGCATGTGGCTATCATCTCAATGCACCATACTCGTCCTACAGGCACAGAGTTCTCTATTCTTTCTCACCACCAATAGCAGTCTTATTCTCTTCCTCTATATACCTTAAGCTGTTTCCATATGCTCTAAGAAAAATATTCATGGTTTAAATTCACAGTGTAACCTCACCTTCTCAAAATGCTATTTTTTCTCTGATATCACAAATATGGTGCTCCTCTAATGAATCAACACCAATGCCTCAAGTCTCAGCTTTCTTCTTTTCTTATTCCACCCCCCCCCATTTATTTATTTATTTTAGTTAGTTAGTTTTAAGACTGGATCTCAGTATGCAGAGCTCAGGTTCTCATGATCTTACTGCTTTATCTTCTGAGCTGGCATGGCTACTTCTTTTGTGGTTTCTTTTTAATGTCTTAATTTTACTGTTTTAAATTATGTGTCTATGTGCAGTCAGACGTCCATGGAGGTCAGAGGTATGAGACTTTCTTGGGACTTGAGTTACACGTGGTTGTGAACTTTCTGATGTGGGTGCAGGCAACAAAACTCAAGTCCTCTGGAAGAGCAGTATTCACTCTTAACCACTGAGCTATCACTCCCTGATTAAACCCTTTCTTGAGTTTGTTTTTTGAATTTGACAGGATTTCTTTTTATAATAAATATAGGCAAAATTTAAAGGGTATAACTCATTTGAAGGGTATAATTCAATAGCATTAGCTACCTTTACACTGTCTTATTACTTTTATTTGTGTAACATTTCCAAAAACATTTTCATCCAAACTGTATAATAAGTAAGTATTCCTCATTTCCTGTTTCTAATTGACTATTCATTCTATAGACAACTGAGATGAAAACTTCTTTGTAAAGAATCAACCACATCTATATTATTTATCTATCTTATTAGTGACTTTATCAACTCAGCCTATAAATATTTATGTTGTAGTCTGAGTTATTTGGCCACATTCAGCTATGCCTTTTAAAGGGAGCCATGAATAAAGAAATTAATTCTGTAAGTTCTGTTAATTTTAGAGAACCCTCACTAATACAATGATGTATCGGATTCTTTTTAGTAACTTGGAAGTTAACAACTTAATTTTGGAAGTAGAGATGAAAAAAATGGGACAGAGTAATTCTGTGTGAAAGGTACTAGCTCAAGGTAAATACTATGCTAGTTTATGACAAAGGGGAAGTAACTTAAGCTACTGAGAAAGAATCCCTGCTTTAGTTTGTCATGGGTTTCTATTGCTATGATGAAACACGATGAGCAACAGTAACATGGGAGGAAAGGGAAATTTCCCTTACCCGTTGCAATAAGATTAAAAATTATATAAATTTAAAGAATTTAGTATGAAAATGCTATGTTTTAATGCTATCTTTGGCAACTTCCTAAAAGGGTAAGAAAGAGACAGAAACTAACTTTGCTTCCTTCCAAGTTTTGTTTAAGCAATCAAGAGCACTCATATTTTAGAATAAAATATTATTTTTGAGGGGAAAACTATTTTATTTTTTCCTCGAGATTTACAAAAAGACACTATAAAAGTATTTACTTAAGTTGGGTCTAAAATTACAGATGCCATTTGTATAAATAAGCATTCCCCATTTCCTTTTATCTAATTGACCATTCATTTAAACAATAAAAGTTTCTTGAATTATAGAATTTTTGACTTACGTGAAAACACGAAGAAATCCCTTTGTTAATCCTTATGAAGTTTAGTAACAATAAGTAAATTTTGACTTAAAAAAAAAATCTTTGAGAGCTGGTGAGATGGTTCAGCAGTTAAGAGCACCAACTGCTCTTCAGGATCTCATGAGTTCAAATCCCAGAAACCACAAGGTGGCTCACAACCATCTGTAATGAGTAATGAGATCTGATGCCCTCATATGGGTGTCTGAAGACACCTATATTACTTGGGGCCAGAGCAAGCAGGGCCGGGGTGGGAGCAGAGCAAGCAGATGGGGGAGTGCGTGGTGGGGGGTAAGAGAGCCAGGTCATCGCAAGACAGAGAAAGGGAAGGGAGGGGAAATCTTTGAAAAGTAAAGTTTTTTTTTAAGATTTTAATATAATTATTTCATTTCTTCCTTCCCATTCCTCTGTCAAAACCCTCCCATATAACCAACCGTCTTTGCTTTAATGCTGATTGAAGAGTTTAAAGACAGCCACGCAAGTCAACTTACTTGATGAAGATCGTTCCCCAGCGCATATTCTGCAAAGTAGCCTGGAGCAGCTGATGAGGCTCTAATGGCCTGCCACATTTTATACTGACAGCCTCCTAAATAGTGAGAGGTGGTGCCAGGAAAATGACCATAGTTTCTGAACACAAAAGCTTTTGGTGTTTGTCCTCTGTTTACTATGGTACTTATAGCAGCTACCTAGAGAGTTAAAAAGTAGGCAAAAAAATATGACTATTAATCACAATATCTAGATTCTTTAAAAAGTTAATTAATTTAATTAATAATAAATTAAAACTTAATTAATAATAGTTAATTAACTATTTTAACTAGTTAACTAGTTTAACTAGTTAATTAAATAATAAATTAAAACTTAATTTATTATTAATTTGTTAAATGCAAGGAGCCTCATTCTGTAGTCCTACTTGGCTTAAAACTCATCAGATAACCTACACTGGCCTCAAACTTGTGCAATTCTCCTGGTTAAATCTCCTAGGTGCTAAAATTACAGCGTGAACTGCCATAGCCAGCTGAATACAATTTAGTGATATATATACACACACAAGACTAACAAGAATAATGTATTAAACCAAAATACTAATAGAAAACTACATGTCTGCTATAGGAGAAGGAAAAGATTAAAAAAAGGTACAAGGTTTGACACAAGTTTGAGATATATTAGATGAGAACAACAGAAGATGTATTCGAATACATGATTTTATTTAAGAAGATTCAGAAAGATGCACATTTCTAAAGTCATAACTGATATAACAGTGTTGACAATTTATTCTTAAAGTTAAACAAATGCAGAAGTTTGAATGTAATTTACAAAAAAATTTTCATGTGCTTTGAAAATATTTTATTTTGAGATTCCATCTTACATTTACCACAATGGCTAAGATCAATAACACAAGTGACACTCACACTTGCAAAGATGTGGACTAAGGAGAACATTCCATTGCTGCTGGGAGTGCAGACTAGTACAGCCACTATGCAAACTAGTGTGGAGATTGCTCAGAAAATTGGGGCTCCATCTACCTCAGGACTCAGCAACACCACTCTTGAACATACACCAAAAGGATGTTTCATACTACCACAAGGATACCTGTTCAACCATGTTCACTGCTACTCTATTATAACAGCCAGAAACTAGAAACTACCATGCTATCCACAATGCTTGGCTGAGCCCAGATAATACTCGCCATCCCGCGATACCCGATAGAATGAAGACTCTTAATACTTAATGGTTATCCAACTGGTACATATATTTGGAAATGCTCAATTAACAAGATGCCCACACAATTAGAACTGTTAACCCAATTAACTAACCTAGATATGAATAACTACCTGAGACTGCTAAACACACATGATCGTCTCCAGCCATCTTCTTTCCAGCTCCACTCTCCCTGTCCCCTCGCTCCTCCTCTTTTCCTCTTCTTCTCCTTCCCTTCTTCGCTCCTCCCACATTAGCTCCTCCCCAATCGCTCCAACGTAAACAATGTAGCAGCAGAAGGAAGCCATCCTGTTACACTCTACTATACTCATAGATCCATGCCTTATTCAGTCTTCAGCAGAGAGGCTTCCTCCTGCAGGAGACAGGAGGCCCATAGCCAGGCATTATGTAGACAGTGAGAGTCCTTAGAACACACAGCTCTAAACGGGATGTCTCCATCAAATCCCTTGCCTTAGAGCTCAGGCAACCCCTCAAAAGAGGAGACACATTGGAACAAGTTCACGAATGAAGCTGTGTGAGGGGATTTCTGAGACCTTGTAAGAAAACTCCAGGAAAATAAGACAAAAGTCTTGTAATCGCCGTTCTTAGAAGGTGCTCTTCCCAGGTGTAATGGATATGATAGTTTACTTCAGATTACTCATTACAAGTGGGTATTCATTATTTGTTTATGTCTGTATGGGAAAACATGTTTTCACTTGCAGCTTATCCTTAGGATTATAGACAGCTTGAACTCATGAAAACTTTACTCAGGTGACTTTCATAACCCTTTCATAACCCTTTGATGCTCTGAATAAAGATGGTTCTTGAGTGAGACTTTATTCTATTGCATTTACTGGCTCCATTCTTCCAGGTCTTACCACCAACTAGAGCAGCAAACTGAGGTGGAAAAATATAAGAGCCAGAGAGGATGGAGCTTACTAGGAGAATAAGACCCTATGGAATCAACTGAGCAAAGCTCATATAAACTCAGAGGCTGAAGCAAGAAGCAGAGGTCCTGCACAGGTCTACACAGGGTCCTCTGCATATACATTATAGCTTTCAGTTTAGTATTTTATTTTCATGGGACTCCTTTTAAGTTCCTGAACAAGTGGGTCTCAAATTTCTATGCCTACTCTTGGGGCACTTTTCCTTCTGTTGAGATGCCTTGTTCATTCGCAACCTGATGGACTTTGCTTTGTCTTACTATATTTTATTTTGTCATGCCTGGCTGTTTTCTCTTAGAAGCGTGATCTTTTCTAATGAGACATAAAGGAAATGAATCTGAAGAGAAGGTGAGATGGAAAGAAACAGGGAACGGAGGGAGGGAAAATTATAGTCAAGATATATTATATGAGAAAAGAGTCTATTTTCAATTTTTAAAAAATGGGGGAAAATATAATGATTTTAGTAAAGTCACAGCAGAGTCCTGAACAAATTCTCAAAGCCTTCAAAGGACAGGCCTAGGTTTTTCTGTCCTGTGTCAAACCCAGTCAGGGACCTGTTTGTTTTGTCATTTAATAAACAAAGGTCCTATCCCATATACAGTAACCAAACCCAAACACTATTGTGGATGCCAAGAAGCGCTTGCTGGCAGAACCTGATATAGCTGTCTCCTGAAAGACTCTGCCCGAACCTGACAAATACAGAGGCGAATGCTCACAGCCAACCACTGGACTTAGCACGGGGTCTCCAATGGAGGATTTAGAGAACTGACTGAAGGAACTAAAGGGGTTTGCAACCCCATAGGAAGAAGAATAATATCAACCAGATCCCCAAGGGCTCCCAGGGACTAAACCACCAACCAAGGAGTACTCATGGAGGGACCCATGGCTCCAGCTGCATATGTAGCAGAGGATGGCCTTGTCTGGCATCAGTGGGAGGAGAGGCCCTTAGTCCTGTGAAGGCTCGATGCCCTGGTGTAGGGGAATTTGAGGGCAGGAGGCAGGAGTGGTTGGGTGGGTGGGGGAACACCTTCATAGAATCAGGGAGTGGGGATGGGATAGGCGGTTTCAGGGTGGGGGACTGGGAAAGAGGATAACATTTGAAATGTAAATAAAGAAAATAGCCAATTGAAAAAAAGTGAAGAAAAAAATAAACAAAGGTCCTATACTAGATTTCTGGAATTCATGACTCTTGTCATCTATGGATAACAGCTGGCCATCCACTAAAATCCAGAGGGTCTTTCTATAACTGAGATAGAGAAAAAAAGAGGATTATGAATCCTATGGGCAGCTGCCTGCTCTACTTCAACAAAAAACCTTTGCAAATGGCTCAAGACTTCCCGTGCACATCTATTCTTTTACTCAAAGTTAACAACTTCTCATAATTTGGAAGCAAGTATTTAAACAAAAACAGAGGCCAGTAATCCAGAAGAACACACAAAAGGGGTAGATAGGGCACATCCTGGGATTCTCTCCCAAGGAATGAAGTCATCTCTTTGTCATGGCCTTCAAGGGCAGTGTGATCTAATCTGCCTACTGTTCCAGTATCATCCCACATGCTGCCCTCAGATCCTTGAGCCCCAGTCTTTGGGAAAGCTTACAGTTCCTGGAATTCTCTTTGAGCCCTGCATAGAGCACTCTCTTTGTCCCTTTGCCAGGAGTGCTCCTACTTACTAGCTTTCACAATGAGGTCTCACAAAGTAGTCTTCCTTACATCCCTTGAAATGTATGCTTTCAGAGAACTGCGTGTATGTTCCAGAGCATACATTTCAGGACTACTTCATTTGTGAGATTATTTACTTAATAATCATATTAAGTAGATAATTCACAGCCCTGTGGTCCCATGTAAGTGTCTAGCTTACTTTACTATTTTAACATAATACAGTATTATCAGAAATAAACAACTAAAGATTAACAAATACAGTATACTTACAAATCATTTCTATACACTTTGAAAACACTGTGATTCTTGTAAAGCTACAGCATTATTATGCACAAATTCAGTGCTGTCACAAAGGTATACATAGCAGTCACAAAAATGAAGGTATAAACGTAATGAAGTTATAAAGACCAGCAGAGGGAGTGCTATCTTGATTTTGCATCCTTTTAGCTTGCCATTTAAGAGTAAATACAAGCTATGTGGGATTTCTAGGCACGTCAATTATAATCCTCAAGCAAACAACTATTGTTAAATGCAAGCTAAAACAAGATTGTGAGGTTTCAAACAAATGAAATGAACAACATAGAGGCATATCTAAATGACTCAATTTTTAAAAATTAGGATTCCATTTGTACATTAATATCATCCTGTTGATTTTACATATTATATAAAACTTCTTTTTGAAGATCTAAGATAGAAAATACTTTAATTTTCCTTAAATCACTAGATTTTGTTAAAATAATTATGATTAAATATTCTATATTTTCAGTCCAAATTCATTGTTTAAAACTTTTATTACTTTTACTACAAACAATCTAATAATTGCATACTGTATTTTAATAGAATGACCTAATAGATAAGAAATCAAGAACATCTATTATAAGAAGTTCCCAAGAATGCTTCTCACAATACATGTTTTTCCTGCACTCTGTGATGCTCTGCCTGGGAGATCTCACCCACCTTAGGACATGCTGGGTCTCTCGCTGTTTCAATCATCAATGCAGATCCAATCCTATCCCTTTAGTAAACAAGAACACATTGAGTTATAGCAAAATTACTTTATCTCTTAATAATCAAGGACTATGCACGTGCCTGTAGCTGTGTAATTGGTATGTGTAAGTCGAATCAACACTTTCCAAAGATACCTTTGTTCACGCTGCTTTATCATAACAATAAAAACCAAACTAGGATATATTTCTCCATTAAAAATTACATTAAAGAGAAAATATGAATAAATAAAGTATGTTCTTTAAAAATGAATTCTGGATCCGTTAGATGGCTCAGTATAAGCCTGCCTGCTGTCAAGTGTCATGAGTTCCTTTGTAGGAACCCACATGTTAGAGAGAACAGTGTGGTTCAAATATACACACACAGAGATATACACATACAATAAATAAATGTGAAAAAACAACTGAATATACTTTTCAATATACAGTTAATATATTCACAATATGATGAGGGCTGCCCTGATATGAAAATGAGCAAACGATCATATCCATAAAATTCACAAAAAGAACGTTAAAAAAATATTCAAAAGGTTGATGGTCACTAAAAATCCTTTAAACTCATGTATTTTAAAAATAAAACCATTTAGTTTTATAAAATAGAAATAATACAGTTTGGTACTGAAGATGAGTAAACCAGGATCTTATTTAAAAAAAAAAAACCAATTCGGGGCTGGAGAGATGGCTCAGTTGTTAAGAGCACTGACTGCACTTCCAGAGGTCCTGAGTTCAAATCCCAGCAACCACATGGTGGCTCACAACCATCTGTAATGAGATCTGATGCCCTCTTCTTGTGTGTCTGAAGACAGCTACAGTGTATTCATATATAATTAATAAATAAATCTTTAAAAAAAAACAATTCAGTATATACACACATATATCTCAAGACTTTTATTTGAGAATTTCATACATGTGTCAATGTACTTGGACCAAATCTACTTGCCCTCCAGTCCTTCCCTCTCCCACTCACCACTTTCCCCTCCCAAATTCATGTGCTCTTTTATTCTCAAAACTTTCAAAATATGTGTAACATTTCTGACAGAGTTTAATTTCCAGGATTTTCCTTTAAAGATATCAGCAGATTTAAGTTGACATATGAGATGTTCATGTCCATTTATAAACTACAAAAATAAGACATCATAAGTGTTCTTTTCTAATAGAAAATGTTAAACCAAAGAAGTGCAAGATGTGTACATTATGATCTCCACTGGAGGGACACACATGCACACAAGCAAACAGTTGTTTGGCTATACGTCCTAAAGGGGAATGTTAAATGTTTTTATTCTTAGTGGGATTATGTTATTTTCAGTGTTTTCTTTAATGTTTCATTATTTTAAAAAGACAGCATTTGAAGAAATGTGCATTTTCTATAAATGAACAAGATTGATATATTCTGAAATTCTGGCAGAAGTTTAAAGTTTTCTACCGTAGCTAATCCTAATCACAAAAGGAAGAAAAATATACATTTTATGTGTTCATAAACATCCTAGGTAGAAATTCTTAAGAAAATATGATACCACCCCACTCTGGAATGTAGTGTAGTCTTTCAAAAGAGTGACTAGTTTTAATAAATTTCAAATTTAGTAAACTTGAAACTTCAGTTGTATAAAATAGATGAGAAAAACCAGAATTTGCTAAGGAGATGTCTCACTGAGGCATGAGGACTGGAGTTTGCATCTCAGAACTCACACAGAAAGCTGAGCATGTGTTTGTAGATCTGGCAATGGTGACATGAGAGAGGTAGAGACAGGTAGATCCCTGGACCTTCATGGTCATTCAGCCTAGCCTAGTGGCTAAGCTCCAACCCAGTGAAAGGATCCTGTCTCCAACAAATGGTGGATGGTGCCTGAGTAAAGACATTGGAGGCTGATCTCTGGCCTGAATACATGTATGTATACATGTGCCCACACATGTGCACCCCCCATCCAAACAGTCATCCACAATCCACACAAACACAAATTTAATAAAAAAAAAAACCTAAATATATTACAGATTACACAGCTTTCAATAATAAATTTGGGGTGATTTAAATTTCTACTTGCCACTTCTAGTTTTGATTTTATTGCAATATCCTAGTATTGATTTTATTCTGGAAGTAAATTTTAATGTTACAGGCTGTTTCAGATTAATGACCTGAGAATAGATTTTAAGATATCAAAAAACCAGTAATCTATGTATAATATGACCTCATTCATGTTGACATATATATATATATATATCTCAACTACCATAAGCTCAGGAGGGGATTCCACCTGTGAAATTCCTTTCCACAAGCATGAAGACCTGAGTTCGGGTCCCCAGAACCCATGGCATGGTGGTATGGGCCTGTGATTCTAACATTGGGGAAGTGGTGCAGGAGGATCCTTGGGGCTTGTTTACTGTCAGTCTAGGTAAACTGACAACCTCTAGGTTTTTGAAAGACCCAGCCTCAAAAACTAAGTAGGACTGGAAAGATGGCTCAGTGGGTAACGGCACCTGTTTCACAAGTCTGGCAGCCCGACTTCAATCCCTAGACTACATGAAAAGGTTGAAGACTGATTCCACAATGTTGTCCTCTGGCCTCCACATACATGCCATAGTATATTCATGTGGTAGTCTGAGTATGTTTGCCCCATGGGAAGTGGCACTATTAAGAGTCATGGCCTTATTGGAAGAAGTGTATCACTATGGAGGTAGGGCTTTGAGGTCTCAAATACATGCTCTTGTCTGGCCAATATGATCCAGAGCCTCCTCCAGCTTCCTGCAGGAGACAAGAGTCTCCTTCTGGCTGCCTTCAGATCAAACTGTAGAACTCTCAACAACTCCAGCACTATGCCTGCAGTCTGCCATATTTCCTGCCATGATGATAATCGACTGAACCTCTGAAACTGTAAGTTAGCCCCAATCAAATATTTTCTCTTATAAGAATTACCTTGGTCAGTGTCTCTTCACAGCAGTAAAACCCTAACTAAGACAATGTATGCACACACATCATACACACAATAATAGATAAACAAAAAATAAAATAAAGAGTGATTAAGGAGGACACCTAACATCTCTGGATATGCATGCATTCCACTTGCATGTACATGGATGCCCACACATATAAACACACACAGAGATGAACATATGAACATATATACTCTCACACAAACCAAAACAATTATAATTTCTACACACAAATCTTACAAACACAAAATCAGGATCTGTCACTAGAACATAACTCACCAAAAAAGTAATAGTGGTTATTTCCAATTCAATGGGAATATTATTCTTTGTATTTTCTATAGTTTTTAAACTTTAATATGTATAAACAACTATATACCCAAAATATTTTAAAAGGGATTGAAACTTACTTAAGGATCTTTTCCCATGTGTGACTGTCATAAAATGCATGGCTCCAACTCATTTTGACGGTCCCAACAATGACATTCTGTGTGAACACATCTGCGCCCAACTTTCTATAGAGTTCCTCACATTCATCCAGTGGCATGTGAAACAATCCCAGCATAAACGCTAATATGGCCCCTGAAAAGAACATTTGTAGTCTTTATCATTAACGATGTGACTGCTCTTAAAATTTACACATCTCTGAGACAAGCAGCTCATGAAATTATAGCTCTGATAACTTTCTAACTGAACTTGAGACAAAGCAATTCTCAGAGTCCCAAGTTTCTCCATCTGTGAAATGGGTATAAATTTTCCACTAAATTAAATTATATGTAAGATGTCATGGGAAGTAAAACTATGTTTTACTTAAATACAGTGTAAATTGGTGGGACACACTGCCACCTAGTGGCTCTACTTGCCAAACTCCTACTAAAGAGGAAAATAGGGTGGTAGGGGATGAGGAGTCAGCAAGACAGGCAAAGACCTACTTAACTACTTAAGCTGTAAAGAAATAAACAATGTAGTTTAAATGTTTTTTAATTTTTAAAGTTTTTATCATGTGTACCTGTGTGCAGGAAAGAGCACTGGATTTTCTGGAGCTGGAGTTACAGATAGATGTGAATTGAACCCAGTTGTGAAGAAATTCAGACAGTGTTCTCTTAATCCCCAAGCCATTTCTCCAGCCCCCAAAAGTGTATTGTAATTGGTATCATTCCAGTAAAAGATTAAATAACTGAAAACTTAAAAACGCAATATTATGGATTAAATTATATAAAAATATTTTTAATTTGGAGAATAATCCTAATAAACAAATTATTTGCTAAAAAAAAAATGCCTTTTTGGGGGACAGGTGATGGTGGGGAGTGGGTCTCTCTGTGTAGTGGAAAGAAATGTTACAGACACTGAAACCTACATGTTACACAACATCATGATTGACTGGTTTGTGAGGCTCTACTACAGAAGTCACTTAACAAGAAGCTGCCATTAGAAGTTTCAACTGCCAGGACCACTCCAAATTTAACAGAAATAGGAAAAGTAATGTTTCAAAACAAAAACCCCAGAAATAATAATATCCTTAGGATGTCTCTTTGACAAGTATTTAGAGTCAAATCACCTTTTCTTCTTTTTTTAATACTACTTTCATCGATCATTCTATAGTTGATCACCTTTTCTTATTTTAAGAGTCACAATAGATTCTAATATATTAAAATAACTCTACAGAGCTCAAGTAGGCCTAGAACTCTAAAATCCATCCCTCCCCAGCATCTAGAGTGCTGAGATTAAACACATGTGCCACCATGCCTAGCTGCTTCCTGCCTCTTTGTTTACAGTAATTTTGCAGCTCTCTGCCTATCTGGAGGTATATCTCATTTTTCTATTTTGTGAACCTGAACTGAACTTGAGGTTGCTTTTTCCCCCATACATATACCAACTAACAAAATTTAAAAAGTAGCTATTTAAAACCAAAGACACATTTGCCACTTTAAGTTCTAGTTTCAAAACATCATATAAATAATATAGAAAAAACTTACTCATTGCTATTCCTTACAAATAGAACTGTTAGCACCTTTAATTTCCTATTAGCTCAAGAGCCATCTGACCACCTACCACTGTGTCCTTCTACCACCATACCCTTACAAGTGACTATGCCCAAAATCAGGAATCAGTAATTATTCCTTGCCAATGCAACTGGTTGAAAATATAATAAAAATAAGTCATTTTTAAATGCTTAATCTTAAAAAGCTGCATACTTATACTATAATCAGTTTTTAAAGTTCATTATACGAGTGATTAATCATCATTAAAGTTGTGAAATTACTGTCCATCGTTTCAGAGAAGGTCTATGATCTCAAACCTGTCCTGTATGTTCTTGGTCTATGATCCACTGATGGCACATACCCATGCACGTGACAATAATTACCTGTGCTTACACCGCAGATGTAATCAAAAAGCTGATGAATCGGCTTTTGAGTAAGTTCAACCAACTTCCGCAGAGTCTGAAGAGCAACCACACCTCTGTGAAACAGAAAAAAAATTGGTAATTTCTGTTTCAAAGGAAATTCAAGGTAAAGAAAAAACCAATTCTATTTTTTTTTTGTTTTTTTTTGTTTTTTTTTTGTTATTTTTGTTTTTGTTTTTCGAGACAGTGCTTTTCTGTGTAGCCCTGGCTGTCCTGGAATTCACTCTGTAGACCAGGCTAGCCTCAAACTCTCGAACTCAGAAATCCGCCTGCCTCTGCCTCCCAAGTGCTGGGATTAAAGGCGTGTGCCACCACCGCCTGGCGAAAAAACCAATTCTAGAAACTTTTACAGCTTATACACTGATATGATAACAGTTCAAACTAGCACCAATAAAAATCATCTGACCAAATTTTAGAAACACTTCAAAATACTAACACAAAGCCCGTGCAATGAAAATATACTTATACATTTGTAGTATTGTTTTTAAGTAATATAAAGATATGACAATATTAGATACATTTTAAAAACCCCAATTCTGTAAAACACTTAAAATACCATCCTCAGTAGTTCTGAGAGACTATAAACTATTTTCTTCCTTTATTAATATAGCTGGTCACCTATAACTCCATGTATTTGTATTTGTATTTATGTTTCGCTGGTCAGATTTTCAACCTACCTTCTTTAGTTTTGTATTCAATTTTTGAAACAATAAACTTACAATCATCTCTACATTAAGAGTGTATGAGTTAATATTACTGATGCGCCGTTCATTTCTGGATCTTTACTAAAGGTAGTAAATACTCTTGAGCTAATAGTAAATAGCTTTACTATTACTAAATGAGAATGGGAAATGTAAAAGCTGCCTAGGAGATTTCAGCTGACTTAGGATACATCACATATGTTGACAATTCCGAAACAATGACAAGTTCAATTCTCAATACATGATGAGGGGTAGGTCAGTACTACAAGACAATGAAGAGTTTCAAATTGTACCTTGATGGGGCTAATGGAGGTTATTAAAAAATATCTAGACTGTAGTAGGGCACCAAATGTTGGCTTTTGCTTGCTTGCTTGCTTGCTTCATTTTCTTTTGAGATATAGGCTCACTATATAGTTTTGGGTGACCTTGAAGTCAGAGAGATGCCCCTGCCTCTGCCTCTCAAGTGCTGGAACTAAAGGTACTGCACTACTACACTCAACATGATGGGTTTTTTTAAGCTGAGGTAGGTAATGTGTATTTCAGGAGCTGTGAAACAATGGCTTAGAAGAGAGCTGCTATAATTCCAGGTAAGACATGAAGAATTAAACATGGTGCTATTAAAATAGATTTAACAATATGGCATCTATTACCTTTTGCAAAGGAATTAAATATGAATGCATACACCCACAAGAAAAGTACTTGAAGAAAATGAATCTAAATATTAAAATTTTGATTTATAGATTGTGTTTTCTCTGTCCTTCTAAAACTTTTCTAAGTACATATACAAATGGAGAACATAATTTTACTTAAAGAAACCAATAAAGAATACTTTAAAATGAATTCAGAATTAATAATATACAGTAACTTGTTAAGTTGCTAGTGTATGCCTAGCACTATGTAACTAGTACTTCTTACACATACAGAATAAAAGACATAATTCTTGGTCTAGGTGTGAGGGCACATGTCTATAATTCCAGCACCTGGGAGACTGAGGCATAGCTACATAGACAGTTGCAAGACCACCAGGGTTGTAGTGAGACCGTGCTTCAAAAAACAAAACAAATCAAAACAGTATGTTGGCTCTTTTACAATCCCTTGCATCATAGTGCTTCAATACAAACCTCCTTCCTGGTTAGTTTCCCTTACTTTCCTAAAACCAAGTTCCTCTATTGCAGAATGAGGGACTCTGTGGGTCAGCTAACACTGCTCTGGGGCACCTAGAATGACATGTTAGAATGCATGTAGAATGACAGTTCTTCAGTGACAATCAGAATGATCTCCAGACACTGCCAATGGAGGATTGCTTATCTACCTTTCATCCACACACTCCTAGATCTTTCCATTATATATTCACTAATTTCATCTCTGTGTGACTCATGAAATGCTTAAAGATTAAGCACTTATAAAAATGGCTTTTTAAATCCATACAAGTATACAATGCATTTTGATCATCCTCCCTTCTTCCTCCAGCCCCTCCCAGAAACCCCCTCTACACCTTCTTCCCTATTTTATTTTCAATATCTCTCTCTCTCTCTCTCTCTCTCTCTCTCTCTCTCTCTCTCTCTCTCTCTCTCGCTCACACACACACACACACACACACACACACACACACACACACACACTCATCAGTGCTGTCCTTACATGCATGGATGCAGGGTCACCCAATGGAGTGTATGAGAGAGGCCATACCACCAAAGAAAACTTATACTCCCATCTCTGGCAGCCATTAATTGCTGATAGTTCTCAGGGAGGGGTAGGTCTCACTCAGGAGCCCTTCCTTCATGGAAGTCTGACTGTGGCTTCATTTTGGGCAGTATTTTGAGCTGACAACTAGAGCTACTGTGAGTTCATGAGTACAATAACCCTGTCTTGTTCAGAAGACACAATTTTGTAGCACTTCTCTCCAACTTCTGACTCCTATAACTACTGCCCTCTCTTCAAGATGTTCTCTCAGCATTAGAGAAGGAAGTGGGATGTGGACATTCCTTTAGGAAAGAGTATGGTCACATATTCTCTGTACTTTCACTGGTTGTGTATCCCTATACTAACTGCAGTCCACGGCACAAAGAAGTGTCTCTGTCATAGGCTGAACATTTCACTGATCTACAAGTATTTAGAAGGCAGTTTGATACTATTTGCATTCAGGAGAATAGTAGATTCTACCCTGGGGCCTATGGCCTCCTTAGTCATTGGTTCTTTTTGCCCTTCCCAGCCTTGAGCAGTCTGAACAGACCTTGTCTGCCACGCAGGACCTTAACACCTAGGTGAATTCTGCTGCTTTGTTTACACTTGGAACTTCATGCAAGAACTTTGAAGAAGAGACTGCCTTCTGAACCTGCCTTGCAACTGAAACAAAGGATGGGCTCGGGTAGGGTGGGCTTTCCCTATATATACAAGAGCTGAATATTTTGAGCCTTGATCAGAAAACTTTGTCTTGGCTTCATGCTTCTCTCACTTCTCCGTCCTTTTTCATTTCCAGACCCCCTTTCAGGTGGATCAAGTTCCTCTGTGGCCACAGGCGGCTATAATTCTTAGGTTTACAGTACCAGACATGAATTTTCTCCTGTGTAAAAAACCTATAGCCTAATCAGAAAGCTGCTGGCCAGTGCACCAATGTGCATATCCTGCTACTGACCTAAAGATCCAAAACTAGGGGACACACTCCCCAGAAACACTCACGGATGGGATTTGCTGCAATAACATGAGGTTTATTGATAAATTGATAATAACCAGTACACTGGGGTTCCCTTGCATGCAGGCAAGCAGAACTCCGAACTAAAGCTAAGGGCAGTTTATATACTATTTTTACAGAATTCACAAGGACAGTTAATTACTTTTTAAACAATAACCATATAGAGGATTTCAAACAGCCTTTCCCAGGCCCGGTTTCTAAGTAACTCAAATTTGCACCTTATCTTTATAACAAAGAGGGTCAGCTTAAGTGGCTTCTGTTTACCCAGTTGTACTGTGTTAAGGGCTCATCTCCCTGATAAACTCTTATCTTGGGTCCTTTTTCCTGCAAGGTTTGTTTGAGTCTTTGGAATGTGCTTCTCCCGGGATATGCCTCGGAGGCAGCTGAAACTGGTTGACCTCCAACTCAGAGATACACCTGCCTCTGCCTCCCCGAAACTCAAATTTAAGAATCTTTTAATTTTAAATTCAAGCTGGCTGGGCAGTGGTGGCGCATGCCTTTAATCCCAGCACTTGGGAGGCAGAGGCAGGCGGATTTCTGAGTTCGAGGCCAGCCTGGTCTACAGAGTAAGTTCCAGGACAGCCGAGGCTACACAGAGAAACCCTGTCTCGAAAAAAACCTAAAAAAAAAAAAAAAAAAGTTCAAGCTGAGACCTGAAATTACATTCTTACACTATGTGGGTTCCTATTGCAGCTCACAGGGTTATCTTTATGTAAGAACATGACTGACTTTTCTTTCCAGCAGCCTGCATAGCACCTTCTGGCTCGATGAAATCTAGCCAGCTGGGTGGAAATTCCAAATAAATTCAGACTTCACTTGTCATGTCTTGTCATCAAAATGTATGGTGTCTCCAACACAGGTCTTACCATCAAATTTTGGACGGTGACCAAGGGAGATGGCACTAGCCTGTATTGACTAGAAGGGGTGTCTGGAAACTCCTGACCAACAACTGAAGGGAGGTACCCCACACATAGCACTGAACTCTCTGTCTGATAACCTATGATTTCTGAGAAGACCATAATTCCTCTGCCCTTCCTTCATGGTAACTCCATTCAAACACCCTTAGTGTTAATTATACCTATCCCTACCCCATCCTCTGTCCTACTCTCCCATTCCTCACTATGGGGAGCCAAACTAACCCAAGACTTTCTCAGGGGCCTCGATGAAAGAACAAAAGAACATCAATGGCAAGAATGACAAGGCCACTCTTAGGCTGGAGCTGGTGCCTAGAAGGAATTAAGGTTTTTGTTTTTGAGTACTGGTCTCTTCCAGCTGGGCAGTGGTGTTGGACAATTCTGTGTTCTCTTGGCCAATATTGTCTGACTGAGCTCTCAGCTGACCTTGGTCGGTCCCCTGGATGCTGTGCTTCTTAATAAAGTTGCTTAGCCATCAGCTTATGTAAGACCTCCTGGCTCCCACTATTGCTCTTGTCTTCCTTATTTCTCTCCTCCGTTCTCTCATTTGCACCCCACTGTTCAGGATCCTGACTCCTTTGGGTCTGCATCACCTCACCTCACTCGCCATCTGTGTTCTAATATCTTCCCTTAAGGTCTTCCTTCCCCCTGCCCAGTACTTTCCAGTTTCCTGGGCTTCTATAACCATTTCATGTTAACAACATAAATCTAAAATCCGCATATGGGAGAACATACGACATGTGTCTTTCTGGGTCTGTGTTTCCTCAATCAGAATAATTTTTCCAATTTCATCCATTTATAAGCAAATTTCATAATATTCCATTTGCATTCACTGTCTATTTCATTGGTTGGTGAGTATCTAGGCTGTTCAATTTCATAGCTGTTATAAATACAGTGGGCAATGAACATGGATGAGTATCTCTTTTATAGGAGTCAAGCCTTTCAGGTGTTATGCCCAGAGGTGTTATACCTGGGTTGTGTAGTAGATTGGTTTTTAACTCTGTTTTTAGGAATCTTCATGTTGATTTCCACAGACTATTCCAGTTTGCACTGGCAGTTAAATAACTAATGTCTTTTCCAAGATACTGCAGCTTTCACTTTAAACAGCAATGCTGATGACTTGTAATATTCTTTCAGATGATAAATATTAACTTTATGCACAGCTAGTCATTATAAAGTTTAAGGCAGCACTACCACTTTCTATGCCTGCCTTCACTTGGCTTTGCTTTCCTTGACAGCATTCACAAAGACTCAATCGCACATTTTCTTTTTCCTACTCTTCCCTTTTCTCCTCTAAAATAGAAGCATTATCAAGACATGGGTTTTGTCTGTTTTGTTTCCAATATCTAAATGAACTTCTATAACTCAGAAAGCTTCCAACCAGCTGACCCAAAGAATGAAGCTACCCAGTCTAACTCCCTGAACTTAATGATAAAGGGGACTCTTCCAGTTCAGTATAACAATTCTCTCCAATTCATCACTATTTTATGTTAAACCACAGAGAAAGAACACTTAGTGGATTATTTAGCTTTTCCATTAAACACCCACCATACTAGCTGGTTGTGTGATTACATGTGCCCACATGTAATCTTAGCTCCTGGGAGGCTGAACAAAGAGGATCACCAGTTGGAGACCAGATTGAGCTACCATAAAACCCTGTAATCCTAAAAACAAAAACAAAATTTATCAAGCTCTCTCATATCTTGTCTCTTCATGTGAGTCTTTTTTGACAACTGAGTGTCTGTTTACTATATATAAACTTATATTCAACTTGCTCAAAACAGACCTCTTTTCCAATACCAATCATCTATGTCTCTGTAATTCCGTTTATCACTCACAGGGTTTACACTTAACATGATTGTAACTGATTTTTACTATATCTAGTCTCATTTTCTTCAAAATGTTCATATATATCTTTTCTTCCAACTTCAGAACTGCCATGGCCATCATCTAAGGTTAGTAATTAATTGTCTTATACCTAGATTCTAAAATAGCTTCCTTCTCTCATCTGCTGCTTCACTTTATACTCTGTGAAGGACTTCATGACAGGGAGAACTGTGAAACACAACAAAAGGAGCACTGCTTCTACATAGCAGTGGACAAGGAGAGCAAACGTCAGAGAAAGGAGGAAAGACAAAGGAAACAGAAATCTAACATAGAAAATTCTAGGGAAAATGGTCAAAAAACAAGGCCAGAAGTTAGGTAAATCATGACAAAGTAAACTCTGAAAGAATAAGTGCAGATGATGATAATAAGGAATAAGAGTTAAGACTGATTATAAAATAGTCACCTGAATAAAAGTGTGTGTGTGTATGTGTGTGTATGTATATATGTATGTATGCATGCATGCATGTATGTATATGAATTTGTTTTGGTATTGTACCAATGGCATGAGGGAAGACAGGGAGAAGCAACATGTTGATAACCTAGGTTCTCTTTCTAACCATCACCTTATTATGTGATTAGTTGCCTATATTGAAAAGTTAAAACACCAAAAAAATTAAGCTAAAAGAAACTGTTAACTTTGAGAGAATGGTTGGTAAGTTCCTAAAGATGAAATCTGTAATATAAAGAGATTAAGTCAAAATAAAAAATGATCCAAATATATGTCACAGCATCTTTTATATTCATAAATAAAAGTGACTTTGTCTTACTTTTAAAAATTGATTTTATTTTAAACCATTTTCTTTAAACTCTCTAAAGCTCAATGAAACCTGCAGTCTTAAAAATCATTTTTTCTAGCCTTACCTTGTTCCTCCACCATCAATTGTGAGGATTCGGATTCCTCTGCCTTTGACTGGATCTACATAACCAATTAAGGCCAAAATTTCTCTAACTGCAGCCTGAAGAGTTTCATCCTTAATTTGTCTCAGCCGTAGTAAATATGGAATAATTTTTTCCTACATTGAGAAAAAAGACATTTTGTTACTTATGTCAAACCAAGAAGGAACTGGCATGGTAGCATACTTGTGCAATCCCAACATTAAGAAGACAGATGCAGGATTATCTGTAGTTCAAGACCTGCCTAGGCTAAACAGTGGTATCCTGTCACAAAAATAAAACAAGTATTTTTAGCTGACATGAGTAAATCATAAAATCAAAGTGTGTTTATTACTTCCTCTGTAATTAAAAATGATTACTTTATGACATGCTAATATCAATAACAATTTAGCATATATTTGTCCTAATTTGAAGACAAAAAAATAGCCTCTGTCCAAACATTTTCTTGAAATGTACAGTGTTTGCCGTAGTTTACATCCCTATAATCCCAGCACTAAAGGGTCTAAGTCAGGATTGTGAGTTTGAGGACAGCCTGGGCTACAGAATAAATCCCAGGCCAGCCTGGGTTACACAGCAAGACTGTCTTCAAAAAGAAAAAAAATCCAATACTCAATATAGAAAACAGAATCTCTTAATACAATTAGTAGTAATGTTGATAAAAAGTGTGCATAAATTTAAGGGGAAAGCTAAGTTGTGTAATGTTCAATAAACTGAGTAATTCTCCAGTGTTTTATTCACTTTGCTTCTCTTTCTGATCAGCCACACTGAAATACTATTGTTGTTCTATTTTTTATTATTTGTTTTTTATTTATTGTTGTTCTGTTTGTTTAGCTAGTACTGAGCACTAAAGAAAATCTGAACAATATACAGAAATCTGAACAATAGAAGACATGCTGAGAGCAACTAGAAAAGCCTGAGTGAACACAAGAAGATGCCCTTTAACCCAGCACAGAGCTGCAGAAGTAACCCAACAACAGCTTTCCACCAAGACAAGGGTAATTGCTGTCTAGAAAGCTGATAAACTTGCTGGGCTTGGTTTAGAAGGCCACAAAGGAACAAAGAAGAGTGTTCTCATGGTGGGTGGGGGCTTGACTGTATGGCTGATTTCACCTTGACACACCTGAAGAATTCTCAAAGTGGGATACATGGGAGGGAAAAATGCTAAACTCAAGCTTTCTGAAAAAAAAAAAAAAAAAAAGTTTTGTATTCTTAAGTTTTAGGACCCAAGGCATGGTGGCAGTTTAAGAATACACCCTAAGAACAGGGAAAAGTAGGTGCCTTTCCCAAATTCTACCCATCCTTAACTCGTCTCTGTCCAAACTTACCGAAGATTATAAGTCATTTGAAGAGCAAATTAACTCTCTGGACAAAGAAATCTAGAACTTTTTGAAACTCACAATGCCCAGTATACAGAAAAGTCATGCTGTATGTCAAGTCAGTATCATATAGTCAAACACAAGAGGAAATTCTCCTACTGGAATCACTAAAAGACGTTTAAATCACAGGAACTTTCATAAAATTATACCCCAAAGCATCACATACTTATAAATTATCAAAATAAGCCTAATTAAACATATATAGGCACTCGTATAGAAGAATTTTCAAATACTGAAGGAAAACAAAGAACAAATTGGCCAGGCGGTGGTGGCGCACGCCTTTAATCCTAGCACTTGGGAGGCAGAGGCAGGCGGATTACTGAGTTCAAGGCCAGCCTGGTCTACAGAGTGAGTTCCAGGACAACCAGGGCTACACAGAGAAACCCTGTCTCAAAAAACCAAAAAAAAAAATAAAAAAAAAAAAGAATAGCTAAACTAGCTCCAGCCAGAAGGGATCCAATACCCTTATACAAACATAATGCAAGCATAACACTAATGCACATAAAATAAAAAGACCAAAGATAAAAGACTTACAAGACCAGACATTATAAACCTAAAGTAATTTAAGGAGTACAATGTTGGAGCAAAAAAAGATGTATTAGCAGAACCAAATACTGTATCCAGAAACAAGCTATTTATAAAAATGGACCCATGTATAATTGCCTCATTTATGACAAGTTTTTTTTTTTCCAATAAACGGTCACTTGTTTAACTGGATGTGTGTATTAAGTATCAAATCTTCTGCCTTATAAAGCAAAATCAAATCTATTCTAGATGAGCAATACATATAGGTATGAAAGGCAAAAACATAATTTTAGAAGAAATGCAAAAAAGACTTAGGTTAGTCAGTTTCATTTGTGGGAGGGAGAACTTCATATATGAATTCTGCATCTACATCCTTACATCCTCTCCTCGTCCCTCCCAAACTCATGACCTCTTCTTCTTTGTTGTTGATGGTGGTGATGGCAGTGATGGCATGTGCGCATCTGTGTGTGTGTGTGTGTGTGTGTGTGTGTACACAACCTATTGAGTCCATTAAGCTTTGCCTGAATGTACATGTCCAGGGCAAACCATTTGGGTTTCGACAACTTGTATGGGAGCTCTATCCTGGAGGAAACTGATTCTCCGTCTCAATAGCCAATGACAACCTGTATGTACTACTTCATCTAGAAGTAGAAGCCTATGGAATTTTTCCCACCCACATTAACATTTCAATTGATGTTACCACTATGCCTGTCTAGTTCAGAAAAAAAAGAAAAAATGGTTAAAACAGTGGAAGAAATTGGCTGTGAGTTTGTGGTACATTCTCCCTGTCGTGTCTGGGGACGCAATCCACCACCAAGTATCCTGAATCACTGTCTGTTACAATCTTTCTACCACCACTACTGCAATACTCCTTGCTCCCCTCCACAAAGTTTCTCTGATGAGTGGGTGAGAACTACATTTAGCAGGCAAAATGTGGAAATTCAAATATTTCTTAAATTGAACACATAAATACATATAAACTGGACTAAATTAAAACTAGAAACTAGTGGCCGGGCGGTGGTGGCGCACGCCTTTAATCCCAGCACTTGGGAGGCAGAGGCAGGTGGATCTCTGAGTTTGAGAGTTCGAGGCCAGCCTGGTCTACAGAGTGAGTTCCAGGACAGCCAGGGCTACACAGAGAAACCCTGTCTCAAAAAAAAAAAAAAAACCAAAAAAAAAAAAAAAAAAAGAAACTAGTATCTTTTTTTTTTTTTAAAGTTTGAAAAGGACAGGTAGGTAAGACGTGGTGCCCACACATTCTCCTGGAAAACTTATAACTGAATACAAAAGAACTTTGTCAACCAGTAAAAAAGCTAGTCAACCTCCTACAAAGTGGTACATATCTACAAATCTAGCAGAGGCAGGACAATGACAATGATCAGGCCAGCATGAACTACACAGAAAGTTTAAGGCCTAGGTAAACTTACATGATGAACCTAACTGAAGAATATAAAGAAGAAAAAGAAAAGCTGCTTAAAACAGTGGAAGAAACTGGCAATAAGAAAAGTTTCATTGGGAAAGATCACAGCCAAGCAAAACATGATGCAAACAAGTTCTTCCGTTCCTTGGTTTTAGATTATTATTTAGGGGAAAGGTGATAACTCTTTTCCAACTACCTAGATTTTCATTTCTGACTGATCTAAATAGAATTTCTATACCACAGGATTTGGGATCAGTTCTCAGATACAAGGGAATCCTCAACAGTTCAACTATGATGATTATTCCTAACATACTAGAGCTGCAAACTACCCAGATCTATTATCAGTACTTGCCACACTGAGTAAATTCTATCAATGTGCTGAGGGAAATAAAGCAATCACACAGGGAGCCCAGATTAACCTTTTCTGCAGACTGAGAGGTAGAAGAAAATCTTCTAGGGCACTGGTGATGTTCTGTTTGCTTCTGTGCTGAGTCTGTGCACTTCACTTGACAGTTACAAAAGTACCTATGTTATTCTTGCATAAGATGCTGTTAAATCATTCTTTAAATCATATGCTATGTCTGAATGCTAGGTCTCTTGTAAAGTTCATGTTGGAACTTAGTTCCTAGTACAATATTAAACAGTAAGGTCTTTCGGGATGTACTTAGGACAGAAGACCTCTGCCCCATATACAGAGACTCTGAAATGAGCCGCTGTGTTGTTTCTTCTGCTGTGTGACTGAGTCACAAGCTGCAGCATATACCCATCAAACCTGCACCAGACACCAGACCTGCCAGCACCTTCCCTGTGCCTCTAAGTATGTACATTTGAGAAACAGACTTCTGTTAGGTACAACCTAACCTATCCAGTGTAAGGCATTTTGTTACAGCAACTTGGAAGATTAAAGCAGTAATTGTATTTTAGATCTCTCCTTTCTAGCTATCCATGACATGAACATTATCCTTAAAAGCACATGTGTATTTCAAAAACATATCCTCAAAATACATCAATATTTGAAAGATAAATCTCAAACTTCAGGAATATGAAATATTTAAGCTCTGAATGTCTGTGTTATACAGTATAAAACTATTGAAGGGTAAATTTACAAGAAATAGTTTTCAACAAGACAGATATCAATGGTAGAGAAAGTATGAATTAACAACTTTCTGAGTGGTAGGTTAAAAAAAAGCACTAAGTGAATTTTAATGAAATGGTAACAATATCATATAGTATTTCCAGATTATTAAGTATACAAGTAAACTTAGCATAGATAAAGAGGCTCACCTTCTTTAGTCACTTAGCTTCTCTTTAAATGGTGTATTTAATGAAGTCTAAACTTTGTTCACTACTGTATACATAAAATACTGAAGCAAGGAGTGCTAATTGCTTTATCAATTAATTATTTGTTCAAATTTTTAGACTTTGAATGTAAAAAGACTATGGTGGGATTATAAAATAAACACTAGCAATGGCTTTCCACATTATGTTTCCTGTCTTTTGTTTTTAGACAGAATCTTGCTAAACAGCCTAGGCTGATATCACACTTATGATCCAAATACTGGGATTAAATACCACATCTGGCTATTTCTTATCTTGAAAAGTGGTATCATAGTAAAAGAGCTGCACTGCAATTAAGAATTTGACAATTATGAAGCAATGCAACTAACAAACTTATGATCCACTTTTACATAGGCCCAGCTCAAAGTATATTCATGATAATAGCAGAATTTATATCACAGAACAAAAGGAACTCTTAAGCCTAATGTGCAGCATAAGAGAATTCCTGAATATATATTGTATGATTTAAAAGAACAAAAATTTTCAAATAAAAAAGGCTTTGCATTCCCCACTTTAAGAAGTTTATCTGAATGTTTATTTCAAGACAAATATTAAATAAATTACAAATTACCTTGACAGCCACTCCTTTTCCTTCAGGAAATTCTAGAAGATGAAAAGTCAGTTCTTCAACCCTAGTAATACAGAGCTTTGGGTCGGTTGTTCTTCTTAAGGCCTGAACTAAGGCTCGAGTTCTGTTATCAATACTCACTCTTGCAATAATCTGTAAGGTCATATGAAAGGTGATTAGAAGATGGAGTTACTCTACAAATGGTTAACATTTGTTAAGCCCACACTGAAAAACAACTTGCCTTTTCTCGCTGAAGTAAAACCCGCTTTTTCTCCTCTGCCTTCTTGTCTTTGCAGACAGCTTGCTCAGGTTTAGCAGGCTCTTCCTGTTCTTCTGGCTGACTCTTGGGATCAGATTTTAATTTGGGTACAAGTCCACCAATGTAACCACCGACTAAGGCTTGTACGCCTTCAGTGGGACGAGAAAGGAAGTTAGCAATACTTTGTTTTGCAGACACTGGGTGAACCTCAGGCATCTGGGTAGGGCTGGAAAGTTTGTCTTCATCATCTGGGGGAGATCCTGAGTCTGGCCCGTCTGTCAAGATGTCAGGATCAGGAGAACGGGATTTCCTTTCTTCAAGGCCTGGTTTGTCCTGAAGCTGTTTATCTTCCTTTGTTTGAGACATTTTTTCCTTGTTTTTGAAGTATGAATTAATATGATTTGCTAAAAAGTGGAATGATTCTCCAAATCTGGTGGTTATACCGTATGTGTAATGGAAAAGGCTGTGTTTACCTGAATCTTCTTCTTTATCTGCAAAGTAACTTTTCTGTTCTGCAAAAGAATTCTTTTCTGCTGATTTATCACTATAGTTTTTCAGAGATTCGATGGCTTGCTTAATATTTTTTTGTTTTAACCATCCCCTATCTGATACTTTTCTTAATATTCGAGAACTTGATTTAAATTGAGCTAACCGTGAAACCATTTCATTTTGACTGCCAAAAATAGCCTTTGAAACTGAATTCAAAGTACTTTTAATACGGGACATATGAACGCTCACTTTTGTAAGTCCCTTGGGAGCAGAAGTGCTAAGTTTTACAATTCCAATATGTAAGCCATGGTTGCTTGCAGTGTGCCAGTGTGTGCTGCAATGTGCTTCACTTCTGTTCCATTTACAGCTTTTCTTACTTGTGTGAAACTCTCTGTGCACATTGACATGGTTCATACACCAATGCTGTTTAGAACAAACCAGATGCAACTGTTTGCTTCTCTGTTTCCCACAAAGACTTCTTGCATTATTAAGGAAGTAAATATATATATCTAGAGTCAAATTAATAGACATAACTTAAAAAATCATTTATTTTCTATGTGACATTCTCTCATTCCACTCTTGAATGCTTCATTTAAGAAATTCCATAATTCATGGTCTTACCTGAAAGAGTTTAAAAAAAAGATTAATTAGCATTCAAGTTACAAATCAAAGCTGAGTTAATACATATGACTTTGTACCACAGCAACAGACCCTCTCAATGATTTGAAGCTGGAGAGGTGGTTCCGCAGTAAAGAGAGCACTTGTTGCTCTTGTTAGAAGACTGGGTTCAGCTCCCAGTTCACAGCCCAGTCTTCCCCAGTTCCAGAGGGTCAGGTGCCCTTTCCAAGTCTCCAAGGGCACTGCTCAAATATATCAGACAGATATATATGCAGGGAAAACACTCAAACACATAAAAAAAAACAATACATGAAAATTATAAAAGATGGTCTACTGTATTTCCAAAATGCTGATAAGATGAATCCAGTGTTTGTCAATTTTTCCTCAGAAAAAAATTTAGGACAAGGGTAGAAAGCAACCAATTTTTCTGTCAGAATATCACAAGAATGTTCTAAATGCCAGCTGTTAATATTACTTTCTTTTGAAACTTGTTGAATTGAGCCTCCAGAATCAACATTGCTCTTGGAGAGGGGGAAGGGAAGTGGGAAGGGGAGGGGGAGAAGAGAGATGAGGAGTTGAGTTTCCATAAGACTGGGTTTTAAACAAGCCTGTAGGGCATTTTCTCAGTGACTGATGAAAGAGGACCCAGTCTATTGTAGGTGGTGCCATCCCTGGACTGGTGTTCCTGGGTTCTATAAGAAACCAGGCAGATGATGTGGATGTCAGGAAGTGCATGCTGACAGGAGCCTGATATAGCTGTCTCCTTAGAGGTCTGCCAGAGTCTGACATATTCAGAGGCAGATGCTCACAGCTAACCATTGAACTGATCATGGAGTTCCCAATGTAGGATTTAGAGAGTCTGACATATTCAGAGGCAGATGCTCACAGCTAACCATTGAACTGATCATGGAGTTCCCAATGTAGGATTTAGAGAGAAGACTGAAGGAGCGGAAAGGGTTTGCTGTCCCAAGAGGAGCGCAACAATACCAACTAAGCAGAGCTCCCTGCATCTAAACCACCAGCCTGGGAGCACATAGGGAGGGACCCAAGACTCCAGCTGTATATGTAGGGGAGGATGGCCTTGTCGGGCATAGGTGAGAAAAGAGATCCTTGGTCCCATGAAGGCTTGATGCCCAGTGTGTGTGTGTGTGTGTGTGTGTGTGTGTGTGTGTGTGTGTGTGTGGCGATTCAAGAGTAAGGAGGTGGGGGTGGGTGGGGTCACATCCTTATAGAAGCAGAAGGGAGGGTGGGATAGGGAGTTTCTGGGTGGGAGGGGAAGTGGGGAAAAGGGATAACATCTGAAATGTAAATAAAATATCCAATAAAAAAGAAGAGAGAGAGAGAGAAAACAGGCTGAATAAGCCATGATAAAAAAGCTGGTAAGCAGCATCCCTACCCCTACTCCAGCTTCTGCATCAGCTCCTGCCTCCTGCCCTGTTTGAGTTCCTATCCGGACTTCTTTTGATGATGAACAGTTGAAATGGGAGTAAGCAGCCGGGCAGTGGCACACGCCTTTAATCCCAGCACTTGGGAGGCAGAGGCAGGCGGATTTCTGAATTCAAGGCCAGCCTGGTCTACAGAGTGAGTTCCAGGACAGCCTGGGCTAAAAGAAAAAGAAAAAAAGAAATGGGAGTAAGCCAAATAGACCCTTTCTGCCCTATGGTGCCATAGAAACTCTAAGACAGTCCTAGTTCTGCATATACTGTTTATTTTCCTGAAATTTTAATCAGTTATTCAATAGCAAATAGGAGCCAATAGTCATCTAAACAAACAGACATCTGACTATATCTACGATGATATCTAACTAGTAAGAGTTTCCCAGAGCCTTTAATTTGTAATACAACAATCTGCTGTTAATATCAACAGCAGATCGAATTGGTTGGCATCAGTATTTTTCCCCTTCTTAGCGAGAAGTTTTGTCATTAGAGCTTTAAGGGTCCAGTAGAGTATCTTTTTATTTTTACTTTCATATTTATTTTATTTGAGGTATATGTGAGTTTTCCCTGCATGTATGCATATGCAACACCCGAATTTCTGGTGCCCGAGGAGTTGAGAAGAGGGCATGAAGCCCCCTGAATCTGGAGTTACTGATGGTCATGAACCACCACATGGGTTCTAGGAGCTGATTCTAGGTCATCAATAAGAGCAACAACTGCCTAAGCCAACTGCTGAGCCATCTCTTTCCTTCTTTTTTGTTTGTTGTTTTGGTTTTTTTGTTTTGTTTTGTTTGTTTTTTGAGACAGGGTTTCTCCGTGTAGCTCTGGCTGTCCTGGATCTCACTCTGTAGACCAGGCCGGCCTCGAACTCATAAATCCACCTGCCTCTGCCTCCCAAGTGCTGGGATTAAAGGTGTGTGCCACCACTGCTTGGCCTGAGCCATCTCTTTCTTTTGGAATATCTAAAATAAGACTGTCAATTTAAAAATTGCTGAAACATGATAGAAAAGAGGATTCTTTGATGAAAGTAGTGAAGAACAAAACTTTAAACATAAAGGTTTGGTTTAAAGAAGTAAAATATCTGGGCAAGCAAACAGTTATCAGAAACCATGATCACTAAGACATAACAGCAGCACCCTAGTTTTGCTATTGCCAGAAATAGCACTGCTTTTTTGTTTGTTTTCATTCAGGAAAATATACCAAAGGAATGCTAAGTATCTCAGACAATGTTTAAAGAATACAAAAAGGTCTTATTCACTGACCAATGTCTCCAGTACCCAGTCTTTTGTATCCAGACCAAAAGGAATCACGTTGTACCTTTTTAAATTAACTTTAACACCCTAGTTTTAGCCCACTTTCATTTAATTCTTCGTATTTTGTCAGCTCACTTGGAAAAGTCAAACTTCTGAAAATTTAAATGTATACTTAAAAGTCCCTTGTAATAATGTATACTTCCCGTTAGCAAAGACGACTCACTCATACAGTATTTTTCATAAGAAAACTAATGTTTTCCCAAAGGTATAAATCTTAGACTGAAATTAATATCTTTAATTAGGGAAGTCAAAAGCTTTAGTCAATTCTGACAATTAAAATTTCTATAGAGGCATTTGTTGGTACAACTAATCCAAAAACTGAAAAATAAACACACTAAAATGTATAATAGGCTGTTTTTCAACAGAGTTGTGTAGCAAAGGGGGTGGGGGGAACTCAGGGTAGCCAACAGAAAGGTCCCAGACGCCAGGAAATCAAGAGGCTCCCAGGACCCAACAGGGATGACATTAGCTGAAATACCCAACAAAGAAGAGAGAGAACCTGGAGACCATACCTAGAGGTTAAGCATAGTCCCTGGTTGAGAGATGAGGTAACCCACCCTTCTCAAAAATTTTAACCCAGAACTGCTCCTGTATAAAGGATATACAGGGACAAAGAGTGGAGCAGAGACTGAAGGAAAAGGCCACCCAGAGACTGCCCCACCTGGTGAATCCATCCCATAATGCAACCACCAAACTCAGTCACTATTGCTGGTGTCAAGAAGTTAGTTCTTGCTGACAGGAGCCTGATATAGCTGTCTCCTGAGAGGCTCTGCCAGAACCTGACAAATACAGATGCAGATACTTGCAGCCAACCATAAGACTGAACTGAGCACAGGGACCCCAATGGAGGAGTTAGAGAAAGGACTGAAGGAGATGAAGGGGTTTGCAACCTCATAGGAAGAACAACAATATCAACCAACCAGACCACCCCACCTGGCCCCTAGATCTCCCAGGGACTAAATCACCAAAGAAAACACATGGAGGGACTGATGGCTCCAGCTGTATATGAGGATGGCCTTATCTAGCATCAGTGGGAGGGCAGGCCCTTGGTCTTGTGAAAGCTTGAAGCCCCAGCATAGGGGAATGCTAGGGCAGTGAGGCAGGAGTGGGTTGGTGGGTGTGGGAGCAGCTCTATAGAAGGAGGGGGGAGGAGGGGAGGATAGAGGGTTTGGGGGGAGGGAACTGGGAAGGGGAATAACATTTGAAATGTAAATAAATAATCAAAAAATTACAAATTAAAAATAAACTCACATGTAAAGATGAGAATTCTAAATAATGTTAACACACACACACACAAACACACACACACAAAATTAAAAAGCATGCAACAAAGCAAAAAAATTACATTCCCAGAGTCCAAACAATGCAGTTTTACTCAGGATGTAGCTTATGTAAGGGAGCAGTAGAGAATTCTACTGAGAAAATCAAAACAACAGTTTTGCAAGCTCTATGCAAAGGAGGGAAATGTCTGAACTAAAATCCTTTCTATATTGTAGGTTGACACATTATTTTAATACACTCACCTATACAGAGGAAGCACAGTAAGGACACAAGCCTGTCAGCCTTCCTGGCTCTTCTGAGTTTCTCAGGACTTGCAGTGAATGTGATTATGTTTAGTCAGCATAAAACTGGCAACTTCTACCACACAGAAATACTTGATAAAGTACATGTAAATGCTGTGGAAAAGGAATGTAGTTCAACTGGCAGAATACTTACCTAGCATGCAGAAAGCCCTGAGTTCCATCTACATAAACCAGCATTAACAAAAGCCATGTTTAAGACCAGTATCTATAGTCTCATTACCATCATAGCACTGATGCCCTATGCAAATGAATACTGGTTTGGGCTAGTTAATACATGGAATTTCAGAAGAGTCAGCTAAAACTCCAAGGCAAAGTCACTGTCCAATGTTAGGCAATGGGCAACCACCACTGAACATTAACTCAGAAAGATTACAAAACAAGCCATGAAATGAACTATCACCTAGAGATCTGCACCTTGGTTGCAATAGGAAAATATGCAACCAAGCTTTAGAAATAGCACAGAATTAAGAAAGGCTAAATGTCCAAAGATAACAGGAGGAATAAAGATACTAGAATCAAAAAGAAAAACTAAGATGAAAGAGTAAAGAAGAATTCTAAAATGTTAAAAATTAATACTCCTGGCTACCAACTAGCTCTGAAATATACCTATAACCTATTGATAAGGATTGAGAGAAGTTTGGGAATGATACCCTAAATAATGAAAAATAAAAGCCTTCTATGATAGATTTAAGGAAAACACCTTGTATGGGATAAAAAACTTCAGTCTTGTAGATCAAGACAAATTATTAGCAAAAAGATACATATTAATTAGTGCTCACAATAGTGTCATGAATTGAAGCAGAAAAGGAAGGGCACAAAGAATACTAATTAAATGGGTCAGTCAGAAGAACTGATACTTCAGCATTTTAGTGGCTCTTTGAGAGAAGTGAGGAAACGGAAGTCTTGTGAGAATCTTGATAAAAATTCTAGGCAGAAGAAAAAGCAAGCAACACTTCGGTGACTGAATGAGCTTTTTATACTGAAGTTCGTTTGACAGCATAGATTCACTATGATCAGTCCAAGATTGAGACAGAAGAGAAAGCAATGCAAGTCTAGACTATGCTTATACAGCCCACACTGGTTCTTTCTAAAAAGACACAATCATCTAGGGCCAGTAATCCTGGCTCAGAGGGTAGACTAGAGAAACAGTGACTAGGCACAATATGATTGGCAGAACAGTGTGACTTTTAAACTGATTGGTCTTTAGGGAATGAGGTGGTAAGGACCTCCCTTGTCTGTAGGTAGCAAGGGTGCTCTGGGCCTTCCCCACCTGCAGGTGGGCCTGAGGAACATTAATCAACCTCTCCCTTCCTCCTCTGAGAAAGAATGTTAATCCAGCAAGTGTCCTCTGACTGAGGAATGTTAATTAGTCTCTTCTATCCAGCAAGTGTCCCATGACCTTTCCAAAGTTCCTGAGCTGATCTCTTCATTCCCCTATTCTCCTTATGCATGCTTCAATCTTGAAGCTATTGTAGATAGTTATGTAGCTCATATCCCTGGTTCTTTGTACTTAGCTCTTGATGTCTTTGTCTCAGGACCATCAACTGTACTGCACCTATGCAATCTTTAATAAAAGCAACTAAGTGGATTTAAAATGCAAGGCCAAAAGTCAGAGGCAGGAACAAAATTATTAGGGGTTCTAACAAGGTAGTAAGCCAAGGGGAGTTGTTAAACCAAGACTCAAACTATCTTTGGCCTTGCTCGCTCTCGCTCTTGGCTAGTCCACCCCGTACCTTTGTCATTGAATCCTTAACTATCTTCCTCCCACCCCCTGAATGGTCTCCAGTATGTGCTTTTCAACTTTCTACACCCTTAGGTAGCACAGAAAAAGTAGCTGTCCCCATCCCGCAACACACAAACATATACTGATGGGCCTGCTGCCAGCTTCTCTCATCTCAGGGGCACACATATATGGGGGTTTCTTGCAGGACACTTCTCAACTTTGGGTGTACGCATCTTAAGCTCCACCCTCTAAGGCTGCTTCTGGGACCCGGTTTAGATTCAAAAGTCCCTCTTCCCGACATTTGGGTAATCTCCACCCCATCTCTCTAAGGTGGGGGATATCCCAGGAGTCAAAGCCTACCACTAACTTACAGATCAAAGGCCACCAGGTACAAAATAGGCGTTCCACTGTAGCGGGCTAAGCCACATCTCCAGTGGCTGAGAGTATTTGCCAAGTCACTCTGGTACAGTTTTGGGGGGTGCTGAGGTTCAGCATGGGAAGGAAGATTCACCATAGCCATCTAATGGTCTCTTTGGCCTTGAAGAATGGCAGGTGAGAGAGGGAGTTGCTCAGGTGTCTGGCTGTTCTCCAGTCCACATCAGGTGCAGGTGCTGGTCTGAGTTACTCCATCTACTTCAACAGAGGTCTGGATTGTCAACAGCACCAAGAACGACCACTTTGCTTACTTGTGTGGAACCTCTTGGTTCCATTATACAGGGCACTAAGTGTAGCCCACAATTCCTGGTGGCTGATCTGGAAAGTTTACAATCGAGCCATAAGATACGTATCAGCCTTAGCCAGGCGGTGGTGGCGCACGACTTTAATCTCAGCACTTGGGAGGCAGAGACAGGCGGATTTCTGAGTTCGAGGCTAGCCTGGTCTACAGAGTGAGTTTCAGGACAGCCAGGACTATACAGAGAAACCCTGTCTCGAAAAAAAAACAAAAAACAAACAAAAAAAATTTAAAAAAAAAAAGATCCTTATCAGCCTTAAATGTCATTTCTGGGGGGTAGCTCAAGAGTCAGGGTCAAAGGAGTAGGGGGTCCCACACAGGAGGGGTATTCCAAGCTTGGAAAAGGGCCAGGACAAGGGGAACCACCCAGCCAGCGACAGTTTCTGAGGGCAATCTAGTTAAGGTCTCTTTTTAGGGTTCTGTTCATTCTACCTACCCTGAGCTCTGAAGACAGTAGGAACAATGGAGCTTCCAATTAGTCCCCAGTATCTCTGCCAATCCCTGACTTACCTTAGAAATGAAAGCAAGATCATTATCTGATCCAATTACCTCAGGTGCTCGAAACCCCAGGAAGATTTCTTCTAATATCTTCTTGGCTACCACAGTAGCTGTTTCCTGCTTGCTGGGGAAAGCCCCAACCCATCCAGAGACAGTATCTACAAATACTAGAAGGTATCTATATTTTCCTGGCTTAATTTCTGCAAAATTGACATCTCAATATACTCTAGGCTGTTCTCCCCTAGGTATTTTGCCCTTTTTACTCTTGGCTGTATAAGCATTTACTTGCTGGCATATCTTACACTGTTCTACTATCTCTCTAGCCCAAAACCTGAGGTCTATTATATATATCTTACGTCCCTTGACTGCTTGGATGCACTTATCTCTCAAATGAGTCAGTCCATCTGTGCATTTGGCCTAGTAAGTCTTTTGCTTGCTTTCTGGGGAGGATAGTTCTCCCTTCTTATGTGCACCACTGCCCTTTTTTCTCTAGCAATAGTTGGTAGGGTGGTTAGCAATGTGATTCCTTTCTTCTTCCATGTTTTAAGTGAGGCCATCCCTTAGTCCATTACCATTCCCCCAGCAGTGTCTCTTGCAGGCCCATAACCAGAATAGGCTCCTGCATAGCCACTTCGAGCCACTTGAGAGACCTGGTTACTGCCTCGGGTAACTGAATCTCGTCCCTTCAGGTGTCCTGAGCAAGGAATAGTACTCATAGTTGCTGGCTTCATCAGGGCATCCAAGATATCCAAGATTTCTTCTGATGCAAGCAGTCCTCTTTCTTGGTCTGTAGTCCCGTGGACGTGGGCTGTGGAAAAGGCATATCTCCTATCCGTGTAGATGTTAATTTTCTTGGCGGGCCCCAAGTTCCAAGGCCGCTTTCTGCGTCAACATGACCAGAAGGTTGAGGTTCAGCACAGATGACATTTGTGACGTCCACCACAGCAGCACCAGCTTATCTCTGACCAGAATGGAGAAAACTGCTCCTGTCTGTAAAGCAGGTTGCCTTGGCTCACTGCAGGGGTCAGTAGGAGAGGTCTTTCCTCCATCCATGGATTCTCCTTTTGGGCCAGTTAGTTGTGATCCATTGAGCAGGAAGTGTATCTGGACCCTCATCTTGGAGAATAAGTCTCACTCCAACAGAGGATAGGGACAGTCTGGGATAACCATAAATGAATGGGATAACCGGCCCATCCCTCGGTCCACTGTTCTTCGGGTAGTCAATGAATACATTTTGGTGCCAGTGGCCCTTTGGAACCAAGATCTTTTCTTGGAAACGGGGACACTGGCTTGGAGGACCAAGAGTTGAGCCCCTATGTCCACCCATTGTTAAATGGGTTTCTCCTCCACTTTCAAGGTTACCCTGGGCTTGGGGAGAGGGTCTAAACCCCGTCTACCCTAATCATTGTATTTGCACAGGGCTAACACCTTCACTGTTGGTTTTTTTTTTCCCCTACAGCCTGGGATCCCCCCGCCCCTTCCATTTGTTCAGGCACTCTTGGGCCCAACGTCTCCTCTACTTGCAATGTGCGCACTTGTCCTTTTCAAGTTTTCTGTCTCTCTTTGATTGGAGTCTCCCTTCTCTGTTTTCCCTAACTACTGAAGCCATGATTCTCTGTAAATTCCTTTCCTGTCGCCTTTTTCTCTCTCATCTTCTTCCTTTCTCTTTCTCTTTCTCCCTGTTATGGTAGACTTCCTTGGCAACCTACACTAAATCTTTTAATGACTTATCCTGTAGTCCCTCCAGCCTCTGAAACTTTTTCCTGATATCTACTGGCCTGGATCTATTAAAGTCACAGTGTGTACTTTCAGAATGCCTCTATGAGCCATTCTAGAAAGGTTGTGGGCAGCTCATCTGATCCCTGCTTAACCTCATGTGCCTTAGTCAAAATTGGTGGGGCCCTCATGTGGCCCCCTTGAGACCTGCCTAATCTGGCGGTAGGCTTTTAGGTGCCCCTTACCTTCTGCTGTACTAAATTTCCAGTCAGATCTAGTTAGAAGAAACAGCCTGGAAAATCGATGGTGCCCCTGTGTCAGAAGGGACATTCTTTCTTTCTGGTATCCTCTCTTCGGGACCGAAGAGCACTCCTGACAGCCAGAACCTTTCTTGGGGAAGAAAGGCTCTTATCCATGGTGGGTGGGGGCTCCTCTACTAGACTTATCCAGGTAACTATATAGGGCACTTGGTCTGGGTGCCCAAGGGATCCTGGCCTAAAGACTCTTTTCTATTGCTTTGATTACCTTTACAAAGGTCCCTACAGGTGGCCACCCTACTCCGAAGGTGGGCCATTTAGAGAAGCAGAGAGTAACTAACTTGCCCTTCTTTACTACTGACAAGTTTTCTCTTCTTCCTCTAACTTCCCTCCAGTGATTAAGTAGGATGTTTAACAGGGTAAATTCAGTCCACAAATAACTTCAGTTCAAGTTCAAGAAAATAGAGAAAGACAATCAACACACAGATAATTTGCACCACCACAAGCACAGAAACCATATTATACAGACAGTTCTTGCCCCTGCCACGGGGCCTTAGAAACAAGGTTATGCAGACAGTTTTCACCCCTGCCATGGGGGCACAGAAACCAGGCTATACAGAAGGATCTCGCCCCTGCCACAGGCAGGTCAAGACGTAACACACAGAGACACAATCAAGACATAGGAAAATCCAGTAACCAGTCGACTTGGCCAGCTTACGCTGGGACCAAATCTAACAGGACCAAATCTACAGGTTCAAAAAGGAGCAGGGTCCTCTCAACCCCCTCTGGGGGACCTGAAGTGTTCTGCAGACTCCCCTAGGTGGCACGCCTGCCTGCCGCTCTTGACTACCCCAAACACCATCTGAGCATTCCAGATGCTTGCAAGCAAACCAAAAGTTCAGACATGTTTACAGGTTCAGACTTTGACAGATAGCAGATAAGAGACAAATAAACCATCGTACTTGCCTTGAGACCTCTGATTCACCACCCTCTGTGGGTTCCCACAGGAGGTCAGTTTCCCCGGCCAATGCACCAAATGTAAGACTCCTGTGAGCCTTGGCTTACTGGAGACCCCTGAGTGAACTACACAGAGTCGTGAATCGATGCAAATAGCAAGAGGAATTTTAATGAGCCAACGCACTCGGGTAATCCTGTACCCAAAAAAGAGATGGCGACCCAGGCAGCCCATTTGGTCAGTTTTTACACAGTTTAAGGGGCTGACTAGAGAAACAGTGACTCAGCACAATATGATTGGCAGAACAGGGTAACTTTTAAACTGATTGGTCTTTAGGGAATAAGGTGTCAAGGACTTCCCTTGTCTGACCTAGTTCTGACTGTGGAATGTTAATCAGCCTCTCCCTTCCTCCTTTGAAGAGGAATGTTAATCCAGCAAGTGTTTTCTGACTGAGGACTTTAATCCAGAAACTGTACTCTGATTGAGGAATGTTAATCCAGCAAGTGTCCTCTGAGTAGCTAATTAGCTCCCCCTGCACACCCCTCCCTTCCCCCCCTCCCTCTCTCTCTCTCTCTCTCTCTCTCTCTTCCTCTGAGGAGGAGGAATGTTAATCCAGCAAGTGTTCTTTGACCAAGGAATGTTACTCCTACAAGTGTCCTTTGACTGTGGAATGTTAAGTAGCCTCTCCCTTCCTCCTCTGAGGAGAAATGTTAATCCAGCAAGTGTCCTCTGACTGAAGACTGTTAATCCAACAAGTGCCCTCTGACTGAACAGTGTTAGTCCAGCAAGTGTCCTCTGACTGAGGAATGTCAATCCAGCAAATATCCTCTGACTAAAGAATGTTAATCCAGCAAGTGTCCTCTGACTGAGGAGTGTTAGTCCAGCAAGTGTCCTCTGACTGAGGAATGTTAATCTAGCAAGTGTCCCATGACCTTTCCAAAGTTCCTGACCTCTTCACTTTTAAAAGTTTTAAAGATATAATCACTTAACTATATATACCTATCAATTTGGTGTCAATAAACAGGATATAAAGCCCCCAAAATGGAAAACATTGCAGAAAAACAATAGCTATGAGAAATGACAAGTATCAAGCAACAATTACTTACACAGAAGTGAGCAACAAGCTTCACTGCTATTAAACAAGTATCAGTATTAGAAAATGCACTGAAAAATGTTTTGAGAGGAAAGTCAACTACCACAAAAGTTACAGCAAAAGGAGGAAAAAGGGCCGGGCAGTGGTTGTGCACGCCTTTAATCCCAGCACTTGGGAGGCAGAGGCAGGCGGATTTCTAAATTCGAGGCCAGCCTGGTCTACAGAGTGAGTTCCAGGACAGCCAGGGCTACACAGAGAAATCCTGTCTTGAAAAACAAAACAAAACAAAAAAATTAGGAAAAAGAATGAAAATGGGAAGAGTGCTATCAACTGGGGAAAGAGCTATGTATCAGCACAGTGCAGGTGTAAGCAGAAAGGGAGACCTAGTTCTACCCTAGGGAAAGGAGGGAATTTTAACTAACGGACATTGAGAGACAGGGAGATGCTAGGTATAGGCCCAATTTTGGACAGAATGAAAATACAGAATATGTTATTTAACAACTGCAATAATGCAGACAAAAAAGCAACAAGGGTCTGAATACAGTAACAGTGCAGGAATGCAGAAGTGGGCTCTACTGTGAATCACATTTTGAAGAGGAAAAAAAAATTACAAAAGAAAGAGATGGATGGGTTACTGGTTACGAGTGTGTGCTCTTCTTCCAAAGGACTAGAGCTTGGTTCCCAGAACCCACATTAGGCTGCTAACAGCTGCCAGTTCACAGCTGTCTGCACTTACCAGGAGAGATGACACCTTTTGGTTTCTCCACGCACTTCCACTCATGTCTGCATTAACTACAAACAAACACCTATATATACACATGAAAGGTAAAAATAAAATATATATAAAAAAGAAACAGGACTTGGTGACAAGCATCAATGGGATAAGGAGAGAAGTTGTCAAGAAAACTCTTAATTTTTCAAGCAGACACAGAGGGAAAATGCCACTTTTGAAGAGGAGAGACCTGGAAAAGGGGACAGTATAACATAAAGGAAACTGGATTTTCTTCTGTTATTTACAGAATGCATTAATGATAGGCATTGAAATAGAAATACAGAGACTGCATTTATGTATGATATAATCAGTACAATAACTACTGAACTCTTAAGGCCAAATGGTTACCCAAGGATGGCCTACAGTATTTGGATGCACAGGACCTAACAAAAATAAGCTGTTTTCTTTTGAAAAATGGTCAGCTACAAATAAATATACCCTATATTTTCCTTGACATTTCAGGATATCCATGAGCTTATTAATATGACTTTGGTTTCAATTTGAGGAGAACAATGTGGATAGAGCTTTGAGTGGTACCCAAAATTAGGAACAGGAAGAAAAACACTCAAGCAAAACAGCAAGAAAAGTATCCTTTTTTTTTTTTTTTTTTTTGGTTTGGTTTTTCTAGATAGGGTTTCTCTGTGTAGCCCTGGCTGTCCTGGAACTCACTCTGTAGACCAGGCTAGTCTAGAACTCTCGAACTCAGAAATCCGCCTGCCTCTGCCTCCCAAGTGCTGGGATTAAAGGCGTGCGCCACCACCGCCCAGCTAGTTTAGCTATTCTTAAAAAAAGGATTTATTTTAATTTTAAAACTTACATATATATGCATGTGTGTCTATGTAGCTGTATGTACATGAAAGTAAAGTTGCCTGTGGAAGCCAGAAGACGGCATTGGCTCACCTAGAGCTAGAAGTACAAGTGGCTGAGAACTGCCAGATATGGATGCTGTGAACCAAACTTTGAATCTTTACGGCGGAACATATCCTTTTAAAAGCAAAGAATACTAAGGCGAATAAAATACAAGAGATTGAGAATGAGTGGGAATTGAGATGAAACAAGAGTCTAGTCCTGTCCCTTATACAAACATAAGTTCCCCAAATGAACTAACAAATCCAGTCTTTACTGAGAAAAACAACTCCAAGTACAGACTGTTCTTGTATCAATTCTGCATGTGAAAGTATGGATGTACTAATCTAAGCTAGTGATCCTGACCTTTTCATTAATCTGACATCATTAACGCAGAGGGCCATTGCTAGCAAGATTTTAAAATTAGATGGAGAAATACAAGATTGAAAATAGTACAATTACCAAAAACTATGAAGTGAGGTCTTTATATTGGAGATTCATCTAATATGCATACCAAATTTCACAAAATAGCTATATGGAATTTGGTACAACTGACTGCTTCACTAAAACATAAGCTTTCCAATTCAGTGTAATGTACTTTTATAAAAAATCTTCACTTTTTTTTAACATTCTTCACATTTCCTTGTGGTGATGTACCTACCGCCTTGAGAGCCTGAAATATATTTTTGACAATCAGGAATTCGGTCCCAGAATACAACTGTTCTTGGAAGTGAAAATGGCAATGTTAAACGTACCCTAGGATAGCCCCTTATGTTACATCTATCTCCTAAGATATGCCTTGAATGTCACTTTTCTTTAAAGTTATTACTGTATTGGGAGTGGAAACTGGTCTTACCCTCCCCGCCTCCGCTCCTAGCATGACAGAAACGTCAGTGACAAGAGGCTCTGCAACCTGCTGACTCACAGAGTTTCTTCATTTTTTAAAAGTCACGTCCATCTGATTCTGCTTAAGCAGCAGCGCTCTGGGATAAGGATCATTTGCGGGAAGAGAAAAAAAATCGCCGAGAAGTAAAAACATCCAGCTACCAAAACACAAGGCGCACGCTGTCTATTCAAGGACGACGTAGAACAGAGAAAGCGTCTCCAGCGAACTGCCAGAGAACACACCATTCAGGACCCGATCGCGCCACCTCGGAGAGGGGCTGGGCGGGACCACCGGCGGGGGCGGGACGCAACCGACCAAAACACCCCGACGGCCACGCCCGCAGCACCGGGCAGCGGGACACAGCGCCCGCCGGGACCCCGAGGCCTGCGAACCCGGCCTCCGAAACGCCCGCGGGAGAGCCAGGCGGAGCGCCCGCGCCGCGGAGGCCACCTGCCACCCCGCCGGCTTCCTGCCACTCACCGGGACGCAGGCAGTAGTCACGGGCGCCGCGGCCGCCACTCGCCTCTCCCCAGCGCTGATGTCCGCATCAGCCCGCCCGGCCTTCTCGCAGCAGCGGCGCCCGGACCCCAAACACTGGCGCCACTAGCACCGCCCCCCGCCACGCCACGCCCCGGCGGAAGTGACGCAAGCTCTAGGTCCTGTTTTTCTGCCTTCTGCCCTCCTAAGTGTGCGTAATAGGGCGTGGATGTGGGAGAGAGGAAGGGGGCGGGAAGTTTGTTGGAGCTGAGTGCTAGGCAGATGCACTGCTTTGGAAGGAGCAAGTTATATTTTTATAATCTGTTGTGACGGTTAGGCGGAGATCAATGGCTTTTAATCTCAGTGCTGTCTCAGAGTAGTTCCTGGTTGCTTGCTTGCCGGTTACCATCCCTATTTCAGCAGGGCTGAGCGTGCTAGGAGGCTCTGCCGTCTGCTCTGTGTTGCCCAGGTTCCTGGGAACCGCTTTAACAGCACCCTGGATCTGAGCAGCCTGGCCGGATTCTGTGATCCTGCTGTGGTGATACCTCCTCTTTGTCTGTTTTTAGCACAGCTACGGAGTCTGTCAACTTAAAAGCTTTTTTGCGTATACCATCCTGTCGAAGTTAGCGGGTACTACCCTACTGATGGTCCTGTAATCAACTCGTTGAAATCTTGATATTTGTTGTGTACCAGGGATTCAAATTACAACCTGCCACAGGTCTAGTGTTAACTAGTTAACTAGACCATCAGATTAGGTCCTCAGTGTTCACCTTCAAGGGTAGTAAAATGAAAATGATTGTAAAGCCCTTTAGGAAGGGCATTACATGTGCTGCCAGATACACTGACAGTTTTTAATTAAGAGCTTATGATTACAGAGGTTAAGCTTTACAAAGGTTAAAAATGTAGTAAGACTATAAACTCAAGGCGAGGGCAGGCGATATAGGGAGACCTTGACACTTCCCCTAAAAAAAAAGGAAGAGAGAGAGAGAGAGAAGAGAGACAAAAAAAGAAAAGTGAGCACACTAGTCATTAATGTCTGGTAAATCCTAGCAGTGTATTAGCTATTTCATAGCTACACAACAATCAAAATATGTACTCCAAAAATTAAATTAAGAAAGCCTTAGAAGTAACTTGAGTTCATGATTTTTTTTTACTATTAATTTACTAATATTAAAGTATTCTGACACTGTTAAAAAGGTGAAAAGGTTGGTCAGAACTATTACCATAGTGAGCTGTCAGCTCCAAGTTCTGACACAACAAAGAGTGACGTTTAGAACAATAGGCAAAGGGGGTGGTCATTGGATGGAAGATTACAAGAGATGACATCACATCAAAGGTAACAAGACATTCTTTTTTTTTTTTTTTTAATTTTTTTATTGGATGTTTTATTTACATTTCATATGTTGTCCCCTTACCCCATCCCCCACCCACCCAGGAACCCCCAATCCCCTCACACCTCCTCCTTCTTCTTTGTGGATGTAACCTCTATCTACCCCCCACTCCCACCTCCCCACCCTCAAAACTCCCACCCCCTGGGGCGTCCAGCCTTCATGAGGTCAAGGATCTCATCTTCCACCTGTGCCCAGCAGGGCCCTCCACTCTTATATATTCAGCTAAGGCCCTGGATCCCTCTATAAGTGCTCCCAGGCTGGTGGTTTAGACCCTGGGAGCTGTGGTTGGTTGGTATTGTTGCTCTCCTCATGGGGCCACAAATCCTTTCAGCTCCTTCAGTCTTCACTCTAACTCCTCCATTGAGAACCCCATAATCACTTCAATGGCTAGTTGTGAGCATCTGCCTCTGAATATGTCAGACTCTTGAAGACCTCTGAGGAGACATCCATATCAGGCTCTTATCAGCATGCACTTCCTGACTTCCACATCAGCATCTACCTTTGGTGACTGCACATGGGATGGATACTCAGGTGGAAAGGTCTTCAGATAACAAGACATTCTTGCTGAACAGAAACATCCTTGGTGAGGGAAGATGAGAAGGACCAGTTACCAAGAGTGGGGATTCATTTTATACCAACTTAGAGGATTCTTGCTATCACTGGGCTTAGATAGGCCCAAGGCAGAGGTCAATGGACGTCAGTTACCTGTGAAAAGTCATAAAAGGAACCTAACTAAATCTTGCCCAAGGAATCAGTAAGTCACCATACCCTCTCCCTTTGTTTGCCTTAATTCCTTAAGTTAGATAATATGTCTGAATTGTCTTCCTATCTTAGAAATTTCCATGCAACTATCAGTTCCCCCTCTACCTCCCTCTCCTTCCCTTGTCAGTAATTTTTCCTTTAATCAGTAATAAAGCTTAATGGATCTTCCCTTACCATCTTGCCATTTCTTCAGCTCTGTGCTCCCCTTTCCTTTAGTTTAGAGCTTGCTGTATGTCAGTCTCACGTAAGCTGGTTCTATAGTTTGTAACTAACCTCTAACCCAGTCTCTTCTGCAGGGAAAGTTATCTTTCCAAATTGCAAATCTGATCATGAGTTTTTCCAGATCAGAAAGATTGGACCAGCAACACATCTTCAGCAAACCACAGGGATGTGACAAGATTTAACAATGTGGCTTCTCACCCCTTGCCAGTACTTTTTACCTTCCAGAAATGCCAGTATTTTACCATAAACCTTGAGTCACTTCATAATGCTTTTAGCTCAGATTTCCTCCTGTCCTATCCTTCAGATTTGTGCTTAAACCAAGAAACTCTTGCCTTCCTGCCCCCATAGAGCAAACCATTTATTATACTTACACTTGCTTCACCTATATCCCTCACTGCACAGGGTTGTAATTTATTCATTTGTATCCTGGCATTTTTCCCTTCAGGCTAGAAGTATAATGCTGAATTTGTATTTTCTGACCTGAAATATTACCTATCCAATAATTGACTCTACAATTCAATATTATAGAATTTTGGGGGAAGGAAATATTTTATTATGTAATTTTAACCAAAATAAATAAATTCAGTAGTGTACAAAGTAGATTACCTTAGGTATTAATGGTAGAGTAATGCCTTCAGAAAACAGTTAGTGCTGGGAAGAAAGATAAATGTAGCAATTGTTTCACTGTATATTTTCCACCTATGTAAAACAGACAACCACGTGGCTATCAGGTCATAAACTTGATACTTTCCTTCTAAGTAAAGAATTTATTGGTTATTTTATCTTGTTTGGGTATTTCCCTCCTCTATGTACATAGTCAGACTCCCCTTTCTACTAACTGTTAAAGTCTGGTTCATTATAACTTCCTCAAAGGACTTTTAGACTTTTCATTGTTCCAACAAAATGGACCAAAATTAATCTGACCAAAATTAATGTAGTCATATGCTTCAAGATAGTTGCACAAATTGTGTAAGAGATATGCCAGAAAATAATAGTCACTGTGGTAGGCAGGAAAATGGTGTCCTGAAAACTGTAGATAAGCTCTTGTGAGGTAAGCTTGCTCAGCTCTGTCTTAGCATTTTTTTTTTTTTAGCCTTTTATGCACAAAAACCATATCCTGGTTGGCACATTTTAGTTAGCATGAAGCAGAACTACAGAAGTGAAAAAGTATGGTGAGTACATTTAGGGATTTTTTCACTCAGACTTTCCCAGACACCTCCCAGAATGTTGACTTAACCTTTGTTCCTATTTTGGCTAGATCTTGGTTCCTTTTCTGGCAAGCAATGGATGGCTGGGTTTCAAGGCCTGAATGGTGTTTCTAACATGATATCAGCTGTCCTAAGGTTTGGGGCCGACTACTGTCTGAGGTCCTGTTACAAGGAGTCCTTGGAGCCTGTGAATATATTATGCTGCATGGCAAGGGAACTTTGTTTGAATATGTGATTAGAGTCACAGATTTTAAGAAAGGGGTAGGGATACCCTTCATTATACACAGGAATCCTGTAAGCAATCAGATGTAGGTTCAAGAAGAGTGCTGAGACAGGCTTTTGGGAGTAAAGAGTTTATGAGAAGAGTTATTAAAGCCATAGATAGTGTGATCCAGGCTCTGCAATGGAAATGAGGCCCATGTGGCAGAAGGTCTCATATCATTTTGAGGTGCAGGTGGCTTTATCGCATGGGCCTATAGCCAAGCTTTCTGGTTTTCAGAAAGGAGGCCAGCTAGGAGGTGGGGAGCAGGATGCATGGCCATTTATACTGCATTTGATGTGAATTTATTCCCCAGGTGAGAGGTCTTGACACCTATGAGTCTCTTAACTAGAGCTTCACAGAGACTGCCCTAAGTAGTGTTTCTGTCTAAGAGGGAGGAGAGCTGCTGCAAGGTGCTGTGACTTGAGCAACAGCTAGACTCGTAACATTAAAGTCTTTCAGACCCAGTCTAATCACAGAGCCTATACCAGTAGCAAAGATGTAGCAGAAGTCAGATTCAAAGGAGGAGGCTGTGAGGAATTTGATAAGGAACTGTGTTTCCATAAAAACAGAGCTCCCACCTCAAAAGAAATAAAAGATAATATTTCCTGGAGCCAAACACTGGTGCCCAGGGCCTTGGAAGCTGGATTCATTTGTCTCAAATACAATGTTCCAAAGTAGTGACAGTTTCATGAAGTTTTTATAATTACAGAAGAAAGACATATCAAGGCACCTTTATAATGTGTTGTTGGTAACATCAGGCAGGCAGGTTGAAATCAGAATTCTCAACAAAGGAATCTCTTCATGGTCAAGAAGCACTTAAAGAAATGTTTAACATCCTTAGTTATCAGAGAAATGCAAACCAAAATGACACAGACATCTTACACCTGTCAAAGTGACTAAGATCAAAAAGTCAAGTGACGGGCTGGTGAGATGGCTCAGCGGTTAAGAGCACTGACTGCTCTTCTAGAGGTCATGAGTTCAAATCCCAGCAACCACATGGTGGCTCACAACCATCTGCAATGAGATCTGATGCCCTCATATGGGTGTCTGAAGACAGCGACAGTGTACTTACAAATAATAAATAAATAAATCTTTAAAAAAAAAAAAAAAAAAAAAAAGTCAAGTGACAGCTCATGATGGGGAGGATGCGGAGCATGGGGAAAGTTCCTCCTCTGCTCCTGGGAGTGTAAACTTGTACAACTACTTTGGAAACCAGTTTGGTGGTTTTTCAGAAAATTGAGAATAGATCTTTCTCAAGAACAAGCTAGGGCTGGAGAGATGGCTCAGTGGTTAAGAGCACTGACTGCACTTCCAGAGGTTCTGAGTTCAAATCCCAGCAACCACATGGTGGCTCACAACCATCTGTAATGAGATCTGATGCCCTCTTCTGGTGTGTCTGACGACAGCTACAGTGTATTCATATATAATAAATAAATAAATCTTAAAAAAAAAAAAAAAAAAAAAAGAACAAGCTATACCACTCCTGGGCATATACCCAGAAGAAAGGATACTTGCTCAACTATTGTCCAAAACTGGAAACAACCTAGGTGACCTTCAACTGAAGAATAGATAAAGAAAATGTGGTATATTTATACAATGGAGTGATACTCAGCTATTAAAAACAATGACATTATGAAAAATGCCAGCAACTGAATGGAACCAGAAAAGTTCATCCTGAGTGAGGTAACTCAGACTTAGAAAGACATAGTATGGCCGGGCGGTGGTGGCGCACGCCTTTAATCCCAGCACTTGGGAGGCAGAGGCAGGTGGATTTCTGGGTTCGAGGCCAGCCTGGTCTACAGAGTGAGTTCCAGGACAGCCAGGACTACACAGAGAAACCCTGTCTCAAAAAAAAAAAACAAAAACAAACAAACAAAAAAAAACACATAGTATGTACTCACCTATAAGTGTAAATTAGTCATGAATTTCAGGATACTCATGTTACAAGCCACAGATCCAAAGAAGCTTAAGTAACAAGGAAGACCCAAGGAGGATGGGAGGGTGCTTCAATCTGAGAAGAAATAGATTAAACATCAAGGGTGATGGAGGGAAGGGGCTGGGTGGGGGGAGGGATAGAGATGGAAATAGAGGGATCTGGGGAGTACAGAGGCAAAGCATACTGGGAGACAACTAGATGGCTGAATGGGGGTCAGCGGGGAGAGCGACTCTGGGATGAGACTATTAAGTGGAGCTTGGGGAATCCTGTGGAAGTGGGGAAGAAGGATTGAACAAGTCAGAGGGTCAAGAACACCACAAGAAAACCTACAGAATCAACTAACCTAGGCTCATAGGAGCTCACAGGGATGAACGGCCAACCAGAGAGCATCCATGGGACAGACCTAGTACCTCTGCACATATGCAACAGTTGTGTCTGCACATATGTAACAGTTGTGCAGCTAGGTCTTCTTCTGGGACTCCTAACATGGGAGCACCTACTAACTTTGACTCTATTGCCTGCCTTTGGATCCCTTTCCCCTGAGTGGGCTGCCTTCTCTAGCCTTGGTAGAAGAAAATGCAGCTAGTTTTATTGCAACTTTAAATGCCAAGGCTGGTTGATATCCATGAGAGGCCTCCACTTTTCTGAGAAGTAGTGGTAAGAAGGGAAAATGAGAGGGAGGGACTGGGAGAAGATTGAGGGAAAGCTGTGATCAGAATGTAAAACAATTTTTAAAAGAAATAAGAATATTAATTAAATCCTAACTAGAAACAATAAAGTTTATTGTATTATCCTTTAAGAGAAAGTGAATTATCAATGGCTATTAAAACATCTAGAGAGAGCTCAAGAAAGTTTGGGTCCAGACCTGTACCGTTCTAGTTCTCCACAATTGAGAGCTTCTACTCAGTCAGTCTTGAAAAATCTTTAACACAGATGCCAGTTCCCCTCCCCTCTTTTTTTCTTAGAAACTTCAGTTCACATAATTTAGTTGACTTTAAAGAACCAAGAGAGGTTCTTGGCTGACAGTCCACAGGGAATGGAGGCCTTAAGTCCTCAGCAGCAGGAACTGAACTGAATTTTCCATCAACCCAGTAGACCTTTAAAATTGTATACCTTCAATTTCATTAATGTATATTTTTATACAAAATAATGGGTTTAATTATGATCTAGTAATTGAAAAGCTGATTCCTTCTTCGAATCTTCATGTAAAAGTCTGGGTCTGCTGATGCCTTGACTTCTTAGTTCTGAGACCTAGTACAGAACAACCAGCTAGTAATTCTTCCAGACTTTTGATATATAAAACTGTGACATTTACCTTGTTTTAAGCCACATACTATATAGTATTTTGTTTCAGCAATAATAGAAAATTCACCTAATTAGTTGCATGTACCTTGGAGATATAAAAGGGAAATTATTTTTTACCTGTAGTACTGGGGTGTTATATTTTGTAGGCACTCGGTAAATTTGGTGAGTGTATATTAAACAAGTTAGAATCTTAGAGTTGACCTTCTCTGGGTGTCTTCTGTAAGACTGGCATCAGCATTTTACTTGGAGTGATGAACAGCATCATGATGTATGAATGCAAGTGACTGCCTGTCCCTTTTCTCTAGGACTGGAAACATATTAAAAAGGTTGGCTGAAAACTGAAGCTGAACTTGCATTTGTTTTTTGTTTTTAAAGATTTATTTATTTTATGTATATGAGTACACTGTCACTCTCTTCAGACACACCAGAAGAGGGCATCAGATCCCATTACAGATGGTTGTGAGCCACCATGTGCTTGCTGGGAATTGAACTCAGGACCTCTGGAAGAGCAGTCAGTGCTCTTAACCGCTGAGCCATCTCTCCAGCCTCGAACTTGCATTTGTTATTGTAGGTGACTTGAGTCCCTGTCAGATTTAAGGCAAAAAGGTAAATAAGGTAAAATGTAAGCTTTTAGGTAGAGCTCTTTTAATAGAATGGGCAAAGCAGATGAGCACTGTTACACTGTTTTCCTTTTAGCCTCTTCACACAATCATTCCTTCACCAACCCCAAAGTTACCTTTAAGAATTGATTATCTATATTTTAGATAAATACTCTGGATTTTCTACATGACTTAGAACCAGTTTATCTAGCTTCCTAATGGGAAAATAAGCCAGGTTATGTAAGACAATTTTCTGGATTTTTTTTTTAAAGTAGCTTTACCGTTAGACTAACTATATTCTTGATTTAGCAAAAGAGTTAACACAAAATTTAAAACTTACTGACACGTGTTTTCTTTAAATTGCTTTTGAATCTGGGTTGCATATTACCTATTATCTTATATTCATTGACTTATTTGTTCAACTCTGTCAGGAGCCATAATAGGACAAGCTAATAATTAGCAGTTGATCATCCTGAAATGCTTGCCTCGGATTATTGTCTGCGACAAGTGTACCACATCAGCAAGGCTATGCTGGACATATTTTAGGAAAGATTCTGCTATTAATATGCTTTTACAGTTATTATTATTAAACATATGTAACAATCACTAAGCAATAGCACTCCCCTTTGGAGCAGATCTCTGCAGACCCACGAAGATGTACTGTCTTGTAGTGATGCTATATACACATAGACGACTTCTTAAGTCTTAATGATGATCCTATAAGAATTCCTAAAATTATATCAATGATTATTAAGCTCTTTTATAGGGGGACTGCTATTAGGTCCCTTTCTGATAGTCAAAACTGCAATGAGAACTCTGCCAGTCTCCGAAGTGTCATCAGTTAACAGCACTTAGATAGTAACCAGACTCTCTCCTGCTCAGAGCACATTCCAAGGTGGTTGTAAAACAATTAACCAAAGGTCACTAAAAGGGAACTCACGATTTATTATAGGTGCTAGGATAGAAGAGAAAATATTGCCTGGGTTTATCTCTACAAAACTTCACTAATTTCTTACTTACAGTTTTAAACCTTCGGTGAACCTGTGGAGCTAGACAAGTGATGGATGTTTAGCCAGATAATTACTCTTAATGGGTATTCATGTAAACATTCTCTGTTGTAAACTTCTATTTCAATTTATGATTTGAATTTTGGTGTGAACTTGTGATGAACTTTGTAACATGTGATCAGGTACTCTGAATGATGTATAAAACAAAGGGACATTCGTTAGTGACTCACTTTCTCACTCTCACTTCTCTCTCTCTCTCTCCCTCTCCCCCCCCTCTCTCTATCTCTATCTCTATCTCTCTCTCCTTCTTCTTCTTCTTCTTTCTTCCCTGCTTAGAATCTCTCCACTTAGAATTTTTCCTTTGTTATAATTTTTTCCTTTTTCCCCCACTTAGGACCTACCTGCTTTGTCTTTTAGATAGCTTTCATAGGAAACTCTTTACACTTAGTAATAAACTATAATAACTTTTCTAAGTGTCTTTTCTTCCTGCGACCTCAAACTAACAGACCTAAGTTAGAGCCTGGCAGTGCCAGCAGAGACAGATCAAAGGCATTGCTTAATCCTCTGCTGTCCCTCGGCTGAGGTGCTAGTGGCCAGAAACTGCAGTTTCTGGCCTCAGAGGATCAGATAGCAGGTCAGCTACAGTAGACTAGTAAGTAAACTTTAGTAACAGTAACGTAGAGAAGTAAACCCTATTAGACAGCAACCTTAAATATCTCGTAAAGCGCCAGGCGGTGGTGGCGCAAGCCTTTAATCCCAGCACTTGGGAGGCAGAGGCAGGCGGATCTCTGAGTTAGAGAGTTCTAGGCTAGCCTGGTCTACAGAGTGAGTTCCAGGACAGCCAAGGCTACACAGAGAAACCCTGTCTCGAAAACTAAACAAAACAAACCAAAAAAAACCAAAAAAAAAAACAAAAACAAAAAAACAAAAAAACAAAACAAAAAAATCTCGTAAAGCCCAAGGCTTTACCCCGAATCTCCTTGTAAGACCAAGTCTTACCCCTGCCGATGCTCTTCCAATTCCTATCCCCCTTGGCTGCCTCAAGAAGAACCGACTGACTGACCGGAGGAGAAGAAAGAAGATCACCTTCTCCTCCCACCAAGCCGGGCTGGCTCCCGGCACAACTCAAAGCCCTGGATCTGGGCTTGGGTGGTAGCTGAGTTGGTCAGCCTGCCAGCTCTCCCATATATGCACCACCAGGGTGAGCTCTCCAGCACTGCCCCCCTCCCACTAGCCCACCTAATGCTGAAAGCTGCAGGGGGCAGGCCCAGGTCTTCTGTTCTCAAGCCCTCAGGCTAGGTCATCAGAATCCACTCCACTAGAGGCAGCTCTACTCTACTGCCCAGTTGACGCGCAGGGTCCACTCTCCCAAGTGCTGTACCCAGTGAGGGGCAGGGACAGCTCTCCCATGTTCATGCCCTAGGGACTGTCTCACCTGCATGCTAGCCAATAGGACCAGGTCTATGGTGCATCCCAGACTAGGTGCAGGGCCTGCTCTCCCAAGTGCTGAAGCACATGAGAGGTAAGGCCAGCTATGCACAGCCCTTGGACATCCACATGGTCTATAGTGGTAATATAGATAACATATGAAGTCATAGATATCAGTACTGATTATTAGCATCTGTCTAAACTCCACCCCACAGATACCTGGCAACAGCCAGGTAAGCCTAGCCCACTATAAAAGGGGCTGTTTGCCTCCTCCTCCCTCTCTTGATCTCTTGCATTCTTGCTCCCACTCTGTCCCCTCACCACAGACCCAGAAATGGCCCTCAGCAGCGTCACATGCCACGACCTCAGCATAGCCTAGGTGGCAGGGCAGGTCACCCACAACAGGATTTTTCTCCACCTTTATGTCTCTACTTCCACCTTTCTTCATAATACCCAAACTGTTCTGCTCATCTTTCTCTCCCATCTGTCCACCACATACTTGCATGTTGCAGTGGCTCTTGCTGGGTGTCCTCTACTCACCCTCAGCACCACTGGCTGCCTTATAACCCTTTTGAGTCTTTTCTTAGCCAAAAATAGTGACAAAAATGATACCCATCTTTTTTTGTTTGTTTGTTTGTTTGTTTTTGTTTTTTGAGACAGGGTTTCTCTGTGTAGCACTGGCTGTCCTGGAATTCACTCTGTAGACCAGGCTGGCCTCGAACTCAGAAATCCGCCTGCCTCTGCCTCCCAAGTGCTGGGATTAAAGGCATGTGCCACCACTGCCCAACTATGATACCCATCTTACAAGATTTTGTGGTAGTTTAAATGATATAAGCCACATAAAATGCCTAGTATTTATAAAATTATTTATTGTTGTATACACATAAAAATAATGTATATACCTTAATTATCAAATTATTTATTATATACATATACAAAAGAATGATGTACATACCTTACTATAAAGATGCTATTTTGAAGCTGGGAGAAGTGGTACATACCTTTAGTCCCAGAACTCGGGGAGGGCAGAGACAGAAGGATCTCTGGGATTTTGAGGCTATCCTCTTCTACATAACATGTTTCAGGCCAGGTAGGGGATACAGAGTGAGACCCTGACTCAAAAGTAAAGAAATAAATATCATTAAATCAAAAAGTCCTAACAATTATCTACTCCTTCAGCAAGTCACAATCTTTTTGCTGATGGAAGGTCTTTTTGGTACTGCTGACTGATCAAGGCGAAGGTGGCTGAAGGTTTGGTTGTTGGTGGCATTTCCTTAAATATAGTCCAGTGAAGTATGACAAATTGTTTCTTCTTGCATGAAGACGTAGGTGTCATACAATATCATTTGTCCCATTCTCTTCCCAGTAGAACTTCTTTCATAATCAGAATTAATCTCCTCAAATTCTGCTGCTCTATGATCAGCTATATTTATATAATATTCAAAATCTTCCATTTCCATTTCTGTGGCATTCACAGCATCCTCACCAAGAGCAGATCGCATTTGAAGTACTTTCCTTCCTCATCCATCAGAGCACTCTATCAATTCGATCGTGAGATAATCTCATAACTTTAGTTCTCTTATTATTTCCACCAGGACTGGTTACTTCCCTCACTGATGTCTTGAGTCTTTAGAAGTCATCCATGAACATTATAATCAACACCTCAACTCCTCTTAATATTGATATTCTGACCTCCTCCCATGGGTCACGTATGTTCCTAACAGCATCTAGAATGGAAAACCTTTTCCAGAAGATTTTCAATTTACATTGGAAAGATTCACCAGATGAAGTATTTTGGCAATTATATAATTACAAATATGTATTTCTTATTTAATTAGACTTGGAAGTTGACATCTCCTTTTGATTTATGGACAGTGAGGTGATGCTGTTTTGACATGAGCATTACATCTCTCTCTGGGCATTTCCTTCCTAATCAGAGGAAAATTGAGCCTGAAATAGATTATCAGATAGATACAAACATAAGACACCTTCAGTTCACCCTCAACATGCTCCATGCCCTCTTCTGGTCTCCTTTATAAACTACCATTTGCCTATGGGTCACCCTTGTCTCCTCTCTCCCCTGAGGCAGTCCTCTGTCCTCCTGGAAAACTACCCCTCCTCTGTCTCCTTTGTTCCCTTTCCATTATCCCTCATCCTCTATGTTTTCTTTTGTCTCTTATTCCCTGACTTCTGTCCCTATAGGGCAAAACAATCTCCTTTGTGCTCTAAGAACCTGCTTGTGGGGGTCTTGAGCCCATACTTTGCCTTTCAGTAATTTTTTTTTTAAGTTAACAAAGTTGGAAAAGAAGGCCAAGTGGTAACTTCTGGTGCTATATAAATGAAATAGACATAGAAAAGTCACATATTCTGAAATTATTTAAAAAAAAAAGTCTTTAGAAGTAGAATCTTAAATCTTTAGATATAGAAGTAGTATCTTCTAACTTCTGCTATAATTGAAAATACTACCCCCGATGATCAAAAAAAAAAAAAAAGGCAAAAAAAAAAAAAAACACTTCACATAAGGAGAAAGAGAAACTGACTAACTAATGCTTCTTTAGCACTAGGTGGAAAGTCAAAGTGGTAATATGGGTGATTTCAAGTTATACTGAGTTTAAGGTTCAACTTATCAAAAGAAAAGGAAAACTTTAAAAAATGAAAAGAAATAATGGCCGGGCGGTGGTGGTGCACGTCTTTAATCCCAGCACATGAGGCAGAGGCAGGCAGATTTCTGAGTTCGAGGCCAGCCTAGTCTACAAAGTGAGTTCCAGGACAGCCAGGACTACACAGAGAAATCCTGGCTCAAAAAAACCCAAAAAAACCAAAAAAAAAAAAAAAAGAAAGAAAGAAAGAAAGAAAGAAAGAAAGAAAGAAAGAAAGAAAGAAAGAAAGAAAGAATGGAGTTCAAGAGTTAGAATGGTAATCTTTCAGAGGTCTGCTTTAGATCTGCTTTAGATTCTATGCGTTCACGACCCACAGTCATGAAAAGTATCCGATTGCAACTGTTTTTCCTTCTGGGAAGTGGCAAAGGTCACTGTTAAAATACATGTCCCTACAATAGAAATCTGAAAGCAAATACCTGCTCAGCTCTCGTTTTGATTATTTTACAAGATTTTTAAATACGTGTGTGCATGCTTGTGCACCTGTGTACTGTGTACATATAGGTGCTTGAGGAGACCAGAAGACAGTGTCAGAAGCCTTGGAACTCGATTTAGAGGCAGTTGTGAGTCCGTGTGATATGACTTCTGGAAAAGAAACCTGAATTAAGTTGATGCTTACAAAGTATCTTCTAGCTGGGTGGTGGTGGTGCACGCCTTTAATCCCAGCACTTGGGAGGCAGAGGCAGGCAGATTTCTGAGTTCCAGGCCAGCCTGGTCTACAGAGTGAGTTCCAGGACAGCCAGGGCTATACAGAGAAACTCTGTCTCGAAAAAACAAAGGAAAAAAAACCCAACAACAAAGTATCTTCTAGAGTACAGGATTGTGTGGGTTTTTGTTTGTTTGTTTGTTGTTTTTCCTGCAAAGAGCTGAGATTTGGTAACCACCTTTGTTTTAGTGCTTGCTAACTAACACATTATCATAATCCTTGTAAAACAGGAATTTGTAAAAATTAGCTTTGAAACCCTAAAAAGTCTTGGCATAGCAGATAGTACTTGGGTCTTTTGCTTTTCATTAGCTCTCATAAAGTTTTATGCTGATCTTTGGATAATGAGACAAAACATATCTTCAGTAATTTCCTAAATGATTTACATGATTTTTGATCACTTACATATACTGTTTTCCAACAAAACACACAGCACAGCAAACAAGTAGGTGAAAGGAATTAAGTTAAGATTTCTGTATCTTGGCATCCCTCAGGTAATAAAAATATTCATAAGGATACTGAATTACTTTATTTGAGAAAGTTAATCACTATTTCATTTCAAAATCTCATTTACAGAAAGAATACAAACAGAATTTATAAATAAGCTTTTTTTTCTTGACCCTTTAAGGGTAAAAACTGATTCAATGCTCTATTACCTACTACTGTATTAGTGTGGTTTTTCTACAAACCATCATAATATCTATCAAATCAGGTATGTTTTGTGACTATTCTTGAATCAGGACACCTCCTGTAATTGTCATGAGTCTTTAAATTCTCTGTCTTAGCCACAGTTCTTCAGTTTTTGTGATAAACTTGATACAAATTGGTTATTTTGTAGATTGTCCTTAAATTCCATCTTGCCTCAAGATTACATTCAGGTCATGTATCTTTCATGATAATATCACAGAAGTGACACTATCTTCTCATATCTCATTACTATCTGATGATACAGGATTTTTTTTTTTTTTTTGAGACAGGGTTTCTCTGTGTAGCCCTTGCTGTCCTAGAACTCACTCTGTAGACCAGGCTGGTCTCGAACTCAGAAATCCGCCTGCCTCTATCTCCTAAGGGCTGGGATTAAAGGCATGCGCCACCACTGCCTGGCATGATACAGGATTTTGTCTTGTCCTATGGTAAATGACATTTTCACTGGCCACTTTGGTAGTTATATGCAAACTTATTTTCTATGCTGAAGAACCTCTTTTTTCTCTTTGTAATTAATAAATATTTTGTAGGATTTATTTTGAAATATTGAGTAATCCTATTCCTCATCAAATTACATTATCATGTTAAAAACTCACAATCTTAGTTCGAGGCCAGCCTGGTCTACAGAGTGAGTTCCAGGACAGCCAGGGCTGCACAGAGAAACCCTGTCTCGAAAAACCAAAACCAAAACCAAAACAAAAACAAAAACCTCACAATCTTAAGGACTGTAAGACTTTGTCTGTACTTACCACTTGTCCCAAACCTATCAGAACTTTTTTTTTTTTTTTATATTTTTTGAGACAGGGTTTCTCTGTGTAGCCCTGGCTGTCCTGGAACTCATTCTGTAGACCAGGCTCGCCTCGAACTCAGAAATCCACCTCCCTCTGCCTCCCAAGTGCTGGGATTAAAGGCGTGCGCCACCACCGCCCGGCCTTTCAGAATTTTTAATGTAGGAATTGGAAGAAAACAGATTAGAAAATAATCCTATAAAAGACATGAGTTCAGGCTCTTGAATGGTACACTTGATGTTATTCTCCTAGACAATCAGAAATAGTCACGTGCAGCCAGGCTTAGTGGCACACACTTTTAATCCCAAAATTATGGAGGAAGGAGATGATAGGTGTCTTGAATTAGAAGCCAGCCTAGTCTAAGAGTTCCAGGACAGCCAGGACTACTCAGAGAAACCCTATCTCAACCCTGCCCCAACAAAGAAAATAGTCATATGGAGGGCTGAATAGATTGCTCATTGTTTAAGAGTATTGGCTGCTCTTGCAGAGGAGCTGGATTCTGTTCTTTCTTTGGTTAATTTGACTAAAGGTTTGTCAGTCTTAATTGTTTTCATAGAACCAACTCCTTGTTTCCTTGGAGTTTTGTTGTTGTTGTTGTTTGTTTGTTACTATTTCATTGGTTTCTGCCCTGGTCTTGAAAGGATGACATAACATTATTTGTCTCCAGTTTAGGATCAGGCCTGATTTCAGAAAGAAAGCCACCAATCCCAAGAACTAGGCCATAGGTCACCGAGCTCCGGGAACAGACCATAAATTTCAAGAATAACATATTAAAACCTTCTCCCAAAGAACAACCTGGAGATAACCACCAGAATGGAAAAGTATCTTATCTCAAGATAGACTGTCTATGCTGGGCAACCCTATCTCATCCTGTGGTTAAACTTTCTTGATATAGGAATGTGTGACTACTGACCACCTGTCACAAGCCAAACAGAAGCCAACCCCTGTGACCTCCCCAGTACCCATAATGAAATTTTAAATTACCTAACCCAGTCTATGTTAGAATAAGTGGCACACTTCTGGACAAATCATGGCCAAGCCAGCACAGGTCTCATGTGGGAGGCTTTATTAACAGAGGCGCCTCTGAAAGGGGAAAGAAGGGAAGAAAAGAGAGAGCTATGGGTCTGGGTATGCATCTTTTATCCAGGCTGTAATGAGGGGTGTGCAATGGGTGCCATGGCAACAGACGAAGGAGCTGTCGCCTAGAGATGATGTCATTGCTGGGTCCTGGAGCAGGCTGCAAACAGCTTCTGAATGTCCATGGATGCACCTGGTGCTAACACTCTAAATATAGAAGAACTAACATAGTAGCCATTCAAAGTTCTATTAATGTCACCATTTTGGCCCCTACCAATCACATTAGAGATTACCTAATCCTTCTAGAGAGTTCTGGTTTCCTATAAGAAGGCTTTCATGTCTTTGTCTGGGGTTGACATTTTGAAGAATGGTTGACTCCCCCCTCCCCCACACATGCTGGTTGCTTCTGCAGAATAAACGCTGTCTTTGCATACTATCTGAGCCTGAAGTCTTCAGTGATTTTCGCACCCTTGCAATCTATATTATTTCTTTACAACGAGCAGTTTTGGTTTTGGTTTGCTCTTATTTTTACAAGTCATTAAGAAATATCACTATTTGAGCTCTTTGTGAGTTTTTGACCTGAGCATTCAGAGATATAAGCTTTCTCTGAGGACTGACTTAGTTGTGTCCCGTAAATTTTCGTGGATTGTGCTTTTTTTTTTTTAATTTTCATTCCATTTTTAGAACTTTTTAATTTCCTTCCTCATTTTTTCCAAATGTTGTTTGGTCTTCATGAGCCTGGTCTTTGGTCAGTAGTTACCTTTCCTGCTGCTGTTATACAACACACCCAGTAAAGCAAATTAAAGGAGAAGGGATTTATTTTTACATTATAAGTTATAGTTCATTATTTCAGGGAAAGTTTGAGGGAGCTGGTGACATTGTGACTGCCTCCAGGACTCAAAGAACAATGAACACCATTTCTAAGACCTAACGCTGGAGAACAAAGTTGTGCTTCTTCTGGGAGAATGTTCTCTTCTCAAATAACTTAGAAAAATGCTTTACAAGCATGCCCAGAGGCTAACCTGATTTGTAATTCCTCCCAAGTGTGCCTAGAGATTTGTCTCCTAGGTGATTACAGACCCAGTCGAATTGCCAATCAGCATTAACTCTCAAACCCCCATTATTTGTCAACCTCCTACCCACTCCAATAACATTGAAACCATAGCCTTCTATCCCTTGTCACCCAGTCTTAAGGATATTTTATAATGCAGAAATACAGCCAGTCTAATTTCCCTGGTCCCCACAATGTCTAACAATTCCAATACTGTTTGAAAGTCTGAAGTTGAAGTCTCATCTAAGACACAAGGCAATTTTTTTTTTCTGTTTTGGTTTTTCCAGACAAAGTTTCTCTGTGTAGCCCTGGCTGTCCTGGAACTCACTCTGTAGACCAGTCTGGCCTCGAACTCAGAAATTCGCCTGCCTTTACCTCCCAAGTGCTGGGATTAAAGGCGTGCACCACCACCGCCCGGCTACAAGGCAATCTCTTAACAGTGAGTTCCTATATTATTTTTAAAATTACATACTTTCAATGTTTGGCGACACAGAGTAAATCTTCCTATTCAAAAAAGGGAGAAATGGAGCATAATAAGGAATAATCAGACCAAACCCATCAGAAAAATCTCTAAGGTCAGGCGGTGGTGGCACACGCCTTTAATCCCAGCACTTGGGAGGCAGAGGCAGGCGGATTTCTGAGTTCGAGGCTAGCCTGGTCTACAGAGTGAGTTCCAGGACAGCCAGGGCTATACAGAGAAACCCTGTCTCGAAAAAACCAAAAAGAAAAGAAAAAAGAAAAATCTCCAAATTCTGCAACTCTGTCTGATGTGAAAACTCATGACGGAATCATCTAGTCTCTATAGGGCTTGGGTAACCACACCCCTGTAACTCTTCTCTGTGAAATACACATAGCTTCTCTCTTCGGATGGATGTCTCTGTTAGGGTTTCTGCTGAAACTTAAGCTTTACCTTTGCAGGTTCAAACATTGGCCTCTTAGGAAGTCTTTGCAGGAACTCTGACCCTCGCACACATTGCCTGGCCTCAATGGGTTTCTGGAACTTTGGAGCAAATCTCCAGGATCCCTTCAGTCTTGCATCTTTTATGGCTGTAAAATCAGTAACATGAACACTGCTGCCAACTAGGGCTAGCGCCTCATCAGGTGGATCACAGGTTTCCCTGTGTAGATCATTTAGAAACATCTTTCTGGGAAGATGCTTTGAGGAGCAAGGAGATTCCTTCAGTGGAAGTCTGTGGAAGTTTATGCTTTCTTCTTTCAAATGAATTTTCATTTCAGGAAATGGAGCCTTTGATGGGTGGGGTCTTTCTTCAGGACACCTTTCTTTTGTCTCAGTACCAGATTCTAGGTATCTTTTTTAATGGTGTCAAGCCCCGTAACAATTACTTTCAAGCCTACCTTGTTGGTAATTTTAAACTTGTACATACTCTTCACCAAAAAAAAAAAAGAGCATTTAAAATAGTTTCTGTTCCAGTTTTTGCTCCCTTTCAGTGTATACCTGGATATGCACAGTAGATAGCAAGCCACAAGACAGGTTAGGCACTATCTGGAAATTTCCTCTGTCAAACAGATCTGTCCATTATTTTCAAATTTAACATTACTCAAATGAGTAGACCATGTGCACAATACAATCAATTTTTTTTTTTCAGAATATCAATAACGATTCTTGGGCCCGTTCCTGATAGTTGTTGTCCTCTCTAAAGTTTCGTGAGCTGGGCCTCCTCTGTCCTTGGCATTCTCGCCTTCCACTTTTCTACTGAAATGGCTCATTATGCTCAGTTTGCAAAATCCAAAGACTTTTCTTGCCAAAGTAACAATTCTTCCAAAGTCCATCCAGGAAGCAGTTCTAAAGGCCTAAGAACCACATTGTAAGGTCTGTGCAAAGGCCACAGCAATGTCCTCATTTTGTGTACCACTTCTCTGACTTTTTTTTTTTGGCACTATGTAAAATGCTCTGATAAAAGCAATTTATGGGAGAAAGAGTTTATCTGGGCTCATAGCTTGATGTTCATTCTTAAGGTTAGTGCTTAGCATCAACTTGACAGAATCTGGAATAACTAGGGACATAGGCCTTTGGAGTCCCTGTGGGAGACAGTCTTGATTTACTGATATGGGAAGACCCAGCATTGTGGGCAGCACCACTCCTTGGATAAGATCTGTATACGTGGTGGAGGAAGAGAACTGAGCAACAGCATGTACTCATTGCTCACTGCCTTCTGGTTGTGAGCGTGATGTGACCACTGCTTGAAGTGCGTGCCACCTTTACTTGCCTACTAGACTGGACTCTTGAACGCTGATTCAGAATAAATCCAATCTTCATTCAGTTATGTTTGTCAGAAATATTTTAACTCATGAACAGGAGAAAAGATAAGAAGGCAAAGGTATAGTGATCTAGTTCTTCTAGGCAAGGGAGTCATGAAGACAGGACTCTGAGGCAGCTGTTTATATTGAATCCATTGTCACGTAGCAGAGAGCGATGAATGTCCATGATCAGCTAGCATGGGCTCTTTGGTCACATTTTAGGACTCAAGCCAGGAAACAGTGATGTGCTCCTTTATTTACCTCAAGTAATCAAGATGATATCACATAGATATGCCCAGACACTAAACTAATCAAGATATTTCCTAATACCTGTGCCTAGAAACTTATCACGTAAGTTATTCCAAACTCTGTCAAGTTGACAATTGTATTAACTATTATATTTGGCTCTGTACTGCTTTAAGTTCAGTTGTGAAGACAGTTGGTCATGACATAAGTGAAATAGCTCAGATGATTTCAGCTTTGTAGTGGGTAGCACAACCCCAGGCTTCACAAGATGATGTCCAAGCAGTATGGTCAGTGAATACACCATTGACAAGGTTAGAGATTTCATGTCTTCTGACTTCAGAAGCCAGGCTACACTTGGTATGGTATGCAGTGGTGGGGAGAGTAGCTTTACACCCTTTGACATCATGCATTAGATTGTATATGGTATAACGGGGAGAGAATGTGTATCAGAAGTACAATGAGATTGTGTTCTCTGACACCATGATCCAGATGTGGGGTATGGTGGGAGTGTGTGCCAAAGGCAAAGGATTGTGTATCCTCACACCTCAGGAGCTGGAATGTGCTAAGTGTACTTGGCCTTTGTGTTTGAGATAGCATCACCATGTACATTCTAACTGCAAAATCTGCAGTGCATTTTGGTAGGAGTGTCTGATTCAGGTAGAGTGGGCAGTTATGGTTTGGTTTTTTTTTGTTTTTTGTTTTTTTGTTTGTTTTTCAAGACAGGGTTTCTCTGTGTAGTCCTGGCTGTCCTGAATCTCACTCTGTAGACCAGGCTGGCCTCGAACTCAGAAATCCGCCTGCCTCTGCCTCCCAAGTGCTGGGATTAAAGGCATGCACCACCACCGCCTGGCTAGTTATGTATTTTCTAAGCTCACAGCTGGATATGTATGTGGTTGGGCAGGATGGGAACTTAGGACCATATCCTGAAACTTCATGAGCTGAGGTGCAAACACTGTAGGACATTTTAGATAAAGATACACAGGAAGAAATGCAATGCAATGCACAACAGAAGTTCATAGTAAGCCTTAGCATCTTCAGTGAGAAATTTACACATCTTATACCTGGGGCATTATTTCCTATTTTTGAAGGAGGTTAAAGGTGACACTTTGAACTCAAGCCATACTAATAACAGGAATAAAAAAGGATAGATTTTATTACAGACTACAGACATTCAGCGGATAATTATGAAAAACTCTATCCTGATGAATTTGAGAAGTTAATGCCTTTAAAAACACAGTTGTAGGCAAGAGAAAGAGAGGGAGAGTTAAAGGGAGAGGGGAGAGAAGGGGAGAGACAGAGGAGAGGGGAGGGAGAGGGAGAGAAAGAGATAGACAGAGACAGAAAGAGGTTAAGAGCACTTGCTGTTCTTCAAGAAGACTAGAGTTTGAATTCAAGCATCCATACCAGATGACTCATAACAACCTTTAACTAGAGCTCCAAGCATTCTGAGGCCATCTTCTGGTCTTAACAGGTAACTACAAACACAATCAGGCTCATATACACATAAATAAAAATACTTTTTAAAAAACAATGTGGGAGTTGAGAAATGGCTCAGTGGGCCAGAGCACTTACTGGGCAATCATGTGGCCTCACATAAAAAGCAGTAAATGCCCTGAATTTACCTGTACCTCACCACTGTAGACAATAGAGCCAAGAGGATTGCTGGGCTACTCCAGTTCCAGGTTCAGTTAGAGTCTGTTGTGGGTGCTGTGGCCCGAGTGTAACTTTAATATTTTCAAAACCTATTTTTAATGATGGGTCTTAAACTTCCCTTGTAGCTCACCACCCACCAGAGATAGTGGAAAAGAAAGGATACGGTGGGGGTGGGGGGAGTACACCTGTTTAAAAAGGTTCTTTAGAGCAACTCTCATCAGTGTTGTCTGGAAATCGGTAGTTCAGTTCACAGATTAGCAGCAGCAGCTGCATCCACTGGAAAACACTTGATGGATACACCAGCAGTCCAGCTCAGTAAAGTCGGGATAGCAAACACGAATCAGCAGCAGTGGCACGACCTAACAGAGACAGCCAGGCCTCAGCCTCAGCTTGAGTCAGCAGGAGGGATCAGCAGGAACACCAGGAGAAGTTCTAGGCTGTGCCTCTCTCAAGGAAGCGACTGATCAGAGAAGACACAAGTCCCGCAAGTGTTGCACAGTTAGCTCTATAAGCAAGCCAAGCTTGGCCCGTCACTGTCTGTCATGCTCTATGTATCCCTCCAAACACCACATGTCTTTCACAGGTCTTGCCTCAGCATGTGTGTCTGTCCTTTATCTCAGCTGACATCACTCTGCCAATCAGCCAGAGTCTGAGAAAGTGGCAAGAAACAGCAGCACACCAACAAAACTTTTTTCGGTGCATTTCTCTCTGACGAATGGAGTCCTGACAAATGCAGCTGAACTGTTCAATGTAAGGCAGTCCAATCTGTGTGTGTTGTTAGCAAAGAGTCCTTCATCACGTGTCCTTTCACATGCTTCCTTTAGCAGAACATCCTTTCACCTGTGTCTGCTTCTGTGAAATGTTCCTTCACATGTTTGCCCCAGCAAAACACCATCCAACTGACTTTCCAAAGAACCCTTAAATTTACACTTCACCTGGGTGGAGACAGGTGAATGGTGAGGGAGGCTTCTATACAGCTCTAACCATACCAGTGTCCTTGGCTGCTGGCATACTGGGTGACACACACAAAGGGTTCTAGTAAACTAGTAGCATCTCAGAATGGTCCCGAAACAGGGCGGTGGCTGGTTTTCCCATCTTTACAGACGTTCCCTTGGGTGCTGGCAGCCTGCACCATAGGCAGCCTTTGGGATAATTGAATACTACATACAGAGTTCCTGTCTTTTTTCCATTGGTCCAAAGGCTGAATAAAATCCCATGCTACTGTGCGATACAGTAGATCTGCACCTCGATGCTGTTCTCTGGAGTTTCCCAGGTTTGTAACTCAGCCTCCCTCATCCCCTTCTTGTTTGCACAGACTATATTAATTATTTTAGGAACTTCAGGCTGGACTTCATACACACCTTTAATCCTACCACTCAGGAGGCTGACAGAGGTGTATCTCTGAATTCCAGGCCAGCCTACAGAATAGGGTTATACACAGACAAGGGCTGTATACCTTTGTCTCACAAAACAAACAAACAAACAAAATAAATCAGAACACAACATTTATTTTGGCTTATGTTTTCAAAGCATGAGATGTCCGCAATGGTGGAAAAGGAATATGGGCAGGAGCAGGAAGCAGGGAGATCACAGCATATTGACTGTAACAAGAAGCAGAGAGTGTGTACTGGAAATAGAGTGAGAGTGTAAATTCTAAAAGCCCATCCTCAGCGCCTTCCTCTAGCAAGGCTCCCATCCTAACCGTTCTATAAACCTCTAAAACAGTTTCACAAACTGGGGACCAAGTGTTTACATACGTAAGCTTATGAGAATCATTTATCATTCAAACCACCATAGACAGCCTGTCTCAATGGAGTAAGGTGGAAAGTGAAGCCTGGCAAAGTGATAAACTACTTTAGTCCCAGCACTGGGGGGTGGTAGGGGGGGAGAGGCAGCAAGACGTCTAAATTCAAGACCAGCCTGGCTTACAGAGTTCTAGGCCAGTGAGGGCTACATAGACCCTGCTTAAAAAATAAACCAACAGCCAGGCAGTGGTGGCACGTGCCTTTAATCCCAGCACTTGGGAGGCAGAGGTAAGTGGATTTCTGAGTTCAAGACCAGCCTGGTCTACAGAGTGAGTTCCAGGACAGATAGCCAGGGCTACACAGAGAAACTCTGTCTCGAAAAACAACAACAATGACAACAAAAACCCCTAAAAACAAACAAAAGAAGGGCTGGTGAGATGGCTCTTCCAGAGATCCTAAGTTCAATTCACAGCAACCACATAGTGGCTCATATTGAGAGGCCAAACCTACTTCATCTTTGGACCAGCCTCCATTTCAAAAGAAAAGGGGCCTAAGAACTCATGCAGCTGAACCTAAGCTGCACCCAAGTTCCAGGAAGAACCACATAGCTTGTCTCTGGCCTATACCCCAGAGTTATTCCCTAGTTACTTCCTAGCAACAGCCAATCAGGATTAGTCTGATAGTTCCAGATGTACTTTCAGACCATTTATGATTGTTCATAGTTTTGCTTCAGAGCACCCACCTTACGAAGTCGTTCAAGATGCTTACCTGGCTGGAAATCCCCTCACTTGCTTTCCATCTCCTATAAAACATTCTGCTGAGGGCTCAGCTTCACCCTCCCATCCTGGCTGCATCAGTGTCGGCAATGAGCCCAGGCTCGAGCTTGAATAAAAAGACCCTAGTGGAACTGCATTGGAATCCACTCCTTGATGGTCTTTGGAGCTTTTTGAACACTATATACAGAATATATATATATAAGGAATATATAGAGATTAATATAAAATGAAAAACAAATCAATACAGTCTTGCTTCTATTTTTTAAAAAAATTGTTTTAAAAATATTTTCACAAAGAAAACACCAGAGTCTTGAGTGAAATGTAACAAAAAATTAAGAAAAGTGAGATTGTTCAGGTTCTAGAGTATCAACCATCTCTCAAAGTAGGGCAGGGTCATAAGATATGGGCTTTGTTTTGTTGTTTCAAAAAAGGAGTAAAAGTTGGGTTTGAAGCAAACCTGTAGCATATTCATCTTAAGCCCACATTTGAAATACTGAGAAACAAATTTTGTGATGAAAACATGACTCTGGGGGCTAGAGAGATGGCTCAGTGGTTAAGAGCACTGACTGCTCTTTCAACGGTCCTGAATTCAATTCCCAGCAACCCCATGGTGGATCACAACCACCTGTAATGGGGATCTGATGTCCTCTTCTGATATGTCTGAAGACAGCAACAGTGTATTCACATACAGAAATACATCTTTTTAAAAAACAAACAAACAAACAACCCAGATGTCCTTCAACAGAGGAATGGATACAGAAAATGTGGTACATTTATACAATGGAGTATTACTCAGCTATTAAAAACAACAAATTCAGGAAATTCTTAGGTAAATGGATGGAACTAGAAAATATCATCCTGAGAGAGGTAACCCAATCACAAAAGAACACACATGGTGTGCACTCACTGATAAGTGGAAATTAGCCCAAAAGCTTGCAATATCCAAGATACAACTCACAGACTACATGAAACTCATGAACAAGGAAGACCAAAGTGTGGGTGCTTTGGCCCTCCTTAGAAGGGGTAACAAAATATTCATGGGAGCAAATATGGAGACAAAGTGTGGGACAAAAACTGAAGGATGCACTGTCCAGAGACTGCTCCACCTGGGTATCCATCTCTTGTGCATTCACCAAGGGTAGACACTGATGTGGATGCCAGAAAGTGCAGGCTGACAGGAGCCTGATACAGCTGTCTCTTTAGAGGTCTGTCAGAGCCTCAAATATACAGAGGTGGATGCTCACAGCTAACCATTGAGCTGATCATGGGGTTTCCAATGGAGGAGTGAGAGAGAAGACTGAAGGAGCTGAAAGGGTTTGCGGCCCCATGGGGAGAGCAACAATACCAACCAACCAGAGCTCCCAGGGTCTAAACCACCAGCCTGGAAGCACATAGGAAGGGACCCATGGGTCCAGCTGTATATATATACATCTATCTATCTATATCTATATCTATATCTATATCTATATCTATATCTATATCTATATCTATATCTATATCTATATCTATATCTATATCTATATCTATATCTATATCTATCTATATATATATTCTTTTCTGGGCGGTGGTGGTGCACACCTTTAATCTCAGCACTTGGGAGGCAGAGACAGGCGAATTTCTGAGTTTGAGGCCAACCTGGTCTACAGAGTGAGTTCCAGGACAGCCAGAACTACACAGAGAAACCCTGTCTCAAAAAAAAAAAACAATAAATAAATAAATAAACAAATAAGAATTTGCACCAGGCAATGGTGGTACATGCCTTTAATCCCAGCACTTGGGAGGCAGAGTCAGGCAGATTTCTGAGTTCAAGGTCTGCCTAGTCTATAGAGTGAGTTCCAGGACAGCCAGGGCTATACAAAGAAAACCCTGTCTCGAAAACCTAAAAAAGGAATTTGCATTTTGTCCAGCTATGAAATATTTAGAGCATAATTTTGTGGTAATTTTCCATTAATGACAATGCTGACTAACTGAATATGTACTCTAACACTTAAGAGTTTCTATGAAGATACAAGATACATTTAGGTAAAGTTTAAATTTTGTAACATAGGACTTCCGGTTTGGGACCGAGCCTAGAGCAGGTCGCAGGCAGCAGCTCCGTACCCAACCGCAGAAAACCAAGAAAAACAGGGACTCCCAGGAGCTTGAACTCACGCAGCATCCCAGGTAAAATTGAATCACCCGTGATGCCTGCTATTAGAAGTTCTAACCCAGATGGACCAGAAGCCAGGAGCCTCGCCCTTACCCTCACCCCCTACCTTTTCCCACCTGCACAAGGTCCCCTGAAGCTGGGCAACTGCAAGATCCTGCTTGGCAACTGCAGATAGACTCAAAGCAGTGTACCGTATCATCTGAAGAATAGCAGGGAGACCATAACTCAAGCAGTGTACCATATCTTCTGAAGAATAGCAGGTTGCAGTCCTCCTCGCCCCCACGAATAACCAGGACCCGCCGGTCGGGTCAAGTGGCACCCAGACGTGGGGCTCGAGGCAAGGACCCATCCGGACGGACCCTCATTGAGAGGATGTGCGCACGACATCAAGATTGAGCAAGACAGAGATCATCGCCCGTGACCTGTCGTCCACGGAACCAGGTTGATGCTGCCATCAAGAAGGCAGTTGAAGTTCATTACCATCAGCTGAAAATTGCAGAGGATCCAGAAGTGACTCCGCAGGAGACTGACACAGCTGTCAGCTCCCCTGCCTCCCCCTATGGTCGACCCCTAGACTTCCACGCCCTCCAGAAGGGTACCTGGTATGCCTGGCTTTGCCCTCATTTCTCTCGCTAGAGAGCTTGGCCTCTTGATCACCACAACAAAAATTGGCTTTTTCCTAAACCAAGGCCACCCTTGATATGGCCGCTAACATTGGGGAGCCTTCCTTTATGACAATATTACACCCCAAACTGACAAATGGTTGGTAACTTGAACATATACAAGAGACTAGGATGGCTGTGAGTTAGCCCAATGACGGGATTATTGTAGGTCCACTTCCCAGGGGCCCACCCAATGCAGCCGAAAAGGAGTGCGTGGTGCTGGGAGTGGATGCAGCCTACATGGCCTAAGACAGGGCTCTCACCCTCCTTTCACCCACATCAGAGTCCCTTGACGTTGCCCATCGTCGACAGCCTAAAGCCTTCGACCATCGATGTGACTTGTCTCACATCAGTGTTTTGGGGTTGTGAACTTGTCTAAGACCCCCCATAATTAGACATCCAAATTCAAAACTCACATAGTTGGGATTGAACATAAGACGCCTTCTCTAACTAAACAGAGAAGGGGGAGATGCCAGAAGCCAGGACCCTCGCCCTTACCCTTACCCCCTACCTTTCCCCACCTGCATAATGTCCTCTGAAGCTTGGCAGCTGCAAGATCCTGCTTAGCAACTGCAGATAGACTCAAAGCAGAGTACCATGTCCTCTTAAGAATAGCAGGGAGACCATAACTCAAGCAGTGTACCATATCTTCTGAAGAACTGCAGGTAGATCATAATTCAAGGCAGTGTACCATATAGACCATGACATGTTTCAAGGCACAGGCCAAGAAGATTTTGTACTTTTCCACCACCTGGACCCTCTTACCCCCTCCCCTTGTAAAACATGCTATAAAAAAGCATTTCATGTTCAAAAAAAAAAAAAGAAATTAAAAAAAATTTTGTAACATAACTTTCAGATGATGATAATTGTTTGTGAGAACATATTTAGAAATTATTACAGATTTGACTTCAAAACTTCATAAATGGAAAAAAAATATTTTCGAACAGCCAGTGAGTCGCTTTTAGTACCTCTAGGGTTTACAGTTTTTGAGTTTCATTTACTTTTTTTTGTTTGTTTGTTTGTTTGTTTTTTGGTTTTTTTCGAGACAGGGTTTCTCTGTGTAGCCCTCGCTGTCCTGGATCTCATTCTGTAGACCAGGCTAGCCTCGAACTCTCGAACTCAGAAATCCGCCTGCCTCTGCCTCCCAAGTGCTGGGATTAAAGGCGTGCGCCACCACTGCCCAGCTTTTTAATTCATTCTTAAGTGAGAAGCGTGAACAAGATTTTAACCGTCTAAAATCTCTCAACCCCACTGTATTTAAATCTTTCCAAAAAATGTTTTTACTTACTTGGCCTCAATTTCCTAATTTTTCCTATGATTTTGGGTAAAGCTGATACTTATGTGCATATATGGATATTAAGTGAATATAAATTAAGTAGTTACATTGAATGATCTATGCATTATCCATTTGACTTTAATGATCAGTTAAATCTGGCCACAACCGAGCATGTTTTTTTTTTTCTGGTGATTTTCCATAAATAGTTGAACTCCTACTAGGTGCCAAATATGAGGTTCTGGAAAATACTTCTTAGGGACTCTTAATCACAGAGATCGGTAAGAAAAGGGGGAATTATAACAAAGCATAATTAGTAATGCTATCAATAGTATGTGAAACACAGGAATGGACAAGCAACTTATGCTTGGATAAAGGAGTAGAGAGGTGACTTTTGAAAAAACTTTTTGTTGATTCTTTGTGAGTTTCACATTATGCATGCACTCTACCCTAAACGAAAATAAAAAGCAAAACAAAACACAACAACCCGTCTTGCTCTGAGACTGTAGTGTGCCACAGTGCGCCCCACAGTTTTGTCCACATATCTTCATTTGCAAATGTTGATTGCAATGAGTCATTGGTGTGGTTCGTGGCCTTTGGCTTCTACTATACCATCAATACTGGACTCTTACTGGGACTCATCCCCATTATCCTGTTGTTGGCCTGTGTCATAGAGAGACTGCAGCTTCGGATCTGCAGGACTGACCCTTTCGCGTGCTCCAGCAGTTCACAGATGCGGCAGATGTTGAGGTGGGCCAATTCAAAGCCCTGGATTTGGGCTGGTTGGTAGCTGAGTTGATTAGCCAGCCAGCTCTCTTGCACCTGCATCACCAGGGTGAGCTCTCTAGCACTGCCTCTGGCTAGCTCACCCAATGCCATTGGGGCTGGCTCACTGTTGCCCTTTGTCATCAGGCTTGTGTTGCCCAAGCAAGGTGCAAGACCAGCTCTCCTCAGTACTCCAGCTAGTGACGGGTAGGGACAGGTCTCCTGCTATTATAACCTGATGCAACAGTCCACTGAAGGAAGCTAAGACAGGAACTCAAGCAGGGTAAGACACTGAAGGCTGGAACTGAAACTTGCCATCTATAAGAAAGAAAGCTGCATGGCTTGCTTTCTTACACAACCAAGGACAACCTGCCCAGGGATGGTACTGCCCACAATGGGTTGGAACCTTCTACATCAATCACCAACCAAGAAAATCTCCCAGAGACTGCCTACATACTAATTTGATGGAGAGTTTTCTCAATTTTAACTCTCTCTAAATGACAAATATCAAGTTGACAAAAACTAACTAGTATAATGTGTAACACATTCACACACACACACACACACACACACACACACACAGGACTTTCATACTAACCCCCACTTTCTTAACAAGAACACATTATTTAAATGGTTCTATTGTATTTACACTGCTTTGACTAGGTAAATGGAATTATGTACTCCAGTATGGTTTGGCCTTCTATATTTTGTGTGAACATTTACCTGTGCTTATTGTCCAGCCAGTGCCAGTACTAAAAAATCCTATCGAGTAGATGTGAGTTTTCTTTGAAAATGTTCAACTTGTTTGCTATTCTGTCCATTTTTGTCTTCCTGAAGAACTGTATTTCTGAACATCCTGTCCTAGTGGCCCTCTAGGCCTATAGAGGTACTGTTGGGCTGGGACTACCTTTACCATCTTAGGATTCCTCTTGCATCTATTCTGCACTGACTTTTGATTATTTCTTTTTCGAGATCAACTTGATAACAAATTATCATCTAAAAATCATTCCAGAAAATAATTCTTATGACTTTGTTTAATGTTCTTATTTTGCTTTCTGTCATCCATTTTACAACAGTGTCTTTAGTAAGTGTGGTGGTTTGAATATGCTTGGCTCAGGGAGTGGCACTATTAGGGGGTGTGGCCTTGTTGGAGGAAATGTGTCACTGTGGGGGTGGGGAATGAGATCCTAATCACGTGGTAGCCAGTCCTCTCCTAGCAGCCTTCAGATGAAGATGTAAAGTCTCAGCTCCTCCTGGACCATGCTCCCACCTTGATGATAATGGTCTGAACCTCTGAACCTGTAACCCAGCCGGAATTAAATGGCGTCCTTATAAGAGTTGCCTTGGTCATGGTGTCTGTCCATACCAGTAAAACCCTAAGTAACAGAACAAGTATCTGGTAGAAACACTTTTTTGAGAGCTTAAATCAAAGAATTCTACCTCAGAAATCCTCCCCACTTAGAATTTTCAGATCATTAATTTCTTTTTTTTTCATTCCTTTCTTTCTTTCTTTTCTTTTTCTTTTTTTTTTTGAGACAGGGTTTCTTTGTGTAGCCCTGGCTGTTCTGGAACTTACTCTGTAGACCAGGCTGGCCTCGAACTCAGAAATCCTCTTGCCTCTGCCTCCCAAGTGCTGGGATCAAAGATGTGCCCCACGACTGACCAGCCCAGATCTTTAGTTTCTTGTCTTCTTTCTTACATTGTTGCCTTTAAGAAGCTGAAAGTCATTGTTTGAGCTGAGATCTCACTTTGTTGCCCAGGAATGTGATTCTCTTGCATTAGCCTCTCAAGTAGTAGGAACTACAGTTGTGCATCGTCAAAATCCAGGTGTGGTAGTATGAATAAAAATGGCCCCCATAGACTCATATGGAGTGGCACTGTTAAGATATGTGGCCTTGTGGGTTAAAGTAGGTGTGACATTGTTGGAGGAAGTGTGTCACTGGGGGGCAGGCTTTGAGATCTCAACTGTTCAAGCCAGGTCAGGGGCTCATGGTCTCTTCTTGCTGCCTATGGATCCAAATGAAGAACTCTCTGCTAACTCTCCAGCACCACATCTGCCTGCCGTGCTTCCTACCACGATGCTAATAGACTGAGCCTCTGACTGTAAGCCACCCCCAATTAAATGTTTCCCTTTATAAGAGTCACTTTGGTTATGGTGTTTCTTCACAGCAATAAAAACTGTAACTAAGACACCAGAGGAAAATGGTCTTTTCTTCATTTTTGTGTGACTATTTTGCTTCTTGTTTAAAATCTTCTTGTGTTGTAATTATTTTGTTTTCAGTGTGCCTTGGTGAATACCTATCGCCATTCACCATTCTAGTCCCACAGTGGGCTATTCCATTGGAAATACATGTTCTGATTTATAAAATGTTTCTTGCATTTTTCTTTTACAATTTTAATCTATTTTTCTTTCCCACTTTTTAAACAACGCCCATTATTTGATGTCTTAGGGTTTCTATTGCTTCACCATGAAAACATTGAAACACCATGACCAAAAAGCAAGTTGGGTAGGAAAGGGTTTATTTGGCTTACACTTCTATTCTTTTTTTTTTTTTTTTTTTGAGACAGGGTTTCTCTGTATAGCCCTGGCTGTCCTGGAACTCACTCTGTAGACCAGGCTGGCCTCGAACTCAGAAATCCGCCTGCCTCTGCTTCCCAAGTGCTGGGATTAAAGGCATGAGCCACCACTGCCCGGCGGCTTACACTTCTAGATTGCTGCCCATTATTAAACAAAGGACAGGGATGCCAACCGGTCAGGAACCTGGATTCAGGAGCTGATGCAGAAGCCATGGAGGGTGGTGCTTACTAGCTTGATCTGTTTGCTTGCTCAGCCTACTTTCTTATAGAACCCAGGATTACTAGCCCATGATGGAACCACCCACAGTGGTCTTGGTCTTCCCCCATTGATCACAAATTGAGGAAATGCTTTACAGCTTGATCTCATGGAGGCATTTCCTCAACTGAGGCTCCTTCCTCTCTGATGACTAGCTTGTGTCAAACTGACATAAAACAAGCCAGCACATGTGGATATTGGATTTCCTGGATATACTGTTGAGGGCCGCATAATAACAGACTGCATGGATCATGATGACCCTATAAAATTTTAATAGAAATTTTAACAGGAAAGTCCTATTGTTCAGTGATGAAGCTATGAAGACATACATTGCATTATGCACATAGTTTTGGTGACACAGGTGTGAACAAACTCACTACACTGTCAGTCCTATAAGAGTATAGCACATGAAATTATTACATATATAAATAGTAATAGATAGTATATGTATATAGTACTGGACAATGATAATGAGTGACTATGTTGCTGGCTTGTGTGCATATACAAAAATTTTGATTGTGATTTTAAAGTGCATTTGATTGTGATTTTAAAGTGCATTTCTCCACCCAAACCATTTCATTTAAAACAATATACTGAGCACTCATGTTTATTACAGTACATGGAATTCATTTAACACATAGAAACCTCATTGAATAGTTGAATAATCACTATGTTTGTGTAAGTATACTCTACCATGTTTGTACAATGAGGATGGAATGGCGTAATGATGCAGTTCAGAGTTCAGAACACATGGCATTAAGCAACGCCTGGTTACAACAGTTTTCTAGAGCTACTGTAATAAAATATCACAGACTGGGTGGCTGAACCAATGGGAAATTTTTTCCTCAGGGGCTTTTGAGAAATATTTAGGTCATTTCAAAATGTAGTAACAGAAAGAAGAGGAATTCCTACTAGTGATGAAGATGCTAGTTTCCCTTTTTTCATAGAGTGTTTTTTTTTTTATTAACTAGAAGAATGTTTTCTCTTTTAAGGTTTTCAGGGCTAAGAGTGATATGGTCTACATATGTCAAATACATAGTCTCACCATAATTACAGTTGGTTTCTTTTTTTAAATTATACTATAACTATATATTATATTTCCTCAAAGTTGTTAGTTACAGAATTAAACTTAATGCAGCTCATTGGAGGTAAGGCTAACTCAACTTTTATCTTCAGAAATTTGATTAAGAATGCTGTCAAAACATGAAAACTGGTAGTACCTTAATACATTATTTTTTCCCTATTAGTACAATCTAGGACAGAAAGAAATGGCCATGGCAAGCAATTTCAGCACATCCTCATCAAAAGCTTTATTCTTTGTCTTCTTGTGTGCATATACATGTGTGAGGCTAGACAAGAAGGGCTTAACGATTAGGCTAGGCTGACTAGCCAGCGAATACCTGTTTCCATCTTCTCAATGCTGGGATTACAAGCCTGCATACACCACTGCACATAGATTTTCATTGTGAGTTGTGGTACCAAACTCACTCTCATGCTTGCACAATGAGCCCTTTACTAACTGAGACATCTCTTCAGCACACAAGACCTTTAAATAAGCTTCATGAGTGCAACATCCATTCATCGTTACTCTCTTACATTCCTCTGAAGTGTACTTCTAGTTTTTCACTGGAAATTCACAGAACTCAGATTTTTTTTTTAAACTCACTGTAATCAAGAACTCAGATATTTTTAATTTCAATCCACAACTACATTATTGGTGGCTACTTCCATTTATCAGCCATTTCACTAAAGACAGACATATATTTAAAAAGCATATGCTACTTTGTTCCCACAACTCTGGATCTGGTGTGTAACCAAATCCATTTCATACTCTACACATTTTAGGTTTTTATTTTTAGCTCTAATACCCAGTTACTATTGTTTAAACTTTTTATTATAGATTCCTTTTGATATTGGTACTTATAAAATGCTGCCAGGTGAGTGCATATATGCTACTTAGTTACTGAAGAATGGTCTAACTTGATGACTACTTAGAAAAAAATTCAATCTCTTTCAAAATGAAAAAAAAAGTATAAAATTTAATGCCAACCATAAAATAGTATTTAAATAATTTTAAAGGAGAAATGCTCAGTGTAGTGTAAAATCCATATTTTCAACTCAGCACATCTTGAAAAATTCACCTTATTTATAAAACTCTTTCTACACATCTAAGCGTCACTTGTACTTTGTTACATTTTCCCCTAGTTTTTATCATCTATTTTCTTTTAAATATTAATGTAACCTATGTCAAATGCCAGAAATATAGAATGAGTTTTTAATGACATCTATCTCCGGATGATTATAAAAGAATAAAAGAATTACAATATGTTCCTTTTAGGTAACATATTAAAAGAAATTAAGAAAAGAGAATATTGATTGTTCTCCAATGTATTTTGACATTTCCATTAAATTATTTATGTTAAAATATAAGTGATTAAAAACATGTGTTGAAAACCTTTAAATAGCTGGGCGGTGGTGGCACACACCTTTAATCCCATCGCTTGGGAGGCAGAGGCAGGTGGATTTCTGAGTTTGAGGCCAGCCTGGTCTACAGAGTGAGTTCCAGGACAGCCAGGACTATACAGAGAAACCCTGTCTCGAAAAACAAAACAAAACAAAAAAACAAAAACAAAAAAAACAAAAAAAAGAAAAAGAAAAGAAAAAGAAAACCTTTAAATTCATTTCGTGTATTTTACCTGTCAGTTCTAGTTTCTTACGTGAGTAGACACTGTCATTTCACTTTTATTTTATGTATGCAGCCAATCCTTTTTGAAATAAATGTAATGATGACCAAAATAGGGCTTAGTATCACAATGCAGCAAGAGGTAACACCAACCCCCCTCCACACACACACACACACACACACACACACACACACTTTATTTCTGAATAGAAAAGCTATCATGTTTAAAAATTTAGTATCAGAGGTAACACCATGTCCAACAACTCTGGAATACAGGGCTTCATGGAGGCCTCTGGCATGAGTATATGAGAGGTAGGTGGGAAACTATTAAGAAGGATGGGAGCCTGAAAAAGGATCTTTGCTTTAAATTATTTGTTATAATATAAAAATATAGGGAAGCATTTATTTTATTCTGTGTAAAAGATGCTGGATTCAATGGAGAGAGTTGAGTGAATAAGTGAACGATGATGCAGGGGCATGGAGGTGGGGATATCACCATTTTAACTAGACACTGTACATTCTTTGTGAAGACATTACAGGAACAATATTATTTATGTAAGACAAGGTCCCACTGTGTAGCACTGGCTGGCCTGAAACTTACTATGTAAACCAGACTAGCCTTAGGCTCACTAAGGTCTATCTGTTTCTGGCTCTTGAGTGCTGGAATTAAAGGTAGGTGCCATCAGATCCAGAATGAGACACTGTTAAACTCTAAATTTATAACTTCACAGCCTTTTGAATATGACTATGTCTAAGTCCTGGGAGCTTGGAGCAGAACCATATATGTGCCTACAACTGATTAATGGTGGGTCTTTGTTCATAAGGTTTCTCTAAAACACATTGTCATTATGTGAATACTTCAGATTTTCTTCTATTCCTCAGATATAATGAGAAATGTGTGGCATAGGAATAGGTCTCACATTAAAACTACTCTTTGTAAACCTATACTAGCTTTGAGTCTACTTTCAATTTGATAATATTAGGCTATCCTGGAAATAAAGCAGTGTCTTAGTGGGCCCTTACAAGTTCAAGCAGAAACACAAAGCTAGAGGAACTCGCTTCCAAAGAGGCCAGTGAAATAAAAAAAAAAAAAACAAAACTTCAGTGAGATAGCTGTGCTCTGTCCTATGCCATGGAGCCATTTCCCACCCTGCTCACTGGGTGCAATTTCAGCATATGAAACCTTATCCAGCAATGCCAATTCCCAAATTCACTCCTTTCACTAGTGTAAAAAAAAAAAATGTAAGCAGGATCAACTCAATCTGTCTCTTGAAATTTGGAATTGTAAAATTTGAGTAAACCAACCAATAGTGGTACTCAAAGCTATGGGCTCACAATGTAGGGGTCCTGTTTGTAAAACCATAAGAACAGAACAGGTGCTGCTTAGGAGGAAGTAGCTATCTAGACTCTCATTTCACAGAGGAGAGTGCATGTTATAGAGAGTAATAAGACTGTAGAACACTTTACCCGATTTCTTCTTTACACCCTTGAGGGTAAAGACCTCTTAACTGTCCAAAGCAAATTCCCTGTGTTTGCCATCCAGGTCACTCCTCTTTTCAGTCCTGTCTTCCTCCCTTTCTGTGACCCGAGTGTAATTGTCTTGCCAGCAAGAACACACGCAGACACCAGGATCCTTCCGCAGCAAACCTTTTATTGCGATGAAAGGAGGAAGACCCCGGCCCGAAAAGGCACTGTTTATATACCCTTGGAGCGGCGTGTTCATTTCTGATTGGCTGCTTACTCGTTACCCGCCAAAACGCCCCGGGATGGGCTGTGATTTGGCGTGCGCTCACTTCCCGCACATGCGCAACAGCTTGTTTATGGGGATGGGCAGCGGATGTCAGCGCCATCTTGTAATGGCGATTGGTCTCGCTGCCGGCACTACGGCGGTAGCGGCTTCCTACACCTTTCATCCATAATAATTTGTCCTATTTCCACACAGAATCTGAGGCATATTTACTCTAATATTTAGATGTTCACAAACTTATAAAGCCTACTTATAAATCCTAGAAAATATTTTGATATTAGAGTGCAAGTGTTAGGAGCGAATTTGTAGCTTATTTTATTTTACATGATAGTAACTGAATTCTATCCACATTTTCACAGGGTTGTTGAGGCAGGTATTCAAAGAATCAAAACACTAAGATAACTACTCTACTACTACTAACTACTACATTTTGATGACGGCAGTAATAAATTTCAAATTCTTGGTCTAGTAGACCTCAGTGGATAAATATAAGAGTATAAATACAATGTTTGAGCTTTGGTCTAAGACCATTACAAAGAGAATTCAAGTAACAATGTTAGTGTCTGATACTTCTGTAGCCTTTTACAGTTTATAAATAATTTTCACATTTTATTCAATGCTTCCAATCTCTGAATCAAGCATTAACTGTATTTCAATAAGAAAGCTGAGTGAATTAAGGAACACAGGCAAAGATAAGATGTAAATAAATACAAACTATGATTTGTAAGATATTATATTTAAGATTAGTGTCAATGAGCTTTTTGGTTTATAAATACAGGTTCATAAACAGGGTATTAAGACACTTAAATGGCTATATTATAATGGTGAGTTACATATATAAAGTACTGAGATATATGTTTTCTTTCAACTTTAAAGTATCTCTCTTGACAGCTGAGTTCAACAGAAATAAAATTCTAATAGTGGTATTTTCCTTTATATTACAGGTACATAACTACAGCCAAATGGTTGTACAACACAGAAACTATATTGAGGATAATCTAATAGTTAATACTAAATTCTAGCCATCATTTACTATTAGTATGTATCATCATGCAGAAAATCTGTTCTAGGCTGGGTGGTGGTGGCGCACGCCTTTAATCCCAGCACTTGGGAGGCAGAGGTAGGTGGATTTCTGAGTTCGAGGCCAGCCTGGTCTACAGAGTGAGTTCTAGGACAGCCAGGGCTACACAGAGAAACCTTGTCTCGACAAACAAACAAACAAACAAACAAACAAGAAAGAAAATCTGTTCTAAGCAAAGTATCTTCAAAGAAACAGAATTTTAATGATATAGTAAATGCTCTTAGTTTACAGATTAGGGACTGAGGCTCCCCTTTTCCTCCAAGTCCTGAGGGTAGACCACCAAGGCCTGTGCAAACCAGGCAAGTGCTTTATCACAGAGCTATATATAACCCTAGCCTTCTGATGGTCGAGATACTAGCTTGTTCAAGTCATATGCAAGTAGCATTGCCAGCTGTAGTCTGGGCAGATTTTACTTCATTTTTTAAAAAATTTTTTATAAATATTACCATTTTAAGTATAATAGGGAAATTGTCAAGTAATAAAACTATTTCTTCAGCCAAACAACTCTTCTAGTTTCCCCTTTAACAACAAGCACTGTAAGAACAGTACGCTGTTTGTAACATCAGAGCACTTTAATAGCTTCAAAGAACTTTATCTACAGGACAAAGTTCACTTCACATGACTTGATTCATCTGTAAAAAGCTGACACAAAAGTCACAGCTTTAAAAACTTCTTTATATGATAGTGACTCCATACATTGTGAAATAGTTTTCTATTATCTTGACATTTTCTTCAGATAGCCAGTTCTCCTGTTGTAGTTGGTTTATAAGAGTCAAAGAGTCAAACTTTCATCTTCCTATTTTTGCTCTTATGCTCAAGAACATTAATCTTTGAGTAAAGGTTAGATTTTTTTTTTTTGCCAAAGATATCCTTTATTTGTGTCTTGCCTGCAGCATGAATGTTCAATTCGTAAAATTTCAGCACTTTGGTGTATATCCTTATATAAGGACTCTTCAATGTCTGTGTCTTTCATTTCTACAACTTTCTTGGGAGCTGGTAGAAAAGAATGTTAATTAACAGGTTTAGAATTTTCTGTGGGTATAAAATAGTTATAAAGAATTTGTTATTTATGTTTAATTCTTTAACTGTGCTTAAGAGGGATGAATTTTCCTGACCTCACACAGCTTCTATGGAATTATTTGTAAGGTTTGGATTAACAAGAATGATTGGTAATGATGTCTTCTGAATTTGAAGTTGTCAAAGCACTAGTTGTAGAACTTAGATTTTTAAAAGATGCACAAAATCCAACTACATCTAAATCTTGATTCATTGATGTTTTTTAAGGTATCTTGTTTAAGAGTTAATATTTTAGTGTGTAGACTTTCTACTCTTGGAGCTGGTGGCTTTATCAGGCTGATGAACCAAGATATTCTGCATGTTCAGGGAGAACTTCTATGTCACCTATATTTTCCTTTGCTTCATTTGATATAAATGATTTTTTTTTTTTTTGGTTTCTTGAGACAGGGTTTCTCTGTGCAGCCCTAGCTGTCCTGGAACTCACTCTGTAGACCAGGCTGGCCTCGAACTCAGAAATCCACCTGCCTCTGCCTCCCAAGTGCTGGGATTAAAGGCATGTACCACCACTGCTCAGAGATATAAATGATTCTTAAGACTTAGCTTTAAGGCATACTTCTTTCTCATCTTTCAGTTTTCTCTTCTGAGACTTTTTTCCTAGCAGTATCTTCTCCCTAGAAAATATTTTAAATTCTGAAAAATATATAGACTCTCATCAGTTAGAACTATGTAGCTCTAACTTTGAGTAGTATACTGGCTAAACAAACTTATTTAAACTTAATATATCTTAATATATCTTTAATTAATAATATATCTTTAATTAATTTTTAAGTTTTCATTCAAATCTATTTTATACAGGACAATTCAAATTGTTTGCTGTCTTCAATTTTAGGCAATATTGAACATTAGGCTCTTATATTAACATTTTAGTCAATTTTAATTTTTTTTTCAGACAAGATCAATGTGTAGGCCAGGCTGGCTTCAATTTCATGATCTCCTGATTAATTGTGAGTGCTGGGATTACAGACAGGTATGTCCCGTCCTGCCCAGCTTGTGTTACTATTTAAATGAGAAATCAATTGAAACAAATTCTTTATATGAAAGTAAATACTCCATCCTCTTTATTACTGAAATCGACCTCAGCTCTACTTGCGTACAATTTAGTGGGCTGTTTCTAGATGTTGATACCACTGCTTAAGAACGGTAACAGTCAAGTTCTGAAAGAGAAACTCTGACGCAAAGGAACTGACTATGTTTATGTGCTGAGCCTCCCTTAGGCGTGGTGACACATCCTGAAATCTCAGCACTTGGTTGGCTAAGGCAGGAGACTTGGCTTTTTGTTCCTGTATTGACAACTGGAATTTGACTCTGATAATAGAAATGTGTTTTATAGGCAAAAGTGTATCAATGGCAGTGGCAGAATTTGACAGAAAAATGTTCCTACTAGTTTAAAATGTAAGTACATTAAGCAATAGTTGACAATAATTTATATTTCATTAAGGGACTTCCCGAAAACATAGACCATGTAATATACTATATAAGTTCATGTTCCTTTATGTATTTACAATATAAATCATCTTACACAAAACATAACTGTTATAATCGCCCTTCAATCTCAACTAATTTAGTTTATACTCAGTAAAATTAGCAATTTTCTCCCCTCAGGTTTTACTAAGTTTGTAAAATCCTAGCAGAGCCTGAGTAACTTTTAACACTGACAACTCCATGTAGAAAAATCTATGTAAAAATGGGTAGTTATTTTAGAACACTAGCCAGTTCTATTAACTCCCTGCCAGCCCTCCTCCCAGTTTCCAGCTGGGCTCCCTCAAGCATTTCCTTCTCAGTTCCCCAACAGTGTACTTAAATAGTCCCTCCATCCAGTTTTCCCAATGCTAGCAGCTCTTCACTATAACAACTGTTCTAGTCTAGTTGCTCAGCTCAGCCTCTCCTGGCTCAACTGTCTCATAACAACATCTCCACCAACTGCCTTCTCTTCTCGCTCTGCTATCCCCGTCGCCCCCCCCCTCCTTCCCCAGGCTCAGATGGCTTTTTTTTTTCTTTTTAAAAGATTTACTTATTTTGTGTATGTGAGTACACTGTCGCTGTTTTCAGATACACCAGAAGAGGACATCAGATCTCATTATAGATGGTTGTGAGCCACCATGCGGTTGCTGAGAATTGAATGAACTCAGGATCTCTGGAAGAGCAGACAGTGCTCTTAACCACTGACCCATCTCTCCAGCTCCTCAGGTGGCTTTTTAAATATCCTACTCTGTTCCCAGAAATCTGAGAGGCAACCAACATTGAAAGTCATACCATCAAGCAGTTCTAACAGGTAAGAATTCTTATAAAGGGCCAGTTGACTAGCAACTGGGGAATCCTTTAAATAAATGGCCAGGTGTACAAGATAATTCACACTTCTGGGAGTTCTCACCAAAAAAAATAACGTTTTTGAAAAATCATTCAACTTTACACATAAATAAATTGGGTTTGAAGTATGACAGGCATAACATTTAAGGCATTTTAAGGCTTTTGTTACGTATCTAAAATGAGAATATAACTTTTACAATACTTTCTGTAAATTCATGTGGACAATGCAGCATGCAAATTATTTCCTGTACCTACATGCAAAGATATGTATAAAATCGTTAAAAGTATCCTTTGTGAGTATCTTTTATTGGTAACTGGATTGCACTATATCTCTGACCTACTCAGCCATGTATACTGACTGGTTGTATGTCAACTTGATATGTTAGTCATTAGAGAAGGAGCCTCAGTTGACAAAATGCCTTCATGAGACCCAACTGTATGGCCTTTTCTTAATTAGTGATCTATGGGAGGTGGGCAGTCCATGGTGGGTGGTGCTATCTCTGGGCTGGTGGTTCTGGATTCTGTAAGAAAGTGTGCTGAGCAAGCCTGGAGGAGCAAGTCAGCGACAAACACCCTCCATGGCCTCTGCCTCAGCTCCTGCCTCCAAGTTCCTTATCTACTTGGGTTTCTGTCATGACTTTTTTCAGTGATGAACGGGAATGTTAAAAGTGCAAACAGAATAAACCCATTCTTCCTAACTTACTTTTTGGTTATGATGTTTTGTGGCAGCAATAGAAACCCTAACTAAGACAAGGTGGTACTAGTATAGCCAGGTATTGCAGTGACAGACCAGACTATATTTTTGGGAGGATTGTGGAAAGACTTTGGGACTTTGACCTAGAAAAGCCATTGAGTACTGAGACCTCAGTGAGATGTTCTGTATCTCAGACGATAAGAATGCTGAGAGCACTACAGAAGATGGAGGCTTGGCTTGTGAAATTTCAGAGGGAAGATTAAAGTCTCTATCAGGGCTATTTTCTATTTTGACAAGATTCTGTAGTTCTGGTTAGTTGAGGTCTGAAGAATCAAATGTGATTAACAAGATACTAGAACTACTGAAGTCAAACCTTTAAGTTACTGGCACAAGTGATGAAAATTAGAAAAGAAAGAAATTAGAAAAGAAATTAGAAAAGCATTAAGAAGAGACCAGCATCTCTGAAGTGAAATCTTCTGGGGAGTGTTTTCTGAGAGCACAGATAAGCTGTGTTTCAGAGGTAGACAAGGTTGTACCTCATACTATTAGCTGGACTTGGTAATATGTAAGAGTCACCCAGGTGGTACTGGTTTTGAAGACATGAGGGGGTCATGGAGAGGAACTGGGGCTTGGCACAGGGGAGGCCATTGGTGAAGGTACAGCTTCAGTGGCCCAAGACTGAGGTCATGAAAAGAAGTTGAGGCTTGGTACCATGAAGAGAGCCTATGAGATGTTATTGGTGAAAGTGCAACCCAGTTGCCGCGGAAGGCTCCAGCATTTTGTTGGAGATGGGTAACCCACCAAGAACAATAGCAGCAGAATAGTAGAATCAGCTAGAGCCTCGAAGGAAGACAAGCTGTGTGCTATAGAGGGCAGAGCTGGAGAAGTTATCCAAGCTCTTTGGAGAAGTCCAGAAGATCATGAGTGGATCCTAGACATTTGACAGTTGTAGTTTGATTTTGGTTTGATTTGATTGTGACTGTGCCCTGATTTTTCTGTCTTGAAGTAACTTATTTTACTGGAGCCCACAGTTATGAAATTTTGAATGTTAAAGGACTTTGGATTTTAATATGAGATTTTGGGGATGAATGAGAAAAACATGGATTATGGCTTAATAGTGATGTCTTTGTATGTCACCCTAACACAAGTTAGAATTAGCCATCAGAGAGGAAGGAATCTGAATTGAGAATGCCTATATAAGATACAGCTCTAAGGCATTTTTAAAATTAGTGATCAATGTGGGAGGCGCCCAGCCCACTGTGGGTGGTGCCATCCCTGGGCTGGTGGTCCTGGATTCTATAAGAAAGAAGGCTGAGCAAGCTAGGGAGAACAAACCAGTAAGCAGCACCCTCCGTTACCTCCTATCTCCAAGTTCCTGCCCTCCTTGAGTTCTTGTCCTGATGTCCTCTAATTATGAACAGGGATGTAGAAGTATAAGCAGAATAAACTCTTTCCTCTCAACTTACTTGTTGGTTATGGTGTAGTGTTGTAGCCATAGAAACCTAAGACACTATGCTCTTTAAGAAATCTAGACTGTTTCCTTGAATAATTTCTTACATTGGCTTAATTTTTTAAAAATATATTTTTGTTTCACTATTGTCTTATTTAGGGTTTTACTGCTGTGAACAGACATCATGACCAATGCAAGTCTGATAAAGGACAACATTTAATTAAGGCTGGCTTAAAGATTCAGGGATTCAGTTCATTATTATTAAGATGTGAGCATGGCAGTATCCATCCAGGCATGGTGCAAGAGGAGCTGAGAGTTCTACCTCTTCATCTGAAGGCTGCTAGTGGGAGACTTACTTCCAGGCGGCTAGGGTGAGGGTCTTAATCCCACACCCACAGTGACACACCTATCCCAACAAGGCCATGCCTCCTAATAGTGCCACTTCCTGGGCCAAGCATATACAAACCATCATAACTATCTTACGTAATTTCTCTGAATTTATAAGATAGCCACACTATTAAATTTTCCTTTTCTTTTTGCTGAAATGGTCTCTCCTATGATGCCCAATGTGGCCTTGAGCTCTCGGATGTCTTGCATCAGCATCTAGAATTTTGAGATTATAAATGTGCACCACCATGCCCTGTCCATAGTATGAGCTGAACACTCAATCCATACAAATGAAGTATTAGAGTCTTACCAATTGACTATAGAACAAAGTTAATTCTGAAATTATGTCCTCCATACTGACAAAAGAAATCTGGATGACCTTTTACTCCAACTCTCAGAGCTAGAGCCATCAGTATTAGGACACTGGCCTTTCAACTACCCACAAGTTAAAATTTTCTTTCTCCTCCTAGCTATGACTGCATTTTGTGGAAGGGATTCAAGGAAACCAATCATGGAAATACCATGCCATGGGGATTACTTGGGTTTATAATTTTTCACCATTATTTGACTGAGCCATTATTGAATAACAGCATTGGGACTAAAGTAAAACTGTATTTGCAAACTGTATTTGCAAAATAAAGTTTGATGTAACAGAAAAGTCAGGTTAGCCCTAGAATTGTTTTTTTGTTACAAGAAGAAATGGAATGTTTTAAATACATTGATTTTCGTGTAAGTATATACTTCCTCTTAAGTACTTCATCTGTTTACCTGTACAGGAGAGAAATCACTTACAATGCAAGGGAACCAGGGTTTGAACTCAGCAAATCTGTCTTTGGAATCTGACAAACTTGCCTTGGCTTCTGAATAAAACTAAGCACTTACATATTGTTTCTGAAATATGTCGTGCTGTCATTCAGATAATATCTAGCATACTCTCTTCCATAACTGAAGGCATGATGGGACAAGTTATAATTCCAGGCTGGCAGTTTTCAAGGTTGCTTATACTTTTGGCCTCAGTTTTTGCAGGAGAAACAGGGTTGCAGGCTTGAGAGTTGGCTCAGTGGTTAAGAGAACTGGCTGCTCTTCCTAGAGGTCCTGAGTTCAATTCCCAGCAACCACATGGTGGCTCACAACCATCTATATGGGGATCTGGAGGCCTCATCTGGCAGGGCAGTGTCCACGAAGATAGAGCACTCACATAAAAGAAATTAATATTAAAGAACAAGAAACAGGGTTGCATTCTACCGATGTGACCAATCTCACAGGAACCTCGCCTTCTCACTTAGCTGCTCAGATGTACTTTAAACCTACCTACTGTTGAAATGAGGTCAACTGAGGCAGGGGAAGGGTCGGAAAAGCCCGAGCACCGTGGAACTTGGCTGTGTTAAACCAAAACAGAGCGGTCTCGCCTACAAAGCAGCGTCAAATACAGTGGGCTCACGCCTTTTGGGGAACTGGGGATTAAGGGACTAACAAGACAGAGCCAGGCCTGGGCTCCAAAGGCCACTCACTGACACACCGTCTAAGGGTGAGACTGAGTTGTCAGGTCACCTGGCCACTTATGAATAAAAGCTCATCTTCCGGTCTTTATTACGACCCCGCGAGCGATGGCCCCGCAACAGAGAAGCTTTACGCCGACTGAAACGGCCCGCGAGGGGCGCCGGAGAGCACGGTTCTCTAAGGCGGAGGCCCCATGGCACAGCGCACCATCTACAGCGCCTGCGCGGCGATGCGCCCCTGGGAAGGATGAGGAAATCGTCGACTCACTTCCGTTTCCTCACACCTTGGCACCGCCCCCTGGAGGGTGGCAACGGAAGTGACGTAGGAACCAAACGGCAACAACAGTTTTCCACGTGCGCGTAGGGCGCCAAAGTCAGGTGGGCCGGCGGGAGCCAATGGGGAAACGTTTCGTGTAGGTCTTGTCTAGAGGCGGTCGCGCAAGCAACAGGCTCCCGCCAGTAGTGAGCGGGCCGAGCAGGATCGAGGTTGGTCGGCTGTCGGAGGCGAGGTCGGAGCGTGTGCGGCCGCGGTGAGGGAGCCGGAGCCGGGCCGCTGCGGTGTGGGGAAGCTGCATCGGAGCGCACGGGTGAGGACCGGGGAGGGTGGCGCGGAGTCGGGTCCCGCTTTGTGTGCGGGCTCGGCCTTGGTGTCCTGCGGTCGCTCAGCCGCTTTGGGAAGCGAAGCGACTGTACCCCGAGATGGCTGCGTCATAGCTCGTGCTTGCGGTGGGGTTGGGGGGTCAGCTTCCCCCAGGCCAGGCCGGTACGTTGCAGAGCTCGCCGGCGGGGCCGGAGCAGGGAGCTGCCGCTCGGAGTGGAGTGGGCCGGGGACGGCGGACCGGCCCTTCAGCGGGGTCGGGGAGAGCGCTCCCATTGTTTGAACAGAGTGGGTTTGATGGGGAAGCTAGGCCACTAAAACATCTCCGGTGTCAGCCTGAAGCGGCGGAATCTCGTTTATTCTTCACCGAGCCGCCTTGCTGTCAGTTGTCGACTAGCCCTTTGACTAGTGAACAACCGTAGTCTCTGGCGTCCACGGACATGCTCCGCTTACATTATTTTTTTTTTTAAAATTATGTACCTATTTTTTAGTCAGATTAGATCTGGCTGCCCTGGAGCTCACTATGTAGACCAGGTTGGTCTTGAACTCAAAGTGATCCACCTGCCCCTGCCTCCTGAGTGCTGTTATTAAAGGCGTGGGGCACTACGCCAGATTTCTGCTTGAGTTCTTTAGACCGAGAGGTTGTACTTGGTACGCGTGACCATGACTAATTCTCAGGAAAAAAAGTAATCTACCTGCTAATTATGCTTAGAATAGGCCACAGGAGAGGTTGGCTGGCAGTTTCCACAAACCTTAGTACCTTTTTCATCAGCCTTGTTATGTCATCATAGGTCATTAAGGACTTCTGTGGTACAGCATTCAAAAAAGCAAAGAGATACACTTTATCTGGAATCATTATGTGTTATCAATAATTCTCAGGTAAAACTTTGTTTTAAAGAGAAACATTTTACTCGCTGAGAAATCTGGGAAGCCCAATAATAACCTAACTTGTCCAGAATATAAACTCTTTTCTTCCTCTCGTAGCCCAGCTTTCATAGAAGTATTAAATTTTATTGTGAGCCTTAAGCAAAAGTTATTTCTGAAGTATTTGGGAAGTTGAATTGATGAAAACAAACTATTTTAACCCCTTTAAGAGCAAATAGATTTTACAAATTTGAGAAAAATCTTTCCTTCTCCACCTTTGCCTTTCTTGGTGAGGTTCTAGCCAAGCACAACAAAGACAGATTTTTTTTTCAATAATTGGTTCATATTCTGGAACTAAATGTGGTAATGAAGACAGCACTGAAAGCTGGGGTAGGAAGATCAGGAGCCACCTTGTAATCCTCAGGAAGACGCTGTCTTGAAAGAATAATCTGAACAGGTAATAATACCATTAGTATCATAGCCAAGCAAAGGTTCATCATCAACATAAATAGTAGAAATCCTATGCCTTTCTAAGAAAGTATCAATTTTATCTTTTTACCAGATAAGCAAAGGTCTTGCTAATAGACTCTTAATATCAGAAATACTGACAGTACAAGAGCATGACTATATGATACTATGTGTATAACAGCTTGATGCTACTTTCTCTTACACCAAAGGTTTATTGAGTTTGATTTTTTTAAGTCTTAAGATTTGTTCCTTGGATTTAAAAAACACTGTGTTTTTCTTTCTTAGGTTATTAGAAATGGCTACTCCACAGTCAGTTTTCGTCTTTGCAATCTGCATTTTAATGATAACAGAATTAATCCTGGCCTCAAAAAGCTACTATGATATCTTAGGTGTGCCAAAGTCTGCCTCAGAGCGACAAATCAAAAAGGCCTTTCACAAGTTAGCCATGAAGTACCATCCTGACAAAAATAAAAGCCCTGATGCTGAAGCAAAATTCAGAGAGATTGCAGAAGGTAAGTAAATGATTCTTCTGAGGTCTTATGGGTATTTATAGTAAGGGGAATGGTAACTGATAATTTTGTGGGTCTTAAAGATACTATGGGGATGGCAGAGGTGTATGCAGGATTTTGTAGTTTGTTGGAATAAATACCTGGTTTCTGAATAAGTAAATTAATTGTGGTAAGTCATTTTATTGTTTTCAGTTTTAAAAATGTTGGTAGTGTACCATTTATATTTTTTTGCTATTTTTCAGACCACTGTGTATAAAAAGGAGTATTAGGAAACCCAACTTATCACTTATGACTTAAGAAACTTAATTTACTAAGTATTGACTTAGTTTAAAAAAAGTAGCATAAGTTTCTTCATTTCATCTACATTTCAAACCACTGTGTAGTTAAAAATCTATAAAGAACACTTTGTCATAATACTAGTTCTAAAACAAACCATACATCATGGACATTAAGTAGTTAATGGTGAGTGGGCTTATGTAGGGAGTCAGAATTAAACATTTACTTCAACTAAGTAAGAAAGTAAAAAAATCTGATTTTCTTTTTTTTTTTTTTTCAAAAAAATCTGATTTTCTATTAGCTGAATACATTTGATAATTTGTTTCTTAGATATAATAGTTAATACTTGTTTTATTAGCCTACTTTGTTATCCAACTTATATTTAACTTTATTACTATTTGTCATAGTTTGTGATATGAAATATATAAGTTGAAGTCATGTATTTGAAGTTTGCATAGACACAATTTGGAATATTTCATCTTCAGTTCCTAAAAGGTTTTTTTTTTTAATCTGTTTCAGCATATGAAACACTCTCAGATGCCAATAGACGGAAAGAGTATGATACAGTTGGACACAGTGCTTTTACTAATGGCAAAGGACAGAGAGGAAATGGAAGTCCTTTTGAACAGTCATTTAACTTCAATTTTGATGACTTATTTAAAGACTTTAATTTTTTTGGTCAGAACCAAAATACTCGGTCTAAGAAGCATTTTGAAAATCACTTCCAGACACGCCAGGATGGTTCCAGTAGACAAAGGCATCACTTCCAGGAGTTTTCTTTTGGAGGTGGATTGTTTGATGATATGTTTGAAGACATGGAGAAAATGTTTTCTTTTAGTGGTTTTGATACCACCAATCGACACACAGTACAGACTGAAAATAGATTTCATGGATCTAGCAAGCACTGCAGGACTGTCACTCAACGAAGAGGAAATATGGTTACTACATACACTGATTGTTCAGGACAATAGTTGAATCTTTTCCTGTTTCCACCAAGCCCACCTAGTTTATTCTTCCTCACTGTGTCTGATGAAAAAAACAGTTTTCTGTGAACTATTTTGGTAAATGCATGATTTCACTTATGTTAAGCAGTTTGTTAATAGGTATTCCATATATTGAAGTTCTTTTTTAACAAATTAAAACACATTCAGCTAGTAGACAACTCTAATTAATTTTCCTGATTAGGAAAAGTTCTTTTGAAAGATCGTTTGCAATTTTTTTTCCCTTTTACCTGTCCTTTGGCTCATTAATTTGCCTCTACCCCCTAAAAAAATCCCAAACAAAATTCAGCCCAAAAGATACTAAACCATTAAATTTTAAAAGTTACCATAGATTTACATTGTGTGAACTTAAATAATATTTGCAGTGAAACCTCTGCAAATTTAAAACTGCACGCCCTGTCGCCCCTGGGACTTGGGTTACTAAATGTCTATGAAGCTGTAATTGAGTCATTTAGTGAAGAAGACCATTGTTTTGGCAATTTGCCACTGAAAGCTTTAGAAAGGGATCGTTTGATGTTTATCACAGAAAGATGCCTCTTCTACAGTAGAATTGGCGTAATGGGAGTGTTGCACATAGTTAAGCTGAAAAAAGTTTAAAACTAACAAAATATTGCCAAGAAATTGTGTTTTAGTACTGGGCTAATGATTTTGTATGTTCAAAATCATAGCTTTGTAAACATCTTTTTGAATATTTTTCTGTTTGTTGACTTTCTAGGTCTTCATATGAATTTGTTTTTTGTTTTTGGTGTGTGTGTGTGTGTGTGTGTGTGTGTGTGTTTGTGTTTGTGTGTAGTTACTCTTTTGCACTTATCTTTATCTAGAGATTGACTAATACCTCATTCTTTTTGTAAAAGCAGCCAGTAATTTCTGTGCAACCTTACTATGTGCAATATTTTTAAATTTTAAGAAATGTGTGCTTCTTTTGTTGTTAGAGTTATTTCTTAGTTCTGCACTTTTCCATGTTATACTCCATATGAGTATTAATCCTATGGATGCATATGAAAACTAGTAATGTCTCATACAATATTGTGTGTGAGTGAGAGAAACTATAAATATTTACAACCTGATCTTCAGTGTTGTCATTTTATTATGCAGTTTTGGGATGTATAGTATATATAAAATGAAGCATATTCTGATCATAGGCCATGAAGTTTTGTCTAACCTGAAACTCCCCCAAATGATCTTATTTTATTGTCATTTGGTAGCTTCTATTTGTTACCATCTCATATTTCAGTAGCTTGATGGTTTTATTTTCTATAATTTTTGTGTATTTGTTTTTTGAGAGCAAGTGTTGTATCACAAGACCTTTCTTAATTAGGACTGGTTAAGAAAAAGCAGAGACTTCATAAAACTTTTGAAAATGACTCCTCCCCTCAAAACACACACACATGATGTGCTTGGAATGATTCTAAGGTAGGCCAGGCATGCATTTTACCATTAAGCTACGTTACTAGCCCTATCCAACTTTTTTTTTTTTTTTTTCCCCAGCCAGGTTATCACTTGAGTCTTGACTGTACAGTACTACCTAGACTAGCTGGCTAGTTAAGCTTCCAGGTTCCTCTAGTTTCTACCCTGTCCCCCCTTGCTGGGGTTACAGGTGTTCATTGAGTACTCAGTACTGGGGGTCTGAATTCAGGTCTCCATGCTTGTACTTTACCTACTCTGCCATTTCTCCAGCCTCACTTTAAGATTTTTTTTTAAGAAAAATGAATTTACTATATTCATGGATCTTATTTCTTAGATGTTATATCTATTATTTGATAAGAAAATAACCATATCTTGAAGTTGGACCAAAAATCATTCATATATATATATATCCTTTAAGACTAGGAGGTCCTTGGTCCTGTGAAGGATCGATGCCCTGTTGTAGGAGAATGCTAGGGAGGTGAAGTGGGAGTCGATTATGTAGGATTTTAAAATTCTATTTGTGTCTAAGTGTGTCCTTACCATCGCATATGTAGAAGTCAGAGATAACATGTAGGAGTTTTGTCCTTTGACTGTGGGAGTACTAAAATTACCAGGAATTGAACTCTGATCATCCGGCTTGGCAGCAAAGAACCTAGTGGAGCTATCCTTACAATAGAGTTCAAACTAAAAATAAAAATAATTTTAAAAGGACACTACATATTAATAAAAGTTCTTCAAGAAGGCACAACAATGTAAATATGCACCTAACGTTGAAAACAAAAACTGGAGGTAATTTTGTTTCCTATCAGATCACAATGTAATTAAAGTAGAAATTAACAATGTTAATTCATAAAAAAGTCATAAGGCTACATAAATGTGGATACAATAGTATTAGGATACTTAAATACTACCCTGAGTCTTCTAAACTAAAAGGAATTACAGAGCTATGTTGTGGTGGCTCCCGAACATCAAATTATTTTGCTGCTACTTCATAACTAATTTTGTTTACTGTTCTGAGTCATGATCATCTGATATGCAGGATATCTGATATTCAACTCCCAGTGAAAGGGTCAGGCAGCCTAAGGGTTTCAACCTACTGCTTGAGAACCACTGATACTGATCAACCAGACTCAACAGATACATTCCATTCAATAGATAAGGAATACTCCTTTTCAGCTGCAAATAGAACTTTCTCCAAAACTGATTATGCCGTAGGACACAAGTCTCAGCAAACCAATTAAAGTACAAATTGACAATTTTTAGAAGGACTGTGTTGGGAACTCTTGCTCTCTTCTAGTTAAATAACAGAAATACCTTTTTCTTCAGCTCATAGAATAAGCCATGGAAAAGAAAGATTATCCCTAGGAGCTCCCAGTGACAATGGTGCAGTAACAGTAAAGTTGTAAAGATAAGAAATGGCAGCAAGTGTGTAAAATAGCTTTCGAATGCCAAGCATACCTGTGGCTTCCTGCTGCCTGAGCCTACTCAACTTATCCCGAACTGGCTTCTGTCCATAAAGGCGAGCTAAGTAAATGGGACTCCTGAGGAAAATGCTTTTTCTCAGCTATCTCAATTTGATACACTTTCATAGCACATTCAAAGAGTGTACTAGCAAGAATTAGCAGTCTCAACAGCTACCTCCAAGAGAAATTATTCAGAAAGATTATTAATATTTTCAGACTTCTGATAGAATTCTGTATCAATAAACCAGATTTTTAAAAAAGATTTAAACTTACTAGAATTATATTACAGCATTTTTTCTCTTTCCTCCATTTTCATGCACCCTCTGTTTCTCTCAGATTTATGGCCTCTATTATTTATGTATTTGTGCATACACACACACACACACACACACACTTGGGTCTAGGTATCGCTTCTTCCTTGTTTTGATCAGATATGGTTTTCTGTCATTTTTTTTTCCTATTGCAAGGAGACATTTCTTTGATAAAGGGTGAGAACTATACTTATTTGTGGGCATAAGGATAAATACTTAGAATGTAGTTAAGAACTAGGTTGGTTCAGTAAAGTGGTTGTAGGTTCTCCAAGATTCATGACCTCATTAGCCCTGGTAGTTGCCTGAGTTTCCAGTACAAGATGTAATTTCCCTCTTGTTGAACAGGTCTTAAGTTCAGTTGGAGGGCTGCTCTTGGTTACTGTCAAGGTTTGTTATGCCACTCTGTACTCTTAGGGATATCATGCCACGATATACTGGTCATTGTTTTAGTTCATAGACATTAGAGCTAGGTAAGAAGAGTGTTGGTTACCTCCCTCCCTTGGAAGCTTTTATGGTGCCTTCTGGTACTATAAAAGCTAGTTTTTAGAGAGGATGCTTTCAAATCAGAACCATTTCAGAAACTCTGGTTTTTGTCATATACCAATTCTTAGCCTCCTTAGTAAAGGATTCCTTCTGTGAGATGACATGAGACAATAATGGAGGAGTATGAATATATATATGAAGCTTGTGATCAACCATAACCACAGTAAGTAGAAGATAGCAGACAGGCAAGCCCTAAGTTTTTTACTATGCTGGTCTATTCTGTCCTAAAAAGTTCATACCTTCCTTGTAACTTTAGTTTGAAATTGGAAAGATTATTACCTTTAAGATAGGGAAAACTTAATGAAGAAGGCATTTAAAAGAGAAGTTCAGTTTGGACATAATGAAATTTCAGATAAGATTGTGAGTAGAGATGTTTTTAGCATTTAGGAGAGGGTTAAGCTGGTGGTAATGCATCATAGAATTGTATAAAAACACAGTAACTGGCTGGGCAGTGGTGGCGCACGCCTTTAATCCCAGCACTTGGGAGGCAGAGGCAGGCGGATTTCTGAGTTCGAGGCTGGCCTGGTCTACAGAGTGAGTTCCAGGACAGCTTGGGCTATAAAGAGAGAAACTGTCTCAAAACAACAAAAAAAAAAAAAAAAAAAAAAAAAACCCACAGTAAGTTAGCCTTGTAAAATACTACTGATGATCTGGTAGATGCTGACTTGAACACCCGCTCTCTTGTATGCCTTTTTTCCCATTTATATAGATGGCAAAATTGACATCAATTTCTCTCTAGTTTGGGTGTCCTTGGCTGGAGCAGGTTTAAGGCAGAATGGCCTTAATGAAACTGGTCCAAGCATCTATAGTGAAACCCTTCCTGAGCATAAATTTTTAACACCTTTTTTTAAGTTTTGAGATTATAATTACATTTCTCCCTTCCCTTTGTTTCCTTCTGGACTTCCCCATATACTCTTTCTTGTGCTTGTTCAAATTTATGGCCTCTTTTCATTAATTGTTTTTGCATATTTTATGCTATACATACACACACACACACACACACACACACATACATACATAAATATAACCTGCTCAGGACACACACAAATTTTAACATGGATATTTTATGATATTTAGATGATTCCATCAGAGTAGTGCCCCTTGCTTTTGTGAATATCACCAATGTTAGTAAGCATTCTGAAAATTACTAATGCTTAACAAAATTCAAATAAGTTTTCTTTTTATTTATTTTTTTTTTTACTTTTTTTTAAAAATCTGCTTTTATACCACTTTAATTACATGCAAGAATTAAGGTCAGTTCTAGGTTGAGGAACTAGCAATACAATAGATGCAAATAGTCAAGGAACAAGCAAGACAATAAACACAAATAGTCAAAGAAAAGGCAAGGCATTAAACCCAATTAAGTGAACACTCCTGTGATCACTGTTTCTAAGGGCTTATCAGGATGACCAAAGTATCTGAGCCTACATTTCTGTCCTAGCCCAGAATTATTTTCATTCCTGAAGCCTACTTCTTTGTTCTAGTCTAAGGTTTAGATTCCTGCCTGAAATTGCTTCTTTGTTCTAGCCTAATGTTAGATTCCTGCCTGAAGCCCATTTCCTTGTCCTTGGCCCATGTTGATTCCTGCCTAGCAGCCCTCAAAGCTCTCCACATCTTTTTTATTTCATAAACCAGACTGAGCCTGTCTTAGGTCATTCTGACAAGAGTGCCTTCCTTAACCATTGTGGAATATGTATTTTCAAAAGCAATGCACTTTATGTCTTAGGCTGGTAAGGCTTTGTGCAGAATCTTACCCATACTTGGCTTGCCAGCCTGTTAAATTAAAAACTCTGTCTGAGGGTCAATTTTCTGTTTCAAGCTATGTTGGTTGCCAACATATTGATGTTGTTAAAAACAAGCTTTAACACAATGGGCAGTAATAAAAGTATTCCCAGGACACAAAGGGGTAGCATGATCAAGCTAAATATGCCATTCTTGAAGATTGACCAAAATGGATATACTGACCTCAGGCCATGGATAATTTTATCAGCAGTATTTGCAGCATCAAAGCTCAGCAGAGCAACATTCTTTAAATTCATAAGCTCACTATGCAAAGTTAAAACATCCAGAGAGGTGTTAGAATTATGTCGAATACCCTGCAAGTGTCTTTAAACTTTTTCCTAATTATAATGACTATCATTGTAAATTTTAGAAGTAACACAAATCCATTGGTATTTGGCATGACACTCGAGATGCTTCCTTATTCTTAAACTCTGAACTTCCTTCCAATAATTTGAATAGGATAACGAGCATCAATCCATTGCTGTAAACACCTATCTAAGTCCTCTTGTATACTCAACACATTAGTAACATTTTTGCTAAATGAGTAACAAAAGTAGCTGTCTTAACTTCTTGTGTCAAAGCATTTGCAGAAGCAGTGGTGCTAGCAATTAGTGTAATTAAAGCTCTTATACCAGCAATAATCAAGCCCACTACTCTCTTGCTTCTGCTTAAAGCCTGACTCACTTCTTCAGTACTTGCAAGCTTTTTTTAAAATACCAAGGTCCTGTAGTACTCAGGGCAATAAAACAAAGTCTGATTGATAACCACATAACAGACATGCCAGGTTTCAACACACTAACACAATTACAAAGTATATAGTCAATACAACTTACATTAAATACTGTAGAAGAAACAAAAGTAATTTTATCATGACAAAAGAGCCTTAACACATGCACAAAAGCTTGTTTGAAATCCAGAGCCTGTCCCAACTTATCTCTTGCTAATATAACATCATAGAGAACCCCAGCTAACTTACAAACATGTCTCTGAAAATATCCAGAACCAGATTTCCAAATGAAGACTGTTATTTCCAATATTGGATTGATTTCTAGAATAGTCCATGATTGAGTCCGAATAACTGGTCACATTTAAGAAAAATACAAGAGTCATTATAACTTATTTTTTTGATTCTCTGTCCCACAAGGTATAAAAACTTGAGGCAAGGCAGCTTGTTTCATCTGGGATATAGACAAGCAAAAGTGGATCAGGAACATACGTCCAATACAGCTTCCCAGTCACCCTTGTCAGGGCACTCAGGAAGCTCACAGGTCAGCATCATTCTTTATCCCAGCATCAGCATGGCTCACCAATCACTCTAGCAGACACCATGCTACTTCAGCATCCTGCAGAAAAAACACAAACATGCCCTTTTCCCCATATTAAATACCTGATCGGGTCATGTCATATGCCAGTAAGTAGATCCTTTTCACATAGAAGGATGCCACAGACACTCAGCAGAAAGTTCCTTGGCATCCAAATTTTTAAAAACATTAAAAGGAACATGATTTAAATAAATTTGTGATGTATGGGGATATACCTCCCCCTCTTTTATTTTATGAAGATATTGTTTTAAAGTTCCATGGGCCCATCCCACAATATTTTGTCCTTGAGGATTATAAGGAATCCCAGTAATATGGGTAATAATAAATTGTTGACAAAAAGTCTCAAATGCTTGACTGCAATAGCCAGTTCTATTATCTGTTTTAATCTGATTTGGAACAGCCAGAATAGAAAAATAATGTAGGCAATAACTAATTATATTTTTAGTTGCTTCTCCTGTTAAAGCAGTTGCAACTAGAAAGCCTGAGAGGTGTCAGTAGTCACACGTACATAATTTAATTGTCCAAAATCAGAATATGAGTAACAGCTATTCGATATAATTGATTAGGTATGACTTCTCAAGGATAACTCCATTATATGGTACAGGTAGAAACTGAGGACATTCAGGACAAGTCTTTATAGTTTGATGTGCACATTCTCTAGAAATACCAAATTGTTGTCTCAAGCTATTGCTATTTTGATGATGTAAAGAATGAGATTGTTTGGCTAACTGTTGCTATGTAAGGCCTATAATCAGCCTGGTAGACAAATCTGCTATGGCATTGCCCTAAGGGGTCTAAGCAATACAGTATGAACTCTTCAATGTCCTATAAAGTTAAGGAACAGTACATTCTCTTAAATTGAGTTGTATTTGCATAAATAATTGCAAAATTTGAGAGTTAGCAGTATCTAAAAAAGGAACAGTTTGAAGTAATTGTAAACCATGAGCTATATATTGGCTATCAGTATACAAATTAAAAGCTTGATTTTTCAGCATTTCTATGATCTTAGGTGGATTTTTTCAGCATTTCTATGATCCTGAGCATGTTAGAGCTCCTGGGAGTCCAGCCGCTGAGTGTTGTGGGATTGGGTGCAGAGCTGGTACCCAAGGTCTGCTCAGGGCTCTGGCACAGACCAGAAGTCCAAATAAGTTTTCAATATTCAAATCATATTACATTTACATTATGTTTCTCTATAGGTGAGTACTGAGGCTCAGAGGTTTCTGTCCCTCCAAAATTCCTATATTGAGATCCTCACCCTCTAGATGATGGCATTTAGATGTATGAGCTTTGATTAAGTCATAGGAGTCTTCTTGGTGCCTTTATAAAAAACTGCCAGGGTGGGGTAGAGGGAAGGGGAGGAGGAAGGAAGAGGGAGAGAGAAAGTAGAGACAGGGAGAACACTCGCTGGACTATTCTCATGTGAGATTACAGTAATATGGTTTGTGTTTTTCCCAAAAGGCTTATGGTTTAAGAAGGCTTGGTCCTAATGTGGTAGTGCAACTGAAATTTGATTAGCTCATGGGGCCGGTGACTAAACTGATGGATTATATTGCTTGATGGATTTAAGTCCTTGATGGGTGCATAACATGGCATTATTGAGAGTAGGCTGTAATGGGGAGATACACTGGAAAGATGGCACATTGTCCCCAGCTGTTGGCAATCAGGCACATCTATGGACAGCTAGAAGTGACTTCAGGACAATCAGATATCTTTACAGCCAGCTCTCGAGGGACACAGCCAAAGAGGCAACAGCATTGATCCTTTGCACGTGCACCATGGCCTCTATCACATGTCCCTTTACGCATGCACCACAGGTCCAATAAAAGCATCATTTTCCCTGCAACCCTCACTCTTCTCATTTACCTCTCCCAGTGCTGGGAGCCAGCCCGGGCTTTGTGGGAGGAGAAGAGGGAGTCTCTTCTTTCGTCTTCTCATTGGTTCTTCTTGAGGCAGCCTGGGGGGCGTGTGTGGGAATGGAAGAGCATAGAGGGGTGACGTTAGACTTGGTCTTACAAGATTCGGTGTAAGGCCTTAGGCCTTTAAGAGATTGGTCTTACGAGGTATTTAGGGTTGCTGTTTAATAAAATTTTACGTATCTATGCTAGAAAAGTTTATTTACTATGCTACTGTAGCTGGCCTGCCCTCTGGTATCCTCTGGCCAGAAACTGCCATTTCTGGCACTTAACACCTCAGCTCAAAGACAGCAGAGGATTAAGTAAATAGCCTTTGTACTCTCTCAGCAAGAGCTGCTGCCCCCCCCCCCCCCACACACACACACTTATGCCTGCTAGTCTGAGGTCACAGGAAGAAAAAGACACTTAGAGAAGTTATCATAGAGTTTATTGCTAAGTGTAAAAAGTTTCCTATGAAAGCTATCTAAGAGGAAAAGTGGTAAGGCCCTAAGTGGGGAAAAGGAAAAAATTCTAACAAGGGAAAAATTCTATGTGAAAAAATTCTAAGCAGGGGAAAAGGAAAGGAAAGGATGAACGGCTCCTAATGAGCATCTACATCTACGACTACTCTAGTCTACTACTACCACGACTACTACTCTCCTTGTCTCTGTCTTCAGTACTTATGCATCTTTCAGAGTACATGGTCACATGTTACAAAGTTCATCACAAGTTCACACCAAAATTTAAATCATAAATTGAAATAGAAGTTTACAACACAGAATGTTTCCATGCATATCAATTAGGAGCAATTATCTAGCTAAACATCTATCACCTATCGAGCTCCACAGGTTCACTGAAGGTTTAAAATTATGAGTAAGAAATTAGTGAAGTTTTGTATAGATAAACTCAGGCAATATTTTCTCTTCTGTCCTAGTACCTATAATAAATCGTGATGTCCCTTTTAGCGACCTTTGGTTAATTGTTTTACAACCTCTTGGAATGTCTCTGAGCAGGAGAAAGTCTGGTTACTATCTAAGGGCAATTAACTGATGACACTCGGGAGACTGGCAGAGTTTTTATTGCAGTTTTGACTATCAGAAAAGGACCTAATAGCAGTCCTCCTATAAAAGAGCTTAATAATCATTATACAATTTTAGGAATTCTTATAGGATCATCATTAAGACTTAAGAAGCCATCTATTTGTCTATATAGCATCACTACGAGACAGCACATTTTTGTGGGTCTGCAGAGATCTGCTCCAAAGGGGTGTGCTATTGCTTAGTGATTATTACATATGTTTAATAATAATTAATGATAATAATAATAATAATAATAGAAAAAGCTATTAATAGCAAGAATCTTTCCTAAAATAAGTCCCTCACAGCCTTGCTGGATGAGGACTCATTTTGTCACAGATTATATAGTAATCCAAAGTAAGCATTTCAGGATGATCACCTGCTGATTATTAGCTTGTCCCATTATGGCTCCTGACATCCCAAGGCCTGTCTCTGTTTCCCTTCCCAATAAATCTCTCATGTGAGACCTGCTGCATGTTTTGATTTGTTTGGGACTTGCTGCTTAGTTCTAACAGCAGCCCCCTCTACTGCTATGTAGTGAGCAGCTCAGCTCTACTATGGACTTTTTTACCGTGGTGTTTTATCTCACAAAATTATAAAAACCAATGGAGCCAAACAACCATAGACCTTGCAAGACTTTTGGGACTGAGTCAAGATCCATTCTGATCTAAAGGAAATGGTCCCTCTCTTATGATGTCATCATCTTAGGTATGTGGCTACAGTGACAACTCTGAGTAACACAAGAAGACCCTGCCTCTGAACCAGGAAGAGTGTCTCATGGGGGCAACAAGTCTTCCCATGCCTTCTTAGATATCTCAGTTACCAGGACTGTAGGAAAAATATCTTCTTTTTATAGGCCTCCCAGGCTGAGGAATTCTGTTACATCAGTCTGAACAGACTAAGATAGTGGGCTTCTTAGAGCTTCTAGGATGTTCATCTATTCTGGGACTCCTTTGGAGACACACAATAGATGGCTCTTCTATTATTGGTTGTCAAATTGATTACATCTAGAATTAACTAAAAACTCATGCAACTGGGCACACCTGTGAAGGATTTTTTAGTTAATTGTATCATTTGAGGTAAGAAGACTCACCTTTAATCCAGATCACTTGAGGTCAGAAACCCACTTTAAATCTGGATTGTTTGAGGTCTGATTGCCCACCCTGAAACTGGGCTATACCTTCTCATGACAGCTTACATAAAGGACTTGGAAGAAGGAAGCTTTGGGTTTTTGCCTGTTTGCCTTCATTCTCATTGGCAAGTTCATAGATCCTGGTGCTGAGGCATTCCTTCACTGGTTTTAGAGCCAGGGATTTGGGATCTTAACTCAGGATTCCAAAATATATTGAGGACTAGCTGAGACATCTAGCCACATGGACTCAACAAACTTGTCCTTTCTATTGGGAGACAGCCATTGTTGGACTAGCTGGATCACAGTCTGTAAGATGCTCTAATAAATCCCCATTGATATGGTTGTGCCCTGATTTAAAAAAACCCCAAAGACCACCAGGAACCACACCTTCGATGCAAGCATATGAGAGTCTTTATTCAAGCTGGAGCTCAGGTCACAAACCAGAGCTGATGCAACAGGATAGGAGAGTGGCCCCAAGATCTAGGGAAAGGGCATTTATTAAGGAAAAAAAACCCTGAAAGTGGGGATTTCCAAGCATTGGCATTACATGAGAGGGTAAAGGAATGTTGGCACTTAAGCTAGTTGGTTTACAGAACCTGATTAAACCACAAGGAGGGAACATGCATCAAAAAGGAGAGTCTTGACCTGGGAACAACTTAGGTCTTCTTAGCTCACTCTGTTACTATCCACTAGCTGCAGTTGCTGTATCTATTTTGCAATTGCCAGGGACATTTCATGATTTTTGTCAGACCTCAAGGGTGGGGGCCATGCCTCTCTAAGGACAAGTTAACTTAGAATGGACTCTTAAAAACAAAATGGAGTTTATTCTGCTACCTCAGCCCTTCAATATATGTATATTTATATGTATTCTATCAATATGAATTTATTCATATTCTATCAGTTTTGTTTCTCCAGGGTAGTGGTTCTAAACCTGTGGATGATGACCCCTTTGGGGTCAAATTACACTTTCACAGGGGTTGCATATCAGATAATCTTTTGTATCAGAAATTTACATTACAATTCATAACAGTAGCAAATTACGGTTATGAAGTAGCAATAAACATTTTATGGTTGTGAGTCACCATAACATGAGCTGTATTAGGGTCCTCAGAAGGGTCACAGAATTAGGAAGGTTGAGATTCACTGCTCTAGAGTGCTGGGGGACCAGCCCTGGTAGTTCATTCTTGTTTGGTTCTTCTTGAAGCAGCAGAGGTGGAAGAACTTCAAAGGCTGGGTAAGACATGCTCTTACCAGATATTTAGGGTTGTTATATAATAATAAAACAAGAGTTGTACTACAGAGCAATAGTGATAAAAACTGCATGGTATTGGTACAGAGAGAGGCAGAAGATCAATGGAATAGAACTGAAGACCCAGGAATGAACCCACACATCTATCTATGGTCATTTGTTCTTTGACAAAGAAGCTAAAAACGTCCAGTGGAGACAAGGACAGCATTTTCAACAAATGGTGCTGGTTCAACTGGAGGTCAGCATGTAAAAGAATGCAAATCGATCCATTCTTATCTCCTTGTACAAAGCTCAAGTCCAAGTGGATAAAGGACCTTCACATAAAATCAGATACACTGAAACTAATAGAAGAGAAGGTAGGGAAGAGCCTTGAATACTTGGGCACAGAGAAAGAGTTCCTCAACAGAACACCAATGGCTTATGCTCTAAGATCAAGAATTGACAAATGGAACCTCATAAAACTGCAAAGCTTCTGTAAAACAAAAGACACTGTCAATAGGACAAAACAGCAACCAACAGATTGGGAACAGCCTACATCTGACAGAGGGCCAATATCAAATATATACAAAGAACTTAAGAAATTAGACTCCAGACAACCAAGTAACCCTATTAAAAATGGGATACAGAGCTAAACAAAGAATTCTCAACTGAGGAAACTGGAATGGCCGAGAAGCACTTAAAGAAATGTTCAATATCTTTAGTCATCAGGAAAATGCAAATCAAAACAACCATGAGATTCTATCTCACACCAGTCAGAATGGCCAAGATCAAAAACTCAGGTGATAGCAGATGCTGGCAAGGATGTGGAGAAAGCAGAACACTTCTCCATTATTGGTGGGATTGCAAGCTGGTACAACCACTCTGGAAATCAGTCTGGTAGTTCCTCAGAAAATTGGACATAGCATTACCTGAGGACCCAGCTATACCACTCCTGGGCATATACCCAGAAGATGCTCCAACATATAACAAGGACACATGCTCCACTATGTTCATAGCAGCCTTATTTATAATAGCCAGAAGCTGGAAACAACCCAGATGTCCTTCAACTGAGGAATGGATACAGAAAATGTGGTACATTTACACAATGGAGTATTACTCAGCTATTAAAAACAACGAATTAATGAAATTCTTAGGTAAATAGATGGAACTAGAAAATATCATCCTGAGTGAGGTAACCCAATCACAAAAGAACACACATAGTGTGCACTCACTGATAAGTGGAAATTAGCCCAAAAGCTTGAAATATCCAAGATACAACTCACAGAACACATGTCAAAAGAAGACCAAAGTGTGGGTGCTTTGGTCTTTCTTAGAAGGAGTAACAAAATACTCATGGGAGCAAATATCGAGACAAAGTGTGGGATAGAAACTGAAGGAGTGGCCATCTGCAGATTGCTCTACCTGGGTATCCATCCCTTGTGCAGTCACCAAAGGCAGATGCTCATGTGGATGTCAGGAAGTGCATGCTGACAAGAGCCTGATATAACTGTGTCCTTAGAGGTCTCCCAGAGCCTGACATATACAGAGGATGCTCACAGCTAACTATTGAGCTGATCATGGGGTTCCCAATGGAGAAGTTAGAAGACTGAAGGAGCTGAAAGGGTTTGCAGCCCCATGAGGAGAGCAACAATACCAACCAACCAGAGCTCCCAGGGTCTAAACCACCAGCCTGGTAGCACATAGGGAGGGACCCATGACTCCAGATGTATATCTAGGGGAAAATGGCCTTGTTGGGCAAAGGTAGGAGAGAAAGTCCTTGGTCCAGTGAAGGCTGGATGCCCCGGTGTGGGGGAATTCATGGTTGGGGAGGTGGGAGTGGGTGGGTGGATAGGAGCACATTATAGAAGCAGGAGGAGGGGGGATGGGATAGGGGATTTCTGGGTGGTGGGAAATGAGGAAAGGGGATAACATCTGAAATGTAAATAAAATATACAATAAAAATTAATTTAAAAAATTTACCTATCTTAAGTCTAAGATACTATGCTTCAGTAGCTGACCTGCCTTCTGTGAGTTCCTCTGAGGTGAGAAACTGTTTAGCACCTCATCATAAAACAGCAGGGGATTAGGTGAAAGGATTTATTGCTAGTGTTCTTTGGTGAGTTAGCCAGAAGCCTCTCTGGCTAAACAGGCTAACTCTGTGAATCAGAGAGGAGGGGAAGATGCTTTGTACAGGCAAATATGCACAAGCACATATACATTCAAAGATTCATACACCCACACTCTAGCTGGGCTCAACTATCTGTGACAGTCAAGTCCACAAGTATTCATGCATTCTTACATAGATACATACATACATACATACATACATACATACATACATACATACGTACATACATAGCCAACACACATAGACAGACATACACATTTGGATGGATGGATGGATGGATGGGTGGATGGATGGATGGTTGGATGGATGGGACAAAGCTCTCCAAGCCAAACCATTCAACCAACCAACTTTATTTCTTTTCTCCGGTCTTTTTTTTTCTTTTCTTCGAGACAGGGTTTCTTTGTGTAGTCCTGGCTGTCCTGGAACTCATTCTGTAGACCAGGCAGAAATCCACCTGCCTCCCAAGTGCTGGGATTAAAGGCGTGCGCCACCACCGCCTGGCTTCTTTGGTCTTTTATACCTTCTTAGACAAAAGTTCTCTAGAAAATTACCTCAGAGATAAAGTGTTACATGGAATGGAAGTTACAGAAGGATGTTGACATTAAGTTTAAAGCAATGTTTCATTATAATATACTTGTTAAACGCTCAAAGCAACAGTTTTTGTACGGCCTTGCCTTATCATAGTGCACACCTGTGACTTTATCCTCGGACTTAAATGTTTTTCCTTGAACACAAAATTGGCCCAAATCTCTTTCTCTTTTTAGTGTAATTATGAAAGCTCATTGTATTTCTTATTATGCAAACTTTGCTTAGTATTCTGAGGAGTGGGCACATTTTATTCTTGATTCTAACTTTATTACAACTTTCTAGCAACTAAGAGCATCTCTAAACACTTTCTTCTGGAAATTATTGGAATCAAGTCAGAACTTCTATAGAACCATTATCTATTTGTCTATATAGCATCACTATAAGATAATTAGTACATCTTTGTGGGTCTCGAGAAATCTACTCAAAAGGGTGGGCAATACCTAGTGATTGTTATATATTTAATAATAACAGGAAAAGCATATTAATAGCAGAAATCTTGCCTAAAATCAATATCTCCTGGGCCTTGCCATAGATTATAATCCAAGGCAGAATCATCTCAGGAAGACCACCTGCTAGTTTTTAGCTTCTCCTTGTTGGCTCCTGACACTAGAGGACCCTAACTAATGCACAGTGATATTTGTCAAACTTCCTGAGTCGTGGAGCCAATTTTGTCACTAGCATTAATCATGTCTAAGGGTGTAATGACTCTGTGGAACATGTGCGTGAAATATGCAAACTAATACTTAGAATGTCATCCTTGTATTACAATGAGTAAGTGTTGACTGAAAAAGAGTGTCCCATCAGAATCCATTGTGATTTCCTTTAGGCTACAGCTCACCAGTAGGCTTCTCTTGAAACCTGCTCTAGCTATTTAGATGACATTGTTTCTTCAGAGCTATTTTTACACATATAGTGACTATCACGAAGGAATTTAAGTACAATTTAGATGAAAAGTCCTTTATTATCTTCCAAGAAAAAGTTATTACTTTTACTAAATGGTATTCTTAAGAGTATTTAAAAATAGAAGGATCAAACTGATACTGTTAGGTTAAAAGGAAAATCATTCTGATAATTCTTTTGCTAATTGGACAAATATTATCACTGAGTGGTGTTAAACATGCCCTGAGAGTAGAATGAATATGAATATATATATATATATATATATATATATATATATATATATATATATATTCAGTGAGAGGTAGAATTAACAGTCACACAGACACAAATTTTCTGTGAAATACCTTTTGGCTGAGTCTGCAAAAGAAAAGGTGAAGGGAAATAATTCAAAACACTAATATAAAAAGTTTGGAAGTGGAGCATAGTGGTAGATCACTGGCCCAGTATACACGGTGATCTGGGCTTAATGCTCAGGACTGAAGAATAAAATTAATGTAATACTTATTTTTTTATTTCACCTATATGAATCAGTTAAAATTTTCTGTTTGTATTCCTTGTGTAAACTTTTATAACACAAATTCTAGTATTGGGGAGATGGTCCACTGTTATTGGAGAAGGCAAAAGATTCTTTATGTCTCTCATTCTCCAACTACATCCAAAAAAACCTCACTCATTACAATAGGGTTTAAAGGGTGGGATGGAGAAAAGGTGGAAATGGAAGTACAGAAGTAGGGTACACCAACTCTTAAAACCAATAGGAAGAGTTCCTCCTCCATTTCTTCCTCCCTTCCTTATCTCTTCTCTTTTCCTCTGTGGTGGTTTGAATGAAAATGGCCCCTATAAACCCATAGGAAGTGGCACTATTAGGGATGACATTGTTGGAGGAAGTGTATCACTGGGAGTGGGCTTTGGAATTTCAGCTGCTCTAGTTAGACCGAGTGGATCTCTCTTCCTGCTGACTGCAGATCCAGACGTAGTACTCTCAGCTACCTCTCCAGTATCCTGTCTGCCTTTGTGATTCCATACTTCCCACCAGGACAATAAGGGACTAAACATCTGAACTGTAAACCAGCCTCAATTAAACATTTTCCTTTATAAGAATTGTCGTAGTCATGATGTCTCTTCACATCAATAGAACTCTAGGACACCCTCCTTCCTTTCTTTTTTCCTCCCCTCCTGGAAAGTGTTGTACAGTAATGAGCAAAATTGGTAGGGCCAATGTTTGGTAGGAAAGACATGTTCCTACAAAGTTTTAGTTTACCAGATCTCTGAAAATTAATGCTAAGGTGGTGAAGTACAAGCAATGACCTGGAAGGTTTGGAGGGAAATGTTTTTAAACTTACAGCTAGACAAATTATTAACAGGGTGAGACCAAAATTATGGGCATTTTGAAGTGTGAAGAAATTACCACTACATACCCTTTATGTAAAAATGTTTTTCCTCCAAACTATAATACACAAGGAAAGGTGAAACCTGAAAAGTGAGGCAAAAAGAGCTAAGATGAAAGAACAGAGAAAACCAGAAAGAAATTGAGAGCATACATTAGAAAAGTCTATAAAGTTTTCATTTGTTTGTGAATGCATTTTCTATGATACTTTTAAATAAAACAAGGTGATACCCCACAAACCCCAAGTCTAGCACCTAAGTTATGATTCCTGCAGGTTCCAGGAACAAAGCTAACATGAAGTTTACTCGAACAATAAAAGGCTTATTTCTCTCTCTAACAAGAAGTCTAAAGGCCAGGGATCTCCAGAAGTTTGTCTGTGTTTTTTGTTGTTGTTGTTGTTTGTTTGTTTTGTTTTGTTTTTCCTTGACTCTGACCTCTCTCTATTGCAGGCTTCCTTCTTTTGTTGATAGTCACATGATAGAAATGTTATCTGATGTTACATGTCCATGCTCAATCAGACCAATCACTAATGAGGAGATGGAGTACAACTGCCATGATTAACTGATTTAGGCCAGTACATAACATGGTGGATCTGGTCAATTATGTTTCTTATTGTTAGATTTGTTCTGTCTTTTTCAAAGAGAATCAGGCTCTTTTTTGTACCTCTAACTGATTGCCATGGTTGGATTTAGTTGGGAACAAAGTTCACTGTAATTATTGTAGCATCTTGGTCAAGTTAATATTGGTAGCTATAGCTATTCTGGATAGATCTTAATGTTCCATGACATGATTTATGAATTTTCTGAAGTATAGTTGCAAGCCTTGCCTTTTTGCCTTGGTAGTTTAATATCTATTTGGGTAGTAAGTGAACCTTGCTGCCTGCTTCCTATCTATGTATCAAAATGCTGTTGAGTGTTTGTAAATATAATAATTATGCAGGCATTTTTCAGGGAGAAACCCAAAAGACACTCAATTCTTACTTTCTTACTGAGTACTGTCATTTAGTTGGATCTCTCTCTCTCTCTCTCTCTCTCTCTCTCTCTCTCTCTCCCTCCCCCCCTCCCTCCCTCCCTCCCTCCCTCTCTCTCTCCCTCTCTCCCTCTCTCTCTCTCTCTCTCTCTCTCTCTCTCTCTCTCTCTCTCTCATCAAACTCAAGTTATTATTTTTTGCCTAGAATTGGTTGCTGTCATGGCCCCTTTATCTAGTCAAATCTTTTGCTGGCAATCCCTTCCTGCTTTACATCATCCTGACACAGTCAAACCTAAATTCCCTTTATTAATTTGAATATTTCCTTTGAATTTCAAATCATAGGCCCTTAGTCAAATCTACATCTGGATTATTTCCCTTAGCCATGGCCCTCACACTTGTTTCATTCTTTCCCCGTCTAATTGTGCTTCCTCAGGTCCCACGAATGGTAGAATCTTTTTGCTAATTGTACCTCATGTAATTATCACTCACTAAATTAACAGTTTCAGCCAACATTTCAAACACTTTACTCAATTTCAAACTTAACTTTATGTTATTTAAATATAATTTCACATAATAATCACTTAAAAAGTATTCTATGACTTACTACATATGTTAGGGAAAAGTCATTAAAATGAAATTTGCTGTTCACATTTCCCAATTTACTTTTAGTTACAACTTAAATTTATTAATACTTAAGTAATTGTTTAAAAGTGCTCCATCATTTTCTTATTTAAGTTTAAATAAATTTTACATTAGCATTTTTCTAATGGTTATTCTGAAAAATCATTCTTCCATGAAGTACTTCATAAGTAGAAATAGGAAGGACTGTTTGCTAATGAACATGATTTGGTTATTTGTAATTTCTTATCATTGGGTAGTGTGGTAGTTTGAGTAGGGATGGACCTTATAAGCTCATATATTTGGTACTTGGTCATTATGGTGTGAGACTGGCAGGGATGAAGCAGTGTGGCCTTGTTGGAATAGAAGTGGTCTTGTTAGAGGAAGTTTGTCACTGGGGGTGGGCTTTGAGGCTGTAAATGCTCAATCCAGGCCCAGCGACTCTGCTGTCTGCTGATCCAGATGTAGGACTCTCAGCTACATTGTCAGCACCAAGTCTCCCTGCATCACCATACTTTCTACCATGAACTAAATCTCTGTACTTGTAAGCCTGATCTAATTAAATGTTTCCCGTTGTAAGTGTTGACATGGTCATGGTGTCTCTTCAGAGCAATAGAAACCCAACCTAAGGCAGGTAGTACTCATTCTTATTCTCTGACACATAGATTAGTCATGTAGGTTTATTGTGTTTCTTAAAGATAAGGTATGAAGAAAGATATTTCTCTTTGCCCTGTAGGGCAAGTTATGGTATATCCATCTCTGTTCTCTTCTCAGTGCAGTCAGTTGAGCAATAGCAGCCCATGATGTTAGGGACTTAACTCTATCTTCCATATGATGTCCAGGTCTCTTTCAAATTATCCATGCTGGACCAAGGGAATTTTTGACAATTCTATGTAATGCATCTCTGGTTATAAGGGAAGAAAAAACATTCCCTTCCAAAAAACCATTAAAAGTGTCTTGAGTTGCAGAGATGACTAAGCCCTTCAGAAGACATATTGCTCTTGTAGAAGAGCTAAGTTAAGTCCCCAGAACCCATGTTGACTAGTCTTTTGTCTATGTTTGTATCCACACACATTCACACATACCAATATTCATGTAGTTAAAAATAAACTGAAATTTAAAGAAGTAAAAAATCTCATATTGTCAAATTTTGGCCCCAAATTACCATATATACTTCATCTCATTGTTCAACTGAAAGTTTTATGATGCAGTCTAAAATAAAGGATCTAGTAGTCTAATCTTCCATGAGGTAAATTAGAGCGATATAATAGCAAATGTTAGCAGTATTGACTTCAGAGAGGCAGTTTGTAGATCATAAGACATTCCTTAAGAGACAATCTTTAATTTTGTAGCACTCAATGTACTCCTTATAGTATCTGTATGAGAGCAGACTGGTTGAACTGTATATGTGCTCCATATAAGAAATTAATAAGTAAGTAGAACATGCCAGAGTACATGTCACATTAATTTCAAGTATTAGAATAACACTATCAAAACATTTCAAATAATTTTATTATGGAATACTGTAGTTTTGCAAAGGGATAGCTGTAAAGCATCTTTTCCCAATTTGTTATGTTTTTGTTAAATGAAAAGTAAGAATTTCATAGTTGAGGATAACAAACACTGGGACTCAGAAAGTACTTTATTATCCAAAGATTTTTCAAAGTCTTTAATATGTTAATTTACATTGGCCAGTTCTACAAAACAGGTATAGTTTGAGGCATGTATAAAGTATATGACCAAGAAACTTTTGCAAGAGGGTCTCTATGGACCAATTATGAAGAAATCTATGTTAGGTTCTTTAGAAACTCTGGAATAGATATACTTTTAGACCTAATTAAAGAACAAGCTACTGTGGAAAGGCAAACTTTAACTTTAGTGTAAAATCATGTCATGAGCAAGTGCTTCAAAATGTTCCCCACAGAGCTGAGCTGAGCACTGGAGAAAATTTTCCAGAAGGCCAATTTAAAGAGAAGGTGATGACCTTAAAGACTCAAAGTGCATGTATTTCGTTACTCTTTGTTGTAAACATTAGGAGGCTCCAGATTAAAGAGGGATGTTGGTCATAAATACATAATATCCATGATTTGAAACATGCACTCTGTGTTTGTGTGTGTGTGCGCGCGCATGTATGTGTTAGCAAAAACTCTAAATATCCTCCTTACATTTTTATTCCCAGAGGACTCATTAACTTCCATGGTTGCTACTTGGGTAATGACATAGAAATGTGAATATCAAAGCTAGTATTGGAGAAATACCTTTCCACCTCCATGGAAAGAAACAGGAAAGATAAACATTTATTAATAGATGTGATTTTCCATCTGGAAATCTGGTGAAATCTGGCAAAATTTGCCCATCATCATATAAGAACAGCTCATTTTCTTTACCTTTGTGTGAACCGACAACCGTCAACAAATCCTCCTGTTCCTATCTACAGCCAACCCTTCCAGCTGTGCATTGCATCATGACAGTCAGATTCCAAGAGCTTGCTTTCCTGCCTTCTTGTCTGTCACCAGTTTTCACATTCCTTTAACAATTCACACCAGAAAACAGGTGTGTGGCTGTTAACATTTCTTCCAGATCAAGACAAACTTCTTGGGTGTTTTTTTCTAACTGTTGCCTCACTTTTTATTTGTTCAGCTTTATAGTGAAACTTCTAGGACTTTTCATCTCTAACATTCCTTTGAAACTTGTGTTGAGCTTATTGAAGACTTACACACACTGTGAACTTATCAAAGAACAAGCTGTGGATTTCTCAGATCTCAGTGTCCACGCAGGTCAACACTCTCTTCCTTGATATTCTTACTTTACTCTTCAAACACAAAACTTCGTTTTCTCACTGACTCACACTGATTCCCCCTACCTCACATCATCCTCTGAATCTTGGTCCTTCCTGCCTCCTCTTTCTTTTAGTTCACTCTGCTCTCCTCTTCCTTTCTTTATCCTTTTTCCTCCCCCCTCACTTCCCCTTTGAGAGCTTCTGTTCTACTTCTCATCATTTCCTTGGTCAGCTTTCTTAATCTCTCAGTTTTAATATCATTAATACATCTGCCAGGTAGAAATTTCTATCCTCTGTAAAGATTCATATGCTCACAACTCCAGATTCATATATGCAACTGCTAAATACATCATAACATGTCTAATAGGGAAGTAACATTCTGACAGCAAAGCTATCTTTCCAGTTGGTCATGTTATAACCTTGGACTGATAATTTCTCTCACCCTCTTTCACTTATACTATATAGCCAATCCTATGGCATAAAATGTAGAATATTTCCAGAATTTCACAGCTTTTTAGCTACTACAGAGCCGATCCCACCATGGTCTTCCATGCCAATTATTAGGTAAAAATAAATAGCTTTTACCCTTAACATTCCACCACACAGACAACAACTAGAATTGCCTTTTTAAGAGCTAAATCAAAGCTTGTTTTTCTTCATGTGCTAAAGCCTTCCATTTGCTTCCTTGTCATTCACATTAGAACTAAGTATTTACCATGATCTATGGAATTAGCCCACACACTTACCTAATTTTATTATCTTCTAATCTGACTCCCCTTGTTTACTCTGATTCTGCCATAGAAAGGTTCTTTTTCTTCCAGTAGCATACTGAGTAGGCTTCCTTTTTGGGGGTTTTGCCTTTTCTGTTCCCTCTAATTGGGCCATCCTCCTGTAATGTGGCCACTCTCTTCAAATTCTGCCTTCTTAGTTCACTTGAAACTCTACCCGCTCTTTGATAATTTAATACATATACTCAACCTACTGTGATTATTTTTTGTCCCTATAGCCCTCTGCTACCTATTTTCTTTACCTTGGAACCCTTCCTTCTTCCCACCCTACTTCCGCATTGACTATATCATCAGAGGAAATTGCATACACATCCTGCTGTAGCAACCATTAAGAGTCATTATCTCTTTAGGAAGGAATGGGACCTCGTAGGCACCTCCTCAATCAATGATGAAAGTTGGTAGGCCTATTCTTCTTAAGCCTAGTTGATAAGTGTTCACAGTTGCAAAGGCAATGCCATAGCTGGATGATTTTTTTTTTAATGTTTTATGGCATCTATCCTTACCCTCTGGCCATTAAATTCTTATCCCCCCCCTTTTTTTGTAATGTCCCTGGGAACTTGTTGGGGTAGTGCTGGTGATAGTGACACAGTGATATTGTGTTTAAGGATAAGCATTCATCACTAATGGTCACTAATTATCACTAATGATCAGCTATTTAGCCAGGTAAGAGTCATTACATTAACCATCATCCTTTGAAGCAATACTAATTCACTGATATATTTAGACAGTAGTTTAACAGCATGCTTATTTAAGGAAGTAACAGTAGTGTATTGTTTTGAGTACAAGGGTCCGTGCACTCATAAAATGTACTAGGGAAGTATTAAAACTGACAGGCTTGTCTTTTTAAAGGAAAGGAAGTATAACCTGGTTCCCATCTAGAAGGCTGCTATCTGGAGGGCCAAACCATACCTGCTTCCTCACAAACTCCCACAAACAGGACCAAAGTTGGGTAATAGTCTAAATGACTTCTGTACTCTCTATATGGGCAGCACCCCCACCCCACCCCAAAGACTTCCACAAGCAGGAGCAGTCTAGGTTACCTTTGTGCTATCTGGCTAGGATCTCCCCCACAGATGACCTCTGTTCTATGTGTATGACTAAGACCACACCTCCCCTAGGCCATAAAGGCCACAAACACATGTAGCTTATCTTTAGAAAACCCATCTTCATGAAAGAAATGTCACACACTTTGAGAAGAGTTTTGAGGTAACTATACCTCCTTCTGTGCATGAGTTTGTGTTATACCAGGAAACTTGTGGTAGTTTGAATGTAACTGGCCCACATGGGCCCATAGGAAGGGGCACTATTAGGAAGTGTGGCCTTGTTGGAGGAGATGTGTCACTGCGGAGTCAGGCTTTCAGGTCTCCTAGTGCTCAAGTTTCACCCAGTTTGGAATCAGATTCTCCCCTTGGCTGCCTTTGGATCAAGATGTAGAACTCTTGGCTCCCCCAGCACCAAGTCTGCCTGCAAGATGCCATGCTTCCTACTATGATGATAATGGACTGAACCTCTGAAACTGAAAGCCAACCCCAGTTAAATGTTTGCCTTTGTAAGAGTTGCCTTGGTCACTCTGTCTCTTCACAGCAATAAAACCCTAACTAAGACAAAACTTTCTTCCAAATTGTACTGTTCTTAAATATGCCTAAACTACCCGATGTCAGACTCTAGAAATTTCAAACAACACTGGCTACTGAGTCATGTTGAACTAGATTTTCTTCTTGTCATACACAGATCATTACTCTGCCAGCCATGATGTTTGCAGAGACTCTGTCTTAGCTAAGGTTTCCTTTGCTGTGAAACAACCATGAAAATCTTCCTTACTTAAGTCAAGTTGAAGTCTAGTGCTTGCCACTCAATGGGATCCTTTAATTCACTGCCAGAGACAGTGAGCAGATGCCCAGAACTGCATCAGAGAATGGAGAAAAGAACCCAAGGTCAGGTAATGGTTAAATATGGTATGATGGCACACACCTGTAATCATTTAGTAGGTTGAGGCTGGAAGATCATAAAATAAGCTAGCCTTGTAATAAAGTAATACCTTGTTTTAAATTAAAAATGGGACCCAAGTTTGAAGAGATGGCTAAGTAATTAAGAGAACAGACTGCTCTTTCAGAAGACATGGGTTCAATTCCCAATACTCACATGGCTGCTCACAACCACTTGTAACTCTAGTGCCGTGGAATGCAATATTCTCTTCTGTTCTCCACAGGCACCAGCATACACATAGTGCACAGCCATACGTGTAGGTAAAACATTCATACTCATAAAATGAAATAAAAGTTTAAGAAAAGTGAGTGACAAGATTATTTAGGGGTGATGTTACTTACCGATAATTTTGTTTGATCCCTGGGACTTACAAGGTGGAAGGATAGAACCCAAATCCTATTGGTTGTTCTCTGACCTCCACTCATACACTGTAGCATTTGTCCCTACACATGTACACACAGGCATATAAACTAATACAATATAATTAAAACGTGCACTTCCCCCAAATCCAGAAGTGAGCTGGGCTGATGGAGAGACTCTGATGTCCAAAGTTGTAATGTAATTCATTCATGTTGCTTTTAGGCCACCAAGACTGGTAATATGTCATGGCTGCTATAAAAAATTTTGCAAGAAACGTTCAGAGCCTGGAACAATATGTCAATTACTCTCTCTGGTAAAAAACACACGTTAAGCTAAATGTGCAATTCAACCAATATATACCAAGTGATTTTTTTTTTTTAGAAGAAATAAAGACAGCACCGAAGTCTGTAAGGAGAAGGGAAATTCAGTTCAGAGCTTGATGGAACATTTTAGCAGTAGAAGAGGGCTCAATAATGACAATGGAGGTGTGAAAATAAGGGCCAGGTCCTTCTGCTGCCACCAGGTTAGTCCCAGAATTCATGGCTATTTCTCAGAGGCAAAGCACATGTATCAATAATGATAATGATAATGATAATGATAATGAGACTAATTGTGGGGCCAGGGAGCCATGGGACAGGGAGAAGCAGGTCTGTAGCAAGAGCTGGGTCAAGGTTTCCAAACTCCAGAAACCTCATTCTGAGATTGGCAGGAATAGGATCACTTCCCCCTGTCCTGGCTCAGTGCATGTATGTATCTCCATCTTGACTCCACCAGAGAAGTCACATAGCCTGATAGCCAGGTTAAACTTCCTCTCTTCTTACAAGGTCATGTCCAGTAGCACCTGGAATTCCTCCTTATGCAAATGAGACATCTCCTGCACCCTGGCCATGATCAATGATGAATTCACCATGATAGCCCCTACTCACCCACCCCAAAGGTTTAAATAGCATTTGTTCCACATTATTAAAATGAGCTGTCTCACTGAAGCTGCCTCCTAAGATCACCTCAGGTCTCTCAAGCCACTGGCTGTTCCCATGTTGCTCCCCAAGGTGGTCAAGGGCAAATCATGCTCCTACAGTGAGGAAGCAGAGTCTGAATGACAACTGGTGATCCTATCATCAGGATGGGAAATCCAAACAAGAATTATTTTCTTCCAGGGTTCTAGATTTAATCCATGACACCAGATTTGCTGGACAAATGTTCTACCACTAAGTCAAATCCCCAACCAGCCCTAAACTATGATTAATATGATTCAGAAAATCCCTAGAATGTTATGGAATAATTTATATCCACTAATTTTTCTTCTCAGTTATATAATATCATTTCTGAGTTTGCTTCACTTATCCTTTGAAGTCACCTTTTGAAAGAACTATCATGTTTTAGCAATTGTCTATTCATGTGGACTTCTAAAATGAAGGCCATGCCTATTTTATTTTTAAAGCTTCTATTCAATAATCTAAAATATTTGTTTGTTTGTAGTGTACATGTATGTTGTATATTACCATGTATGTCCAGGTATACATGCATCTGTTTATGAACAGAGGCCAGAAAAGGGCATCCTGTGTCTTCCTCTAATATTCTCATTTTTTAAAAAAAGGCAGGTCTCTCCCTGAATCTGGACTCTCATTTCTTAGCTAAGTGGGAAACCAGCAAGCCCCAAGGTTCTTCCTGTCTTTCCCCACCTCAGAACTGGGATTATGGATGTGTGCAGGACTCCAAGCCTGTTATGTGGATACTTGGATCTGATCTCTGCATGTCAAGATTGTGTAGCAAGTATATTTAACTGCTTATCCGTTTCTCCAGTGCCAGATTCTCTGTTTTGATATTATCTTCACCAGTTATAAGTAGAATTTAGATGTTCTTCATGACTGTCACTAAACATCTATGATCTTTTATTAAGCTTGCATTTTCTTTGAGTAGTACCAGTTAACCATGAAACACATCTCTCACTTGGCCACCTTTACTACCTCAATGAATGTCACAGGATCAGGCTCTCCTTACCTCTTCTCTGAGGATATCCTGTGCTACCTTAAGGGCACATTTCATCGTGGAGGATCAATACCTTACCTTTTAGTGTGGCTCTAATTATCTTCCCACTCTGTGAGCACTGCTGCTGGTAGTTTGTTGATAGCTTTCTTTCCTCATCCTGTTCTTAGATCTACAATTTCTTTGATGTCTTTCTAATAGACCTCTGAATATTACATTATTAAAAATGATTGTTTGTTTGTCAATTGCCCTTGATTTGCAGTGACTTATGTAGTTACTGCATGTAATAGAACTACAGAAACATTAAATTTGATTTCAGTTCAAATAGAAGCATGATATTGCTTGGGCTAATAAGATAGCATATTAAGGACACAAAATCACATTTTTGAGAGACAATCTTTTTTTTTTCTCTTCCCCAAGCTACTCTCAATGGTCACAAGAAACTGGAGACCTAACTCCTAGACATTGAGTTTTGCTAACTGGGATTGGAGAAAGTATTTTTTTTTTATCTCATAAAATATCTTCAGTAATACACCTCAGCAGAGAGTGTAACTTCACAGACTTTGATGCCATCTTTATTTCTTGTAAAAATCACTTGCTATGTATTGGTTAAATTGCACATTTAGCTTAACATTTGTTTTAATCAGAGAAGGTAATAGATATATTGCTCCAGGCTGTTAATGGTTTTTCTTTGCAAAATGGCTAAATTCTTCATCTCCACTGCTCTGACTAGCAGAGAAGATAACATCCGCCTTATTCTATCTAGCTGACTGCCTGCGGGACAGAGATTTTTTTCATTTAGTTTGGCTGGTGCATTAGCATTTGTGACACGACAGAAGCTGGAACATTACAAATGCCTGTAATTGTTTGCATTGCTGTAGGGAATATAATGTTGTTAATATCTATTACTGAACTAAATGAATGAATTAAGTAGCCAGAAACAAATATGAGTGTCAAGCATGATTTAGTTGGTGTATAGCTTCGGAACAGCTGCCAAATTTAATGTGGAAATGGGAGGAGGCAAATTCCAGTGTTTACCACCCTTGCTTCCCCACTAGGTGGAGGCATTGCTTTACTTTAAAGCTACGTACAGTCAGGGTACTGCAGTGTGGTATGAGATAAGTAAGATTCTGACTTTATCCTTTCTTTCTGTGTTCCACTCTGTTGTTGGTTTGTAGATGCTTTTTTTTTTTTTAAATTTTCGACTGGGCCATAAAAACTAGGGGGTCAAATGAGCACTAGGCAAAGGCAGGGAAAGGCAAAGGGTGAGCTAGTTGGAGCATGCCGAGAGAGCAGTGGAGGCTTTTTAGTTCTTCAGTCTGTCGTCCCTGCCATGACTTTGTATTCCTAGTTAAACATGGTTGTCTGCGGCTTCTCTTCTTTGGCCATTCCTGATATGCATAAAAATATATGTTTATGGTGTTCTTTTTCTTTATTTCGATTCAGATTTGTATTTATAACCTACAGCACCCTGCAGCAGCTTTCATTTATTAGACATGATTACATCAGTCAGGCATGATTACATCAGCCATTTTATCCTCACAACAGTTCTGAACGCAGAGGAATCATCTCTTAGCTGGTGTGCAGTTAGTTAGCTGAGATGGCAATTTGCTATTTTTTTTTTAAATATTGTAGTTTAGTAAATTTGGAGTACATAGTGATGGACATTATTACCAAAGTGTTTTGTTAGAAACCTTTTGTTTTTTTTTTTTTTGAGTAGTCAACAGTGGCTTATAGTTGTGGAACATCCTCACACATCAATAACAATTCTTCTGAGTAATTAAAAAATCTGTATTATTTGCCCATAGCATCTACGGAGCTCTTGATAGGGACAGATTCTTATATAAGACCAATAATTTTCAATAAAATGATGCTTCAGCTGGGAAGGGTGGCACATGCCTGTAATCAAAACACTTGAGATGCTGAGTTGAAGGATTGTGAGTTCCAGGTCAGCCTAGCTTGCATCTCTATTGCAATTAGCAGGGGTGGGCTAGGGTGGGGGCAACATACAGATCAGGAGCTAACAAAATCTCCAGGACAGGAGATGAAAACGGAGGTGACTTTAATCACGTATGAGGGGATTGGTACCTTTTGGAACTTCATCTGGCTTAATGATTAGCACAGCTTGGAGAGTTCTTTTCTATCAACTCCTAGATTGTGGATTATGGATTTCAGTTGTTCCAGATTGCTTCAAATTTAGTGGCTGGGTCAGAAAGCTGTGTCAGTGGATACAAATCGATTACTGCTAATCCTGACCATCTGAGTTGAAGACCCAGAAGCCATGATGGAAGGAGAGGCCCGCTTCCCCAAAGTAATCATATTGTGCATATTAGTACATAATTTCATACCTACAGTAAAAGATAACTAAACGACTCAAGTGTTCCACTGACTGTGGCGTGATAGATAATGGAGAAATGAAACTGAGGGTTTCCCAGTTTTGCATAGACAAGTCTGTGGAACTCCGCTTGGAGAACCATGAGTCACTCTCAGGCAAGACCCTCAGAGCCTTATAGATTAGTTGACTGCTGTTGGCATAGATTACTGGCTCTTTTTCTCTCTCAGTTGTTTTTAAAGTCAAGAGCCTTTTGGCTTTCTCTACCTCCAGAATGTGGTCAGTGCAAAGCCATTCCACTGTTATTATTGGCTCTATCTTCAGCCCAAGGGCTGGGTTTGAGTCTTTCTTTCCCAGGAGGTTTCTGTGCTTCTTATGTAAGTTCATTGACATGCTCCTGCCACCTTTCCTAGTTTATCTTGCTGGGTTTGCTACACATATGTATTGGCCCTATATGTGTATAACATATAGATAACATATATGTTGGCCCTATGTATGCTACATTTATACATTATGGCATATCATCAAGAACCTAAAACAAAGGGAAACTCCTTCTGTAACAGGAGTCCAAATGCAACCATTATTTTTCTCAGAAACAGGCCTCAATAACTGGGAGCTGTACAGTAGGTTCCAGGTAGTGCCATTCTTTAAAGGGCTAGACATTGAAGTGTATTTTCCTTGCAGTGCAGTTATGGTGCAGTGCTTCCCTAGCTACTCCAGGGCACAGGATACCTATTCCAAGTTTCCCTGAATTTCAATCTTATCTTAGTCCTGCATTCTACTACCCAACCTTTCCGTAGTGTGCTTCAGGAAAATGTCTAGGTACTAGTAGTTTGGTGTGTGTTTCCCAGAGTGTGGGAATCAGTAGGCCTGCTTTCTCAAGGTTGTGTAGAAAGAGAAGGATGGTGTAAGGTGTGTGTTCTTTTTTCCAGGGAATGGGAACAGGTACATAGCACTATTGGTAGGTATTGTGGAAGGCAGCTGGATGGGGTTATTTTAGGGTGATTCCACCAAAGTCAAATGGCCCCATCCTAAGAGTAGACAGCCAATGGGCAGCGTACTGGGGTACTAAGGAGAAAGAAGAACAGCTCTACAGGCATCTAAGGGTTGCCACGGAGACTCTTTGTGTTAGCTTCCCAAAAGGAATGCCATTTGCGGATCTGTTAGTCTTCCACAAAAGCTCTCTCTATCTGCTCAGTCCAGTAGGAACTAAGGCAAGGTACTCACTGTACAAGCGCCTCTTTCCCCTCTTATCTTGTTCTACCCGCTGTCGGCATGGGTGTCCTAGCAAGTAGAACGATGAAAAGAAAGGGAAGAACTTTGTCTCATCCTTTTCTACTGAAGGTTTCTGCCTGAGGGAGGAAGCAGGGATAAAACTGGATGAAAACTGAAGCTTAGGGTTAAATATGGTCTGATACTTGATTGCCTCCAACACTCAGAGAGATCTTTATTTGATGTGATATGAGATTGGTTTGAGAGTAGACAGGACCTGTCCATAATTTTTCTAAATGTCAGGGGTTAAGAACAAACTATGAACTGATGAGGGGTGATGATAGCTCCCTTCTGCTTCTACCCTTCCCTCTATGGACTCTGGGTTGTCTACAAGAATGGTTCTACTAAGATCTACTCAGGTGCCAGTGGTTGTAGGGAAACTTCTGAGGCTAGTCTAAGTCTCCAGACAACAATGCCCTAGGAAAAATTCCAGGAAGTAGTGGATAGTTTCCATGACAATCACATGTGTTGGAGGTACTCAGATTCAGCAGATTGTACACACGTTCAGCAGTTCTTTGGGTATCAATGATACCTTAATAAAACGGGTTAAAAGAGCAAGCCAGGAAACAAAGCAGCCAGTTCTGGAGACCCTGATCTTTCTTCTTAGGAAGTAAGAGCCAGAGAGTCCAGAGCTCTGTCATAGTCTATATAATCCTCCTTACCTATAGGTTGCAGAGAGATAAATTCAGAGCATGGAAGTGAGCTCTTAAATGTTTCTCCATTTGTCTTAAAAAAAAAGGACAATAATAATTAGAATGACAAAGATATCAGCTTATCAACTGCACCACAAATGTGGTTTCTAACCGCTCTGTGTCGTATGCTCAGTTTTCAGTCCAGTTAGAATGAGATTTGCAGAGATTAACCCCTGACACTCCAGTGAGGCGCATGTTGTCATCTCTGTTTTCACAAAGTTTTAGAAATTAAAAAAAAAAAAGACCAAAATGCTAAAAGGGTATTTGCCTAAGACTTGTTTTTGTCCATGTCATATGTACAGGGAGATATGCATTGCCTTCTTCCTACCTAGTCTCCTTCCCCCAACTATACAGAACTTAAATAACATTTTTGAAACAATATTAGTATCTCTTCTTTTGCTCCTGTTTTTGAAGAATTTAGAGATTAAAAAAAAATCTAGCACTGTAATTAAAATGTGAAAGCAAGAGCTATTTGTAGCAGAAAAACATCCCATTAATGTGATTTCCTTGTGGCGGATTGACAAGTTCAAAGCAGTAATGCAGGTTGCCATGGGCACCAGATTCTATTTGCTCTGTTGGTTCACTTTACTTAGCTACTAAAGGAAGAGGGTAGCATCCAGCCAGGACTCGCAGAGCATTGTTAGAATAGATTTGTAATTTCTGTGGAATACCTTCTCTTTATAAGTCTATGCAGATACTAGCTGCAAACAGTGGATATGGTTGCTTTAGGGGTAGAGTTTTTGGAATTTCTAAGAAATATGGACGACAGAAGGGTTCATGGTAGAGTGGGTTTTCTCCCTGCTCAAATAGTTCATCCATCACAGGCTGTAAATGAATATTTGTCCAAAAGATAGGGGAATGGATGAATGGGTAACTCATTATAACGTGCCTGCTGTCTGCCTTAGAGTCGAGGTTTGTGAAGAGAGGAGCTAGGGGAGAAATTGCAGCAAAGAAGTAGCAGGGAATGTCAGGAGGGAGAAGCAAGCTGATGTTCTGGAGTGCTTTATACATACATACATACATACATACATACATACATGCATATGCATACACACAGACACACACACACACACACACAGACACACACAGACACACACAGACACACAAACACCCACACCCACACCCCAAATGAAACCTGTGTTTTTTTGGAGCCTGGGATCAGGAGAGAAGGCAAGGGAAGAGTGTGAGAAGAATGATGCTTTTCCGGAGCCCACCACAGAAAACATAAGAAACAATAAATTCAGAAAACCTCCCTGAGAGTATCCTGTGCCAACCCTCATCTAACTCTGTCCCCTCATTAGATGTCTGGTGCCTTGAGGAGAAAGTGAGACATGGTAGGGGCAACTTCCTGTCACTGGAGGGACAGGAGTTGTTCCCTGGCCCTGAATCAAAGGCTGAAGTTTCGTTTCATTTGGTTTAAGTTCTCAGGGCAGGCAATGTTCCTTTTGAATTATGCTCCTTTCTTCTCTGACGAACGACGCCTCCTGCCAATGCCTTCAGATCAGGAAAGGCTCCTGTCCTTAGGTGTGCAACAACCATAGTTCACAATGTAAAATGATGGTTACGGGATTCCAATAGAAATGGCACTATTTCACACTCACGGCCCCGCCCACACTCCCTACTTTCAATATAGTCTAAGCAAATTCTGGTAGTGTCTTTTGTATTTGCCCCGTGCCTAAGTAAGCAAAAAAGGCAGGACATAGCAAATGTCTTCCAAATCTCCATTTATCATGAACACAAATTATAGCTTCAGCTTTTTTGCTATACGCAAATCAGCTGACAGATGTATGCATTGGCAGCAAATCTTGTGAGGAGCATGGCCATGTCTGCTGCTAAATATACATACATACATACATACAAACATACATACATACATACATACTCTCCTGGGAAGGAATATCATTATGAACTGTAGTTCATTGCTGTTACTGTTTCCTGACTTCTCATTCGATGCTCTCCAGTAGTTGCCTATGCCAGTCTTTGTCAGAGTTCCTGGAGGACTGATGATGTGCCTGCTCCCCTGGGTTCAGGGGACCTCCATTGCGGCTTACCACTCTGAGTTTCAGAGTACTTTGTGCATTGCCTCAATTTACCCATCCACTACCAGTGGCCAATTATCCTTCTGTGCTTATGCGTCATTGTTTTCATGATGATTTCTGATGGTCTGATAACCTCATTCATAACAAATCTTAACAGACCATAATATCATAGTGCACAACTCACTGAAAATGTCAATTCAAATTCTCCATAATAGAGAAAGCAGGAATGTCATTGAAGAGGCAGAGAGGTGGGAGTTAGGAAGTAGGGGAGCCTGGCTAGGTAAAAAGAGGTCTGAGGGTAATGCTGTTTCAAAACCTGTGTTAAAGTGCTTATCATTTAAGTTACTTAATGCCTTAGAATTTTCTCAGGGAGCAAAGGCCTTGTTCATCCGGCACCTGTGCTGTGCCTCGCCTACAGTCTGTGCTGCTGCAGGTGGGCACTGGTACATATTCAATTCAAACAAACTTCCACCTATTATTTATCTTATCCTTGAAAAAGTTTTATTGGTGTAAGCATAAATTGCCAAGTAGTATTTGCCTTAGTACAGTCTTCAGATGGCACAGAAGTGTGAAGAAAAATGTCGCTTTTCCAATTTCCTTTTTAAAAAAGATATGCTAATAACTTCTTTGTTGTTCTTTCAGACTAACAAGTACATACTGCTATATAGATTATAATTTCTTATAAGTATTTAACTGTGTTTTAAAAAGTATTTTTAAACAGTGTGTTCCACCTCTAATCTGCACCGTAGTATTGATTAGTTAACCCTTCGTACACTTCAATAAAGATAAACAGTGCAGAAGTGGCTTGAAAGCTATATGCTAGAACTACTAAAATCACTCTAATTATTTATTTGGTTCTTATAATGTATGGTTGAAATAGTTTAATCTTAGTAAAACCTGTGAAGTGTGCTGCAGTTTTGCACAGGCTTGCTTGACCTTGAAGAAAAGGAAGCAAGAACCTAGGGAAGTCCAATACTATCATCCTTGGCGTATTGCACATGAGGCCAAGGATCCTGAGTTCTGTGTGATATAAAGGAAATCTTATTATTCTTTTCTAGCTACGGCTACTATATTCTATAGTGAACTGTCACATAAGCCCCTGGAGACCCATTCCACTCAAGGTTGGTGGCTTCTTTGGCCACTTCTTTGAAACTGAAGGGATTGTGACTGTGCTTGTAACTAACCGCTGATCAGTCTTGGTTTCTTCAACAAAAATTCATCTGAAATTTGTTTTCATCACACATCTTTGCTCTTTGGTGGCACTGAGATAAAATTCCACCACATTTTAGCCCTCAGAGGTTATGACTATCCTGAAAAAAGAGCCCAATGACTGTGAACAAGTTGGTTTGGGTCTCAAACACAAAATATGATACAGAAAAAATGTGATATTCTAAAATACACTAATTTATAGAAACAAAAACAATTATATATTTTTGCCCACAATATATTGTGGTATATAGTTCTATTATTTTAGCTTTGAGTGCCTTCAAGATTCTAGTAGAAGATGTTGTTGGGAAAGATGAACTATTAGCAAGTCTCAAATTTATATTACACAAACTAATGTCTGTACTGCTGTCTCATCTCTTCACAGGAGGGTAGGAGCTTGAAAACATTTGCTTATTTTCTAATTTTAATAGTAAAACACATTCATTTTGGAATGTTTGAATGAAAAATGAGAGACTGCAAATATGTTTTAGTAGGTAACAGCATGTACTTCTCTTGCAGCAGACCCTGGTTCAATTCCCAGAAGCCATTTGATGACTCACATTCATCCCTAACTCTAGTTCTAGCAAGTCTGATGCTCTCTTCTGGGCTTTGGCAGGCAACAAATAATCATGTTGTACATACATACATGCAGACAAACACTTATACCCATAAAAATAAGCCATGGAAAAAGAAAATAGATTCAACTAAAATCCTCATTAACCCTCTTATTAGTGTATAAACTGAGGGCATGACAGCTCCAAGGTATGGTTGAGGGAAAAGTTTTCATTGTAGATATGAAGGAGAGTATAGCCAGAGGCATTTGGAAGAGTTGAGAGCAAAGAGGGAAAGTAGCAAATTGAAACTGAACATCACCAACCGACAGGACTGGGGCATGAGGAAAGAGGGGGAAAGGCCAGAGAGAGGGTAGGGAGACAGGGTTATATGGTGATGAGAAGCTGGGGAAAGGGATACCCATAAGCTGGAGGAATTTAGGGTATGGGGCATTGTGAGATGACTTGAGAAGAGCCACAGGTAGTGTTGTGATATGAGAGGGCCATGATACCAGCAGGTAGTTTGTGGTATGCTAATAGTCACCACAGGTAGCCCATTGTCTAGAGTTTATTTTGGACCTGACATTAGGAAATAATGTACATAATAAAAAGATTACCTTGCAATATCATTTAGTCTTATATTTCTTTCAGTTAATCAGGACCTATATTCTAGATTTTTAAATTGACTTGAAAATGTACTTTTAAGGTTGTCTACTAATTTTACCATATTGGTATTCCATAACCAAACTATTTCCTTGCCACTGGGCATTTAGATACCTGTGGTTTCTTTTGTTCCAGTTTTCCAGTTCTGACATAGCTTAGTGTGGAAAGTTTTGCTTTTGTATCTCATGCTAAAATCCGGGCTGTTATTTGGAAAGGATAGTGTACACATGGCCTATTTTAACCTGGATATTCAACTCCTAAAGTAAACAAACAGACAACACGGTGACCTCAGGCTCTGCTGTTTAAAAATATTTGAGAGATTGTCAGAGAAAAAAATGTAAAATGTCCTAAATAAAGGTACTGCTAGTAGAGATGCTATGTTTTTGTTTTGGCAAAAGGAAAACCTCTTGTTATGTTCTCTTTGATGATTAGTTTTATCAAATGACTTGAGGGGTCCAGCCTGACTTCACCATCACGGAAAGTGAGCCCAGGATTCTCCTGCAGTGATCCACTGCATCCAGCCTTGACAGCCTAACCCACTGATACACCATTCTTTCACCACTGAGTTGACCACTCTTTTCCTTCATTACTGTCATCTTGAGGGGACATCAGCATGTAAAGCATTTGCATGGTACTAGCAGATGTCGGTGGGATCCATGAATTCTTCCCATCTCAAGCTGTACAAGCAGGAGTGAGATGAATTAGTCACCATGTTTCACAGTGAAATCGAGAATCCACAGCTGTTCTCTGGCAGCCTCTTATCTCAGGAGTCTGTGAATTGACAGCTTCCATAGCTGGGAGTAGATACTAGGAAGATTTCTAGAGTTCTCTGACCCTAGAAGGTGCTAATTAAAGTGTCACCTAAGTGCTTCTAGGGATTCTGAGCTAGTTATACACATGTTTTAAAGAGCTGACCTCTCCCCCATTCTCTCTTGTACCCCATTGTGAATGCTCTGCGTAGTCAGCAAATAATAACAGATATTAAACCTCTCCTATCCTCTACAGAAACACAAATTGCTACCTTCAGGAGGAATCACATAGGCATGTGAATTTTATATCAGCAAGGTTTGCCAATGAGTCATACCTGATGTTATAAAAACTATTCAAGTAGCAAGGCTATTGCTGCAAAGGCAAATAGCATGGGAAGCTCCTCCTTCTGAATTTTCAGTTCTGAAAGGGTGCAAAACATCATCACTCACATATCTCCCAAAATACAATGATATACATTTTTCCCCCCAAAATCATCACAGGAAGGGAAATTAAACTCTTCAAAGTAACAATGGCTATTGCAATGCCAGAGAGTAAATCTGTAAGGTGGCAAGCTGTGTTAATATGTGGGCAAGTGTCAGAAGTCACACAGATGTGTGCTATTTATTTATGTCTTTAATTATGATATTTGGTAACTGTCTAGCTGCCAGTGGATATGACTTAAGTACTGCCACACGTCTCATGAACATCAGGGAGTCAATATAAGTGACAGGATAAATCTGATTACCCAAGACGCTAAGCAAAAGAAGGAAGAGCACGCAAGAGCGATGAGCCTATGGCTGCAATTTATGAACCTACTGCTCTTGTTGTGATATATACTGTAATGAATGTGTTTTGATATATATATATATCTCAAAGGAAAGGAAGTAGTCTTGAAATAACAGAGTCTGTCTAGGATGAGGGAGAGGGGAAAAACACAGAGGGAGTAAGAAAGAAGGAGAGAGGGGGAGGGAGGGAGAGAGGAAGAGAGAAAGAGAGAGAGAGAGAGAGAGAGAGAGAGAGAGAGAGAGAGAGAGAGAGAGAGAGAGAGAACAAGCCAATGTCATGGTCTAATGAAAGGAATGTGAAACGAAAGGAAAAGACCCAGAGAAGCTGTGGCTGTAAATGCTAAAAGCTCCCTGACAGGGAAAGAGGTATCGATGGGGTTTACAATGTAGCACCTATATACTGAGATGGTTTACAAAGGCTTAAGGGAACTTGGAGGATGGATGGGGAAAAAAAAATTAACAAAACAAGATTCAGCTGAGAAATGCAAACTTCCATGCATCTGGGGGAAATGTCTTTTGAGGGTACCCAACTGGAGAAACGAAATGTGTAAATCTTGGATCTGGCGTGAAAGCAGAGAGCAAATTCTGTCTGGATTGCAAGGTATTACAGCAGCTACAGAGGAAGGCAAGAATTCCCCTTTGGGGTTTCAGAGGCAGAGCTGCCTCATTATGAGCCACTGACAAAGGAATTCATGCAGCTCTTTACAAATAGAATAAGGTCCTCATTATGAATCTGAATAAATGGGTCTCATCTGCACTGGAGAACACATTCTGAGGGAGGAGGATGCGCACATGCGGCAGCACCTCTGACTCTTCTATCATTTCTAATTGTACAAAGTGGCATGAACTTGACATTAGCAAACTAATTTTCAGATCTTGAAGAACCATTTAATGGGAGGATGTACTACGTACCTGACAATGTATGAAGCTCTTTACATATTTAAGTCATTAAATATTTGTAAGAAACTCTCATCTACCTGACAGATGAGGAAACCAAACTGGATGGCTTAATGTCCTCCCCAAGGCCACACATTGAGTACTTGGTGATTTTGGGATTCAAAACTATGCAAATGATTTTCTTGCTTTGTTCCCCTTCAACACGGCCTTAACCTTTCCACCCATAGAAAGAACAGGAAACTAACTAGTTAGTTCTTTGAAACTTGGCAGATTAACTTCTATGAGTGAGATCAGAAGAACCAATGACATATACCCAGCCTCTACAGTTTATGTTAGAATGTCCTCCTTTCAACTCAGCTTCAGAGAGCTAGTTTCTCTCCAAGGGTAAACTAAGGCCTGTTGGCCATGGTATCCAGTTTATTTCTTGTGGCCCCTGCCCCTCAACATTTGTGGCGTTTGGTCTATTGAGCACCAATGGCCTTTAATAAACAAATGAAACTATGTAGAGCCTGGAGAGACCCAAAGATTCCCATGGGATTGTAGTTGAGAACTAGAGATATAGTTAATTTTAGGAGATTGCTTAAGATAACTACAGTCAATAATTTTTGAAAATTATTTCATGCAAATATATATGCTATTTATAAAATATAGGTTTCTCAATGTCTTCTGGACATGACAGGACCATACATCTATGAATGCACAGCAGCTATAGTTGCTCACTAAAGGACTCTGAAAAATCAATCCAGTCAACATTCTAGCATGGAGAAAGGTAGAATCCTATGAGCCTCAACCCCTAACTGAGGAGTTATTGGCAGTTGATAGTTTTTCTGAAAGGGAGACTCAGTTTTCTTTAAGGGTATGATCTTTGGCAGGCTAATCACACTCCAGGAGAGGACCCCATGCCCACGAATATATGGGCAGCACAAACTGAACTCAGTAAGCAATTAAAAGGGTGGAGAGGCTGGAGACATAGTCTAACAGTTAAGAGCACTTGTTACTCTTGCAGAAGACCCAGGTTCAATTCCCAGCATTCATATAGTGGCTCCCAACTATCCATAATTCCAATTACATGGGATCTGGTATCCTCTTCTGAATTCTTCGGGCCCTAGACATGCATGTGGTGTACATACTTACACAGTAAAATATTATATACATAAAATAAAAAGGTAAAAATGGTTTATTTAATAAAAAAGATGATTTGAAGTTGGGAGGGAGTTGGAAAATGGATCAGGGCAGAGACAGAGGAATGAGTGGGACTGAATGGGATTAAACATGTTGGTCTGAATGTCTGAAATGCTCAAAGAATTTTTAAAATACTGGTTTCTCTGGTGACACTGTTGGCCTCTTCAGAATCTTAGTGATAGGTATCTCTGTAATTGCTTGTTGGAGGGATTCACTGATCCTAAGATTTCTGACTGTGCTGCTGGGTTTGTGTTTTATCTTTCCTGGTTCTCCATTACAACTACTAATTTTATCACAGAACAAAAATATGCAGCATCTGGAAGCTCCGGGTCCAAATCCAAGAGCAATGTACCATGAGTCTCTCTCCCAGCACTGGCAGCTTGGAGATTTCCAGGGTCTGACCTGGTATTATGTTGTTACCTGTCATGCCTTCACCATCTTCTTTTTCTGCTCACTATTTATTTTACTGTTAAGTGCAAATTATATTTCCCTAAGTTTCAAGTGAAAGCCTCTGTTGGAGAAACCACCTGGGACCATGGTGGTTTTCTTTATTTTGCATAAGGAATCCAATGTAGCAACCATTTCCTGATTCTTCCCATATCCAACTTTTTTTTTTTTTTTTTTTGGAGCATTTCTAAGGTATCATGGAGAAGGGAAAATAATACAAGGCAAAAAAGGGGGCCAAGCTTCCTTTGGCTGCACAATATGTTCTGTGCCTTCTGGGAAGGGTTTGGGACAGATCCACTGGGAAGCAGATTCAAAGGGCATTGAGGTACCAGATACCCAGTACTCCTTCACTCCAGGAGCTGTGCAAGCATGGTTTTATTCTTTTCTAATTCTACAAAGAGCCAAATCAAGCACTATACATTGAGAGTTTAAGATGAGAAACAAATTAACCTAGGAGTAGTTTTAGATAGAGTGTAAACCAATCAAAGTGGATTATTATGTACTCAACTCTTTACACACTAACATTTGCCTTAATTTATTCAATTTATGTGGCAAACATTTCTTGGGGGACATTTAGGTTAGGTGTTATGCTAGATATTGGAGATTATAAATGACTAAGATATGGTTTCTCCCTTAACCTAATAAGGAAAACAGGGGCACATGATAATCCCAATGGATGATATGCATTTTGGGTTCTAGGAATCAAGCTTGATCTTACCAATGACGTAGTGAGAATTCATTGCATTTGGCTCTGGAGACATGGGCATTTGAGGCTGGCCTTGAAGGAAATGATAGCTTTTCAATCTTTCGTTAGTTTGGGATTATGAATATAGTAAACAATTAATAAACGCTCTTGTCTAATAACTCAGATAAAGGAGAATCGGATTTCTTGAAGGGGGAGTCATTGTTGTCCCCAGGTGTCTGGATTGATCAGACATAGTTTTAACATGGCATCATTTGATCCATATGAAAAACCAACATTCCTGAGGCCATTTTACAGATGATATATAGGAAGAAAACTTGACATATTACAAATGCCAAGTTAGTTGTTGAAATTGTCATCTTTTTTATATTTTTTTTCCTTATGAAGGTTTTATATTATTAGGCTTAGGGCCCTGACATCACATTTATAATCCAGTAATACAACCCAAAGTACGTTCTGATGAATGACTAAAATTTATCACTGTAGCGACACTTAATTTGGGTCCAGTGAGAAGTCAACTTAGAGCTATAAGTTTTAGATTTTTATAATGAAATTTTGATTAAACTGGGCCTTTCCCCTAGTGCCATTTATTTTGTGAACCAGCACATTCGTTAGAAAATAAATGGTGGGAATGCCACCACAAATTCTTCTGTGTAGTTATCACCAACTCTATATTTAATAGCAGTGCTTACATTTCTTGCTGTATTTAATTTCTTTTGTCAGGCATCCCAAGGCAACGAATAGTTTAATGTTTGAAAAAAAATGGCTACCCCCATTGACTATTCTTGTCTTGATCTAGATAATGTCACATACCTGAATGAAAAAGGAACAAATTCTACCATCTATTGATGTTTTCAAAAGGACCTGTGTTTGGATGACTTAACAGATTATCAAGTGACTCTGTCAGTTTCTATTTAAACTTACCACTGGGTGGAAAGCTTTGGTTGTTTAAGAGGAGGAAGTAGTGAGTTCTAATTTTCACCACCAGGTGGCAGGAGAGTACTGAAAGTATGAAATAGACCCTCATGAAAAGGTGCCTGTAAAACATGTATTTATAAGAAGAAAAACATTCTGAAGCAAGAAATAAGAAAATTATAGAAGGAGTCAACTAAAATCTAGTAATCTTTGTGGCTCTGCACCACATTAATTTTAGCTTCTCTATAGTCGGTACATTTCTTGCAAATTTTGCCTTCAAACTAAATATGTAGTTTGTAAAGCAGGGGGAAAAAGGAATAACAACCGTTAATGAAGGGAAATAATCCTGTATTTTATTTTCAAAGATAACATGGAATCTTAAGCAATTGGCATTGCTTATGTTTTCTCAGGTTGCCTGGCTGGCTGGCAGGAAAGTAATTATTTCCAAGGCTGTAAAAAGTAGGGAAGAGATCCATCCAAATGCTTGTTTATGCTTGGGTATGTGTGTAGTAGACTTATTTGAAGAGGTAAATATTTAAACCGCTCCTCTAGTTTTGCTTCCTGAGTCTTTTATCAGCAGAGAAAAATCAGGTAAATGTACTTTTCATCAAGTCTGACTCAAGATTTTATCCAGGAGACATTTCCTATCTCAGCCACCCGAAGGCACATACTTCTTTCACAGGCATCAGAATCCTCTGGAGAGCTTGTGCAAACACAGGCAGGTGGGCCCCAGCATTAGACTTTCTGATTCCATAAGTTTGGAGGAAGAGCTGAGAAACAGACTTCAAGTAAATTCAATGGTTCCCGCTCATGCTGTGGGTACGGGTACATCTTTTGAGAACCGTTTATGCAGCTTATGTAGCAACAGTCAGAAAAGTCTTTAGACTGTTCCTTATTTATTGTCTAGGACATTGGGCTGTCCTATACAATTGTTAGAATATAGGGGACTGCTGCCTGGGCCTCAGAATGTTTTCTTTTTACAGCCCTGCATTTAGATTTATTTATTAGAATTAGACATGACTATTGTCTTACAGCTTTGAGTACACTGGTTTTCCATGTTGGCTCATTCGTTTGTACTGTAGCTTTGCAAGCTCACTGTCACAGGTATGTCTTGGACTGCTGCTCCTGTGCTGGACTTCACTTCTCCATGGGCTGGAGCAGTGTAAACTATACAACTCAGGAGCACCTGATCTTCAATAACCGAAGACAGACACAGAGATCATCAAATACATGTGCTTCTAAGGGAGTAATTCTTCCAAGAAATACCTGGTATAAAATTAAGATCAGAGAATGAATTACTTTAAAATTATTCAACCATGTATATCAGGTATGGTCCTCCAGAGAGACAGACTGACAGCATTTAGCTGAGATCTATGAAAGTCAATGGAAATTCCAGCTTCAAAACAAAAAAACTAAGAAGTGATGTTTAATATTGACTGACTATAAGGAGAAGAAAAGGCTCACACCTCAGCCCAGGCTTAGGTAGGTGTTCACTTTTACATATAAAAGGGAGATAAGTCTTTGGTTCCATTAAAGACTTCAACTCATTGGATGCCAGCTACACACATTACCGAGGACAGCTAGCCTTGCTCAGTTCACTTATTAACATGTTAATTCATCCCAAATCCATCTCTATAGATGTCCCCAGAATAATGTTTACTCAAATTTCTGGGCACACTAAAGCCCAACCAAGATCATGAAACATCATACTATGTACATATCACTATCAGTTATATGGAAATTGACTAACCATTTACAACTCTTTACTATCTGCCACAATGAGATTGGGCCAATGATGTCATTGGTGTAAACATCTGACTTCGATTTTGGTTCTGAGTTTAGAGGTTAAACAGTAACAACATGAGCTGTCTTTAGTCTGTAGGAGTAAGATGAAAATTCACATTCATCTAAAATTCACTAAGAAAGACAACCTGGAAACCTCGTCACAAGGAAAAACAAAAATGAATTCTTGTTAATACGCAGTGCTTTAGATGAGGTTATTATGGATAGTAATTTTCACATGGCTCTTACTGGTCATACGCATTCTTTATAAGCAAACTCTTCTAGAAATGTAGCAAGTGTAAGCCTAAATGCATAGATCCATGGAGGACAATATAAAATAATGACAACCACTTAAAGATACTGAATATTAAAGATGGCCATTTACCTGTGTGGCATAATGACTGTAAGACTTTATATGACATATGGTCTAGTTAGTTAACAAATCAACACAGGCAAAGCAATATGGTGGGCCCTGTGGACACTGACACTCATTTTCTGGTTCAAAGCAACTCACCCATCCAACAGAGGTTCTAAAGTATATGCAATCTCTAACATCCAGTTTGTGCAATTCCAGTTTCTACGTGATCATTGTCTTTTCTCTACTTGTGTGGACTTCACAGGGCTAGTAAGAAGATGCTAGATTTTTGTATAGCATTTTGATCCCCAGCTCCAGGGCGCTTATAACAAGACTTCTTTCATAAAGGTCACGAAGAGAGTGTTTATGAAATGTCTCGAACCCCTCAGATAAAAGACAGGATATTACACGTAGCAATAAATTCTTCTCAAGAGGAGTTCTAAAAATAGACTCCAAAATGCTTTTTTAAGTGAGAAAGTGAAAAATAAATCCTATTTGCCCTGAAGAATTTGCTTGTGGATACCCACATAGGCAGCTATGTTGGTCTCTAGTTACCTGCCTGGTACTGTGTATAACTAGAGGTGTTGAAAGACAAACAGCTGGTAGCTGCAGAACACAGACTATTAAAGATGTACACTCCACCCAAGGGCTTACCCTGGCTGGAGGACTTTGCCTCTTTGATCCCTTCTTGGCTGATTCCAGTTGCCCTTTCTCCCAGCTTACCTTTTTGCTTTCTCTTTTGGTGGTGCCCTTGCTTCTAGCCAGTGCTCTCTGGGTTCTGGAGAAAGCACAGATCCTAATGTCAAATTGCTTGAGTTCAATTGCGTTTATTCTCAGCACATGTTAGCTGTTCCTAGTAATTAAGGTTTAGATCAGCATCACATGGCTGTGGCTCTATCTCTGATGTGACTTTCTTTTGCCCGATTCTGAGGAACTATCTCATTCCATGGTTCCTGATGTGATACAGACTCTTCCTCTATTACAGTCTCTGGTCTCCTTTGTTGGGGGAGGATTCCAAGGTTATAGAATCTCTACTTTCATAGGACCAGCATTGTCACCCTCAGTGACAGACAACACCAAACTATCTTTAGATGAATTGGCAGGAAAACTGATCTGTTGGGTTTGTCCTCTCAGAACACATCGCTAAGCACTTCTGAAATAATTTGGCTTTTGAAATCAGCCTCTTTCATTGGGACAGTTGAGGCCAGTGCATCACACAGCTACTGTTCTACTGGTTTATTCATTGATTAATTGAAGATGCTTCTTTGAGCCTTACTCCCTGGGCAGTTCAGTGCCAGAAATATCAGAAATATGACCGTCTAGCTTCTGTTTTTATTCTTAGCTAAGTTTCCAGTCAAACCATCACTTGTTCAAGTTTGAATTTCTTTTTGCTGGTAACCCTCACCCAGCTAAATAGGTTGGCATACTTAGTCACCCTTAAAGAAGAAGCTTCATGCATCCAAGGTAAGGACTCTACCACTGAAGCTACACCCTCAGCATTCAAATCGAGACAGTTTTTCTGTCCTGTAGTGTAGAAGTCTGGCTTCTGTAAAGTGAGGGCCAGAGGCAACAAAAGCCTGAGAATTTATTTTTTGCTCATAGAAAACAGGCAAATAGAGGATTTCCCCCCTTGCAAGGTTTGAAAGACACATTTGGGCACTCTGATGAACTGGGCTACTGGGGAGATAAGCTAAATCAAACAAATTGCACACTGTGAACAGACAACACTTAAAAATGGTTTTCCCCTATGGAATAATTCATAGAAATCAGGTCTATGTTTAGATGAATCAACCTTAGTCTGTCCTTTAAGGATGTAAACGAGGAACATAAGTCTCGGTGTATTTGGAATACCTGTGCCATATTACTGTAACTGGGGTTGTTCTTTTGTTCCATGAATGAGCTGGAGACAGGACATTACTTTCATATGAAATACACCAATACTGTGGATTTTTGTTGCATCCTCCTGCTGCTAAAAAGTCTTTTCATGTTCAAATTTCACTGTATTTTCAATGCCAGTTTTTTTCTCATTCAAAAGGAAAAGGGTCCCCTGTGAAGTTTATGAAAACTGACACATTTTCTTGTAAAATATCCTTCTGAGATGACATGGTTTATTGTTAGGCACACATTTTTGGACCTTTTAAAATGAGTAGCATGAAATTAACGTGAGATGTTTTCAGAAAAATGAATGCTGTTGACTCAGTAGGGCAGAATGCCTTTCTCCTTTGTGGTGGTTACTCTTTCTAATTCCCTGCGAAAGACATTTTCGGATAATTAAAAAAGGTATTTTGGTCTATGGAGCAAAAATACTTATCAAAAAGGTTATATAACACATGCATGGCAGCCACTTGTCAAAGTTAAATATACCCATTCCTTTCCCCAAAGCCATTAGATCTATTACCACCTAATTGCTTGGAAAATTCATTTTCTTTTTCTCAAATCACAGCCTTAATTGAGGTCTGAAAGCTCACCAAGTGCCTCTTAAATCAGTAAACCCAACTTCTTCTTTTTTTCTTAAATTCTTTTATAATTTAACTTTCAGGCTGACTGAGACCTTTTTTTTTCTTTTTTTCTTTTTCTTTTAAGACAACTGAGTGGTTGGTACTAGTGGGCAAATCGCTCTGAGAAATAAGGAGCTGAGAATCATGTCTACTGTTTCTGATAATCCACCCGAGGTCAAGAGTTCACAGTGAAGTGAATAGATATTAATGTGAACGACTTTAATCGTGCTGAAACCAAAGGATTTTTAAAAACCTACTTGCATGGTGTTTTAGCTAATGTCAGAATGAGAAACACAGATGTTAGTCTTCATTTTGGCTGTGGAAATCTGCCCTCCATGTGGCCATCTGTGAGGGAGCAGTATGTTTAAGAGATGTAACCTTATTCTTTATTCTAAAATCTTGATTTTTTTTTTAACACAACAAGAAGTAATTTCCAACTTTGCTTTGTAGATGTATCAGAGTGCTTTTAAGAGTATGTGGTGAACAGAATATTAAAGCAAATGGCTGAAATCAGGCAATGTATGTCAGAGAAATAAGAACAAGGGTGAACTTTATTTTTATTTATAATGAATATTACTACAACCATTCAAATTAGGCTACTATTTCAAAAGTATCACTTTGGAAAGCTTTGAACTAATGTGGAAAATGTATTAGTCCTCCAAATGATTTTTAGATTCCTCCATTAAAATAACCTCAGATTTAGTCTTTGGCTGGTCTCTCTATTGACTGGGAATTACACTAGAATATACATGTTATCATCCTTCAAGTGTACATGATTTAAACTTGATTCTGTATGAATTATTTTTAGAATATCTTTAATCCATTCTCTAATAACTTCACACATATGCAATGTATCTTGATCTTATGCACCCCCCAATACCTTTGAACTCCCCCATAAGATTGCTTTACACTTTAATATCCTATTTTGTTATATAACCCACGAGCCCAATTGGTGGTGCCTACATACACATGGGTGTGGGGCCATCCAGAGAAACATGGGCAACATACTATCAGCCACATCCAAAAGAATCAATTCCCTCCCCCAGCAGCCATCAATCTGATTGAATTTTTGTTTGTTTAAAAGATTATATAAGGATGAGGTTTGAAGCAATTCAAAAAATACTTCATGTGGCACAAGTCTTCTCTGGGATAGTGTTATATCTCTTTTCTCATCTTAGGACATTTTAGGTGTAAATTGGGAGAAATGACCTGGGTGACAATATGCGTAATTCCCATTTGTGATTCATGAAATTCTTAGAAACAAGGATTTTATTCCATTATCCAGCTGAGGAACAGAATCAAATCTTTAAAACTGTAAGACTCTGTAGGACTTGTGGATGCTGGTACCACATTCCTATTTTTTTTCTCACTTATTTTGTTTTCTCTTTCCAAGGTAACATCATTTTGAAGTAATAAGTACTGTCGTGCTTGTGACATTTTTGTGACATCACTCCAAGCATGTTGCATGTGTATATCCTTGTGTGAGCTTGGGCTAATACATCAGGCATATTTTTAATATTCTGTTACCTAGTGACGATGTAGTTTTGAAAGATGTTGAATGATGAACAAATATTTGTGTATGTATATCAAACTGATAGGAAAGCTGAACCATATTGGATGGAACTGGCAGTAAAAATGTTTTAACTCTCAGTACAATAAAATTTGCCTCAGTCAACAAGATGAGCAAATGCACTAGTAAGAAGCAAGCCCCATTTCTAACATCTAGACCTTACAAATTAAAAGGAGTAATAGCAATGAAATGTGAGTATCTGATTCCAGTGCCAGACATTGAGAACAAAGGGTTGCAGATGACTCGGGTCTTTATTTTTGGTGTGTTTCTTTGATAAAGCAAGAGGTCTCAGAAACATACTGGATTTCGGTTTAGAATGTTATACATCCTGCTTGCTAAGTTGGTTTGAGTTTGGAAAGTAAGATGAATTGGGGACATCATCTTCTTATCTTGCTGTAAGAAAATGCCACCCACTTAACTTAAGGAACTTAAGGATGGGCCTGTTTATTTTAGTAGAACTTGAGTGTACTTTCCAGCCTTGTAGGGATGGCATGCTGTGCTTCGGATATTGCTGTGTTTAGCATCCAATATGTGCTTCTCCAGAGCCCTTAAGTCTTGGGCGAGTCAGGTTGATTTTTCTTTGGTACCAAGATATCTTCTAAGATTTTACACATAGATAAATGTATGATCCTCACAACAACTTTGCAAGAATGGTGTTATTATTTCCCTATTTTTATATATAGGAAAGGCTTGGATAGAGAGGTTGAAAGACCTGCCCATGATTCCAAAATTAAAAGGTGAGATTCAAGGTTTGAGATCAGGTTGTATGGTATAGTGTCAGAGGCCTGCTTGAGAGATGGTTTCCATCTAGACTGTCTCTTCATATGTCGTGATTTGTAAGAAAGGGAGGTAGGGGAATTGTTGGGAGTAAAAGGGTAGCTGAAAACTAGTCTTACTCTCATAGTATATACATGAAGTAAATAGTCAAGAAAACAACCAATCACTAGTTCTGAAAAGGAAGAGAAACTCTGGTCAGAAAGTGAGTAGAGCTAGTTGTTTATGCATGCCTGACTGGTTAATTACCCTAATCTGAGAGGGCAAGGTTAGCATAAGACAATCTGTGGTGGGATCTACCTCTTTCCTGATATGCAAAAGTTTGTCACTGGAGAGAAGCTTATGAGAATATTGAGCATTAATAGTAGAGTTTGAAACAATGGCACAATCTACAGAAAAGCAAAAACTGACTGTGAGGAAGTATTTCCACGGAATCAGAGGGCTTTGATGGCATCAGTTGTGCTGTGATTGTTCCCAGGTCATGGTAGAGGTGGTCTCAAAGCCTATGTGGCCCATGGAAATCTTATGTAAACACATAGCACTGAGGAATATTTCTTGGTGGGAGTTCTCAAACATGTCATGGTAGGTTGCATGTATGTAATAATTACCATGGCAACTCAAACAAACTAACAGACAGTATCCAATATTTAAAAGAAAAAAATGTTGTTTGTTTTGGGTCGGGGTTGGATTCTGCTATGAAGTATGTACAAGGGCTGGCCAGTTCCATCAGGTTTATTAAGGACTCTGGGAGACTCAGAAACTGGCACATGTTGAATCACGCTCTTTCCAGGCATGTGTCTTATTTGAGATGTTGCTTGGAAATGGGTCCTGAACTAAGAGCAAAGGTCTCAGTCTACCAGTGACATGTGTGAATCATTAGTAAAACTATCACTCTTATGCTTTAGGCCATTTTGGATTCTGATTTGTTACTATAGCACAAGCCAGTGTGTGTGCTAAAGAAATTAATAGACTTTCTGGGTTGTGCAAGTCATGCAGATGTGTACTCAGGCCAAAGCCAATTGATTCAACACAGCAGCTATGCATTCCACTGCATATCTGTTCATTTTTGACTTGCAGCTGGGTTTCAACTGCACATCTTTTATTAGGGTTTGGTTACAGTAGAAAGAGTGCTAGTCTGTAATGTACTGCAATTGTGTTCTATTTTATGTTGCTTCAGTTTGCTGTCTTCATGTAATGTCTTCAGCTGGACAATCCTGGCTACACATCAGACCCTTCTAGCAAACTTCTGAAAAGCATGTTTATCCTAGACCTTGGTTGGTTTCTATGTAGTCTGATGTATATACTTTGATGATTCTGATGTACAGTCTGCAGTTTTAGCTTGAGTAATCATTCATTCCCCGTGATTGGATATGGTCTGAACTTGCTGGATATCCTCTTAACATAAATCATGAGAAATAGTCTAGGATTCAAAGAGCCATTTGGCACCACAATGGCGAATTCATGGTGTGTCTTATAGAAGAACAATGAACCACCGTACTTCCAGTGGTATTATTTAGACTACCCAAAACAAGCTTTCCATGGAGTCTAACAGGTATTTGGAAGGTTAATTCATGACTGTGGGTGATGATTAAATTATTAAATTATTATAGAATCTAGCATATTACAAATGCCTACCTCATCAAGAGAATGTATTTTTCTTAAGAAAGAGAGGCTTGGATTGTAGCTATACTAAAAGGACAGTTAATGCTGAGCTAAACGTGTTGTGTACACAGCTCATTTTGGGAAGTCACACCTTGTCTCCTACTGTTTCTATAGCATGACATAAAGTTGACCTCAGCTCTCTGACTATTGGATTGACTATTTCTTTTCATTTCACCTCCACTGTGTTCATAGACTGGTACATGCTCTAGGATTGCATTTCTGCATCTCTCTGCATCTGTGCTGATGAATGTCCCTCTGTGGTTGAGAGCTTTTGATATTGTCTTGGTAGATATTTGGAGCTAGTATTTGCTGCAGGGGCGGAAGCACCGTTCACTTTCTACACGTTGTTGCCTTGCTTGGTTGGAATGTTTCTCTTTTTTAGTTCAGTGTGCTAGCTTGTCCACATTCAGGCTCAGTGGAGGCCAAATGAAGGCAAGATTCCCTTCCTTTGTGCAGCTTTTGTTGCCTTCCTTGTCCTTTGATACCTATAACGTGATTGAGAGCAACCTTATTGTAAGAAGCAGCCTTTGCCTTACTGTGCCCCCTCCCACCTTCTCTGAAGGCTTAAATAGATCATAAGCAGAAGTTAATTGGAGATAAAAGTTTATAGTTAAACAGGCAGGTTGTAGCACAATATCCATATAATCTAAAGTAACTGGGGCACTCTCAGGGTCATTGAAATGTACAAAGGTATTCTTCCAATGCATTTTAAAACCTAGACAAATTGTGTGTCATATAAAATGCATTATAAAGGTTCCAATTGAGTCATTGGATTAAATGAGCCTTTCAATACCTTGCAGAGGAAAGAAGAAGGTATTTGATGTGATGGAGTAGTTCATGCCTGGCTACCTACTTACATGGCACAGCGTTCTTCTGTGGAGGCTTTGCTTTAGAGAAATAAAAAGAAATAAGCCAATGAACTCACGACTCTGTGTTAGATTTAAGTGTTCTTTTTAAAGAACAAGATTTTCAGGGTATTTATTTCTAAGAAGGAAGATGACAACGAGTCTGCCTCCCTTTGACATACTACTAAGTGCCATCTCACTCATCTCCCCTGAACACAGTAGCCTCTCCCCATCCAAGCCTTGGTTACTCATCCACTCACCACTCTCTGAATTCTCTCCCTCCTCTTCAACAGCAAGAGTTACATTCTACTAATGTGCAATGAACGGAAGCTGGGGGCCAACCCATGCTCTGTGAGCTGTTCAGTCAACACAGAGGACTCAACGTGTGTGTGTTTAATTTTCTATTCTCAACCTATTGAAAAGAGTCTGCCAATGGGAACCCATTTGTATAGTTTCTTACTAACATGAGTTCAGGTTGTTATGAGAGCATGTTCTCCACACATGACAAGTTAAAATAAGAGGAAAAACCTTCAAATTTGTTTATTACAAATGGCCATAATGCCTGAATAGAGTTTACATCATAGTACCATTTATGGAAGAACTTCTTAAAAATAATAGCTATGCACTGAGATAATTATATTTGTTAAAATTCACTTTAATCTTGGAACCTTACATGTTTTTATTGAGCAACTAGGTTGTGCTTTACCCTAATGTAGCTTTTCCAGGTTGATTTTTTTTTTTATTCTGGTCCCATTTGGGTAGAGCCCCATATTTTCCTGCTGGCCTTGGAAAGAGGGAGAAGAGGAAACCACCTGGAGAGTCCTGCATGTGGAGGGTTGCTGTGGCAGAGTTGTGGTGGCTCCATAGCTCAGAGTGGCAGAATAAACCACTTCAGCCAGGACCAAGAAGCTAATGACAGGGAGGTTGATCATAAGTCAGTCAGCCAAGCATTAACACATGCAAAAGAAGGCTGGCCACAAATCCCTCCATATGACAAATTTAACAGCAAATGCCAGAAAATGTCCAGGAACAGACAGTCTAGTGGCACATCTTGTCAGATCAAGAGAACCACTTTTCCATGACCATGGGTTAAGGGTTGTGTTGATAAAACATTGTTTAAAATCAGTTAAAACCCACCACTTTTTACTCTCTATTGCTGTGTCAACTGCCTTAAACAAAAGTGTTGCCTGCCTGATAGCCAGCCATCTTGAGCACTCTGTGCTTCCCTTGAGACAAGTATGCAGATTGCAGCTGTTTGCTCAGGTTCCTGAAAACATGGTCCCACACAGAACTGAACAATTGTCACCAGCTTTTCTGAGATCACATAGCTTGCTGAAGCTCCTAGGATTCTTGGCAAAGCTTTGACTGGATGGTCCAGCTCACAAGCCTTAACTGTTTTGATTGATCCACAGCGAATGGCTGTAATTGTCCAAATGGCTATGGTTGACTCAGATACCCCTTCTTGGCTTTACAATCCGGGTTCTCAGTGAAGGCCCAGAAGCAAACTCTTGTGTTTTCTTTACTGGTCTTACAATAGCAGGTTGAACAATGACTTCTGGGCTAGTCTTTCCTAGCCTAGGGTGAGTAGCATGAGCTGAGCTGGAAACTGAGAAAGGAATAGCAGAGGATAATGACAGCGGTGAGGCAAGCAAGCACAGCATAGGTGTCTTAACAGTTGAACCAGCCTCCACTTTGGGCAGAGCAGGGCTTGGCTGTGGTTCACTGCTATAACTCCCTCTACTGCTAAGGTGACCTTCTACCTCAGTTACAGTGTATATTATCCACCAGCTTGACAGCTGAATTTCACTTGGGTGCTCCACCAATATATCTGGTGGTCTGGAACAACCATCTCGCCTTCCTCTGGGTGAAACATTTGAGAACTGTTGCTTGATAGTTAAGAGTTGTAGTGGTTCTGGAGGTGATCCCAGTGGCTGATGCTTGGCTTCTAATACCCAGGGAGACTGAGGCTGAGCTGTGGAAAAACTTGCAATGGCACAGGGTTCCTGGGTCCTAGTCTCTGGCTTCCCAGAACAAATCAATGACCAGCCACTTGACAGGAAGTAGCTGAACTTTGGTGGAGACTTTCATCTGTGAATTAGCTGTATCCATAGGCTGGAATCTACTGGAGGCAACAGTGTAGCACAGCTACCATGGATGGCCCACTGATCCCATTCACCCAAGCTATTCCTCCAGTGGGAGGGAATGCCCACACTGATACACTCTGCTCCCAAGAACCCAGTTTCTGAAGACCTCCTCCCCCCATTGCTCTGGCTCCTGAATTCTGTCTTGGCAGAGGCAAGGACATAAAATCATCATGGACTGGCCACTGACAATCGAAAGAGGAACAGGGAAGGAAGAAGGGAAGTATAATCAGAGAGAGGCTAAGAAAGCAGAGAGCTATTAGAAGTATGTAAGGATTCTCCAGCCATACCACCCTGAACATGCTAGATCTCATCTGACATTGGAAACCAAGTGGATTAGTACTTGAGTGAGAAAAGGCTATAAGGAACCAGAGACGAAAACCTGCAAGTTCTGGTTACCAGAACATTTGCAAAGAGCTTCAAGTTTTCAAGGTCCAGGATCTTAGGGCCTGGGTGACTCTTAACTGTGGCCACTGCCAAAGGCATAGGATATTGATATTTGAGGCCCTAACAGGGGACTGTGACACTTGTAGGTCTGGATATCTAAGGTCCACATAAGGAACTGTGACATATCTGGTCTAGGACCCTGAAGCTGGCAGAAGAACTATGACATTAAAGGGTGCTGTTTGCGCTGCTGCTTCTGCCTTCTGTTCAATGTCAGCTCACGGTCAGATGCTGAGAGAGACACTGGAAGCTGCTGGAGAGCAACATTTGAAGAGTGTCTAGTCTTCCCACTAGGCAAGTGGAGCAGAAGGATGCTTAGCCAGCTGACTTGGTCACAGCTATGATTGTCAGCCTAGCAAAAACATAGGCTGAGAATGTAAATCTGAGGCCTCTTTTTTCCTGCTTGGGAGGACACAGAAAACACAATTACATCTAGTTATCCTTTTGGGGAAAAGAAAGGAGAGAGCTGGACATTTATTCGAAAAAAGACAGTATTCTCTAGAGAATTAGATTCATTTACAGGAGAGGAGTGAACTCAGTTCTTATTACCCTCAGCAGGTGGGTGCTAATGAGGAAAATTAGATAGTTACAGACAAAATAAAGAAGCTAACTTTTTTCCTGAACATTTGTGTGATGTGAGAGAAGCTTTGGGAAGCTCTGCTGCATGCATGCATGCATGCATGCATGCATGTGCACCTGTAAGGGAGGGGGTGGGGGTGGAGGTCTGATCTGAAAACAGAGAGGAAGTAGTGACAGGAAAGGGAAAAAATGGAGCAAATGTTTGGGTGGTTCTGGCAAATGGTGACCATGACCTCAATCCTAAACTGGCTCCCACTGCACGTGAATATTATTGTCTGTCAGAAATACTGGAATGGGAAGGGGGCTCACCAAAACTCTAGGCAAAACATAAGGAACACACAGAAAAATCCCTTGTAACACTGCTTCTGGATATCAAGAAAGACTATGTTGAAGAAGTATTCTGGGATGTGCTATGAAATGTGAATGAGTGATGAATAAAGATTTCCAAAGAGCTTGTTGAAGAGCTCAGATGCAAGAGGCACACAGCACAGAATTCCAGGCTGTCTTTAGTGCCTAGAACACCAAGGGGGAGGAGTTAGGGGTGGGCTGGTAATACAAGGAAGGGGGCAAGCTGGAAGTGGGATACAGCAGACGCTGTGTTCCAGCAGACGCTGTGTTCCAGCAGACATAGAAACAAATCTACATGTGAACGTAGTTCACATTATTCTTCAGCTGATGCTCTGCTCCTCATTGGCTTCTCTTGATGGTAGCTTCATCTTCCAGATGTAAGAAATCCCAGGGGTCCTTGAGAAAGCACGCTCTGGGTCACACTAAGCTTGGAAATTGTCCTGTGCTGTAAGTTGCTTGATGGTTTGTCTGGGAATGGCTGCCATAGGCTCATATGTTTGAATGCTTGATAGTTGGTAGAACTGTTTGGTGAGGGTTAGGAAGTATGGTTTTGTTGGAAGAGGGGTGGCCTTGTAGCCTTGTTAGAAGAAATATGACACTGGAAGCCTCACTTTGAGGTTTCAAAAGCCCATGTCATTCCAGTTATCTCTTTCTCTGCTTTGTGGTTGTCTCAACATGTACGCTCTCAGCTAGTGCTCTAGCACCATGGCTACTTGCCCACACTCCCATGCTCCCGGCCATGAGTGTCTTACACTTACCCTTTGAAACTAAGCAAGCGTCCAATTACATGTTTTCTTGTTTTGGCTGTCTTTTTCATGGTGTCTATTTACAGAAATAGAAAAGTAACTAAGACAGGTTGGATCTGGTCTGAATCTGCTCCTAGAATCTGCCATGATTAAAGGCTTCAATACTCAGAGTGGTGTTGCTTGGGATGTAGCACAGACTTTATGTGGAGAGGTCTAGTTGGTGGTCTTTGGGTTTTTGGTGGCCTACTCATAGAAGATAGTTCTCATCTTGCCCTTCATTTTCTGAGAGAATTGTGCTAAAACCAGCATCCCTTTCCTTCTTGTTCTTTTGTTCCTGATTCAAGAAACATGTATAACTTGCTTGCTCTTGAGTACATTCCATGATCTACCGTTTGTCATGAGGTTCCTGTCAGGACTGAGCATCTCTTGAATTCCCAAAACTGTGAGCGCAGGGAAACTTTCCCTCTCTGTGTAACTTTTTTTCTCTGAATGTATATATAGTGATAAAAAGCTAGAAGTTAAATCTCATATCAAATGTCATATCACCCAGTTCATGGAGAGACATAATATATGTTTGTATATTAAAACTAAAAGATTCTATTGTAAAAAATCTGGGTCATTGATTACTCAACACAGCAGGTTTTGAGCCAGTGATCAATGGAGCACTTAAAAAAAAAAAACCTAAAAGTACTGTTTTGTTTCTCCTATTTTCAATGTGCCCCAATTCCATTCCTGAGAGCTATAAATTCTTCGTGCCCCAGTCCTGTCTGTGAAATGCATATTCTCAGCATTTTCTGACTTGTTACATTCTTTTAGACTCACCAGATTCCTCCTTTTTTTTTTGAAGATCATGGAAGAATTTGTTATTCTGTTTGTCTTCTCTGATGAACCTTTTATTGTATATATTTATGGTGATTGGATTTTCACTATTCTTTGAGTCCCTCAGGGTAGAATAAATATTTTATTAATTTCTGTTTTTCTATCATCTAAGGAAGTGTCTAGCACATAGCAACAACTTAGTTTACGCTAGATAACTTGATCTCTACAAATAACAGTGGTAGAGGAGTGAAAGATTCATTTGGGTAGACAAGGCCAGAAGTAAGAAGATGTAAGACAAGTCAATATGTTCATTAGAGAGAATTTGGTTTTGCAATAAGGTAGTTAGAATGAGGACAAAAGAAGGGCAGGGTTAAAATGTATTGACCATTTGTCTTATGCCAGGTGTTGGACAAGGAGCCACCCGTCTTATCCTCACACACATTGTTATTTAAGTGTTTTGTTACACTGTCCTTGCTAAGGAACATTTGAGGGCTTACTTGTGAACTACCTGATCTTTAAAGTTCCATCTGCAGATATGACCCCTTGTCTAGAGTTGAGCTGATTGAGGAAGATCACTAGTTTCCCAGGCAACCATCCACAGGCTGATGGCATGTGGTCTATAAGGACTAGGCCTTAGATTCTGTCCTGATTGCTTCTAGAGGCAGTAATTCCATCTCAGCCTTCCTCTTGGGCAGCTTAAAGATGAAAGAGGCAGGTAGGGATGTAGTGAGCAGTGGAAGGCTAAGAAGAGAAATATCCATAGGAATGGTTAAGAAAGAGAGTGATAAAGCTGGCAATTAGCAGGAGTCATTAGAGAGGAAAAGGCAGTGGTGTAGAACAGACTGGAGCAACTGGAAAACAGGAATTTGAGAAAGAGAATGCTTGTCACTGTGTTGACAGTCTTTAGGACAAATGTAGTGCATGTTCTCTTTGAGTGGGTGAGTCTGAGTTGGACATCAGAACATCATCATCAGGGTGCTGGCTATCTGGATGGGGACTGAGGAGGTTCCCTTTGCTTTCTGCATCTTTTTTTCTCATCTGTTTTTATCTCTATTACACCCTATGAAACACTTTATAAGATTCTGAAATAATCAGGGTATCATTCGCTCTCTTGGACCTGAGACAGGCAACATTGTTTTGAATTTTGCAGGTGAGACAACCTGGGCTCAGAGACAACCACTATTTTTCTCAAGCTCATAAAACTAGTAATCAGGGAGTGGAATCAGAGCAGAAGCTAGATTTGCCCAACTCAGAGCTGATACTGAAGTTCACTCAACATAAAGCTTCTTCCATCTGGGATGAGAAGAGCAGATTCAAGGAACACTGCAGAATTAGCATACATGGTGCTTGGTGACCTAGTAACTACTTCATTTACATTTCATTAAACAAAAGGTCTCAGTGCTTTCTTTTTCTTCTCTCACTTTTTTTTAAATTTTAAACAAACTTCCATTTGCACTGTAGGAAGGTGGCACAGAATCACAGATCCAAGGGCGGGATGCTGTCAGGTTTGTTCTTTTTGAAACATTTCTGAAATACTTGTCCTTTGTTTGCTGCAGTTCAACAGAGATGTTTTTTTAGCTTTTATTCTTCTTTCATACATTACAGCTCTACCGCAGTTTCCAATCCCTCCCTCCACTACTGTCCCCCAGATCAACTCCTCCTCTGTTTTCCTTATAGAAAAAGGAAACAAATCCTCATATCATGGCTGGATGAAGCAACCCAGTAGAAGAAAAAGGGTCCCAAGCACAGACAAAGAAGTCAGAGACACCTCCCTACTTACATTGTTGGAAGTTCCACAAGAACACCAAGCTACACGACTATAAAGTATATGCAGAGGATATGGCTTGAATCTATACAGGGTCTGTGTTTGTTGCTTCACTTTCTGTGAGCCGTTATGAACCCTTCTTAGTCAATCTTGTGTGCTGTGTTCCTGTGGTGTCCTCAACTCCTCTAGCTCCTATAATCCTTCCTTTCCTTCTGCTATGGTGTTCTTACCTGGGTTCTGCCTAGTGTTTGGCTGTGGGTCTCTCTATCTTCTCCCATTGGTTGCTAGATGATGCCCCTTTGATTATTATTTTGCTAGTCACCAATCTATGAGCATAGCAGAATATCATTAGGAATCATTTCATTGACATTTCAATGTTATAGGCTGAAGGCTTTGTGGCTGGGTTGATGTCATGGTCCCACTGCTAGGAGCCTTGCCTGATTATAAAAGATGGCCAGTTTGGGCTCAATATCTCCATTACTAGACATCTTTGTTAGGGTCATTCTCATAGATTCCAGGGAGTTTCCACTGCACTAGGTTTCCAGATCAGCCCGCAAAAGCCTTTCAGTTCCAGTCATCTGTCCCAGTACTCTCTCCCTCCATTTCCCCATGATACACCCTCCCCTGCCTATTCCCTCCTGTTCACATCTGCAGCCAACCCCAGCCCACCTGCAAAATCTAAAACACAGTACCACACGACATGTATTACTTAGAGGGAAGACAAGCTTTTCTGCTTTTTAACTAGTCTAGATGTTATGGAATTTGTGACCCATGGGAAAAGACTATAGACTCAATCCAGTTATAATTAAAAGATTTATTGATTAGCTGCTTTCAGGGCAAACAATCACTGAGCCAGTTTTGAGATTGCTATGATGGAAGGGCATGGGGAAGTGTTTTTAGACAAACAAACAAACAGACAAAACAAAACAAAAAAACAAAAACAAAAAAACCTCAAAAAAACAAAACAAAACACAAGAAGAACTTCAATATCTATGCAAATAAGCAAATAAGCAAATCCGGGTCTAAATATGGGTGCGTAAGGAGGACATAGGCAAGCTTCAGAGCTGTTCTAGTCTTAGTTGCTCTTGTTTAAGAAATTACCCCTCCCATCCTGTCACCAAAGCACTTACTCAATGATTTCTTTCTCCATGAGCAGGAGAGGCTGCCGCTGGACTGTGAAGTCTGTAAACACTATTTCGTATATTACTTCAGAAATCTGTGATTAAGTGCTAGGGAGCTGAATATAAGTGCTGTGCTGTAGAACACAGTTCTTAGGGTTAACAGTATCGTGCTGTCATGATGTTTCCATATAAGCACAAGACTCTGGAAGGCACCAAAGTACCGTTACAAGAGCTCAAGAAATCAAGTGGAAGATGATGCTGTCTGCTTTTACTATAAGAAAACAAAGAGTCCCATTGAAAAAAATGGCAAAGAGTTATGCACAATGGCCTTTCCCCAACTCCAAGCAGCCCAACATAGACAGTTTCTCACCCCTGTAGACGGGTGAGAGAACTAAGTCCAGGCTGTAGAGTGAAACCAATATAGGGCCTACTATGGTGGAACCTATTGGTGGAAGAAACCTGCAACCTTGACCACTAGGCAATACTCTCAGGTGCTGCTGCTGGAGAAGCATCAGGTAGTGCTACCCAAGGCCTCTGCTATGTCTCCTTCATCTCAGGGGTAGAACAAAGAAAAGGATTACAGATGCTGGGGAACATGACATAAATGGCATAGTACAGGGCAGCTTCTCAGAGCCCAGTGTTAGTCACACCACTGTGAGAGCCATTAACCCACAGAAGCTGAAGTCTCTGTACTCAATCAAAATTTTGAGCCACTAGATTGGCCTTTACACCAACCATGGAGACTTGTGTGTCAGTGTACGGACCTCACTTCACCAGCCCTGCCCAATCTTGAATACCGTGTTATGGTATATGACTCTATTTTGGGGGTAGGTAGGGTAGTAACCGCAAGACTGCCGTGGAACCTAACTGCAGTGGTTACTAGCTTTGTTGCTGTGATGAAAATACCTGACAGATGTTAACTTTGGTCCTCACATGCATGTGCACACATATACATGTGTGTACATTCCTGCAAACAGGGAAGCACACATCTTATACATATCTACATGTGTAAAAATAGCAAACACAGAAAAATATAAAAGGAGATTACCAAAAATTCAAAATGTGAAAAATTGAGTGTGAATGTTTTCTTTTTCTTTTCTTTTTTTGTTTTTTTCCTTCTTTTTTTATTTAATTTTTTTTTGAACATGAAATGCTTTTTTATAGCATGTTTTACAAGGGGAGGGGGTAAGAGGGGTCAGGTGGTGGAAAAGTACAGAATCTTCTTGGCGTGTGCCTTGAAACATGTCATGGTCTATACGGTACACTGCCTTGAATTATGATCTATCTGCTATTCTTCAGAAGATATGGTACACTGCTTGAGTTATGGTCTCCCTGCTATTCTTCAGAAGATATGGTACACTGATTTGAGTCTATCTGCAGTTGCCAAGCAAGGTCTTGCAGTTGCCAAGCTTCAGGGGACATTGTGCAGGTGGGGAAAGGTAGGGGGTGAGGGTAAGGGCGAGGGTCCTGGCTTCTGGCATCTCCCCCTTCACTGTTTAGTTAGAGAAGGCGTCTTATGATCAATCCCAAGTATGTGAGTTTTGAATTTGGATGTCTAATTATGGGGGCTCTTAGACAAGTTCACAACCCCAAAACATTGATGTGAGACGAGTCACATCGATGGTCGAAGGCTTTAGGCTGTTGACGATGGGCAACGTCAAGGGACCCCGAGGTGGGTGAAAGGAGGGTGAGAGCCCTGTCTTAGGCCATGTAGGCTGCACCCACTCCCAGCACCACGCACTCCTTTTCGGGTGCGTTGGGTGGGCCCCTGGGAAGTGGACCTACAATAATCCCGTCATTGGGCTAACTCACAGCCATCCTAGTCCCTTGTAAATGTTGAAGTTACCAACCATTTGTCAGTTTGGAATGTTTTCTTATTCATTAAATTTGCTTGTTCTAGTATTTTCATGATCAATCTAAATTGCTCTCATTTCAAAATAGCATGTTATAGTCTAACGGTAATTTTTTATAATCCTCATGGTAACCATAACAACGAAGTTATGGTAACAACAACAAGCAAAAATAATAAGCAAATAATCAAAACACAGCACATAATCACATACAAGGAGAGTATGAGTGAGAGAAAGAAAGGCGCCACAAACAGACTACAAGGGAAGGCCCACACTTCATCAGAAACTAGTGACTGGATTAAATACTCAATTTAAAGCATTGAATAAATATATTTAAAATATATAACAAGAAAAATCAAGTCCCAGTGCTGCAGAGATGGCTCAGTAGTTAAGGGCCTATATAGCTTTTGTGGAAGACAAGAGTTCACTTCTAAGCACCAGGTGGTGGCTCCAAACCATTTGTAATTCTTTTTGTTTTATATTCCAGAGGTGTGTGGTCCCCTATCTGAGTATTTGCTACCTCAATCAATTCTATTATAATACTTTTATTAACGGAAGAACATCTCAGACTTTTAGTCAAGGAAGTGACTTGAAGTTCAGAATCAAAATAATTAAGTTTGCATTAATTGTATTATTAAGAAACCTTGATGGAGACAATGGGCTTTACATTTTTTTTTAACCATAACAACTTACTGCCTAGGGATGCCTTATCTTTCCAAAACCTTGTTCTAGTGATCTGCTGTATCTTGAACTTATCTCTATGTACGTCTCTCAATTTGAGTACTAAAATTTATATTCTTTGGCATGAGGAGTAATATGTAAAATTTCTCATCTCTGTGTGATGGTTAATCTTGGTAATTGCATAGTCAATTTATGCAATCTGAAATCAACCAAGAGACACTCCTCTAGGTGGGTCTATAAGGGCTTTTCTATAAAGAATTTCCTATGGAGAAGACTCTTCCAGAGTGAGTGGCACATTCTGGTCCATGTATAAAGAGGTCTGAGGAAAAAGGCAATTTTGTTTTCCTTGCCTGCCTTTGCTTCTTGTTGATCAGTTCATCTATCATTGCTGCTGCTGCTGTAATCTTTTACTGACAAAACACTTCAATGGAAACTGAAGCCCAGCAATATTTCAGGATTTGACTGTTCCTTAGTTTCTCTTGCATGCATATGGCTGTTTATAGACTCTGAATCCCCATACTATATGGACCATTCTAGTAAATCTATGTCTATGAATGTATTATGTATACGCTTTGATTTTGTTTCTCTATGTGTGTGTCCCTGTTTGCATGAATGTACACACATGTATATGTGTGCACATGCATGTGAGGACCAAGGTTAACATCTGTTGTCTTTGTCAATCAGTGTCCACCTTATATTGAGTCAGATCCTCTTACTGAACAGGGAGTTAGGCTAGCAAAGTCAGAGGTTCAACTTGATTGAAAATAGACAGATATATAGAAAACACTGTCTAATTTAAGGTGTAACCACATAGAGTATACTTTGGGCAGCTACCATAGCTGGGCACTGTGCTATATGATTTACCACAATTATTTCTTTTCATTCATAACACTAGTATATTAGGATCTCTATTTTAAAGATAAAGATCCTGGGGTTTAGAGAGGAGGATAACTGAGCTGCCTGTGATGGGTACTATCAGAATTTAATCTGTGGTCTCTTTTAATCTCGATGGTATGCTTTGAGCTCTCTGTTGCTCTTTTTTTTTTTAAGATAAGTTTTCATTTTTAGGGAAGTTTGTGTTCAAAGCAGGAATGAACAGAAAGCAGAGCTGCAATATAACTCCTGCTTAGTGATCAACATCCTCCACCAGAGACTGTATCATTTGTTACAATTGATCAACCCACAATGGCACATCCTTATCACTGAAAGCCCAGAGTTTGTATTAGCATTTTTAATGCAGCATTGTTATGGCTTAAACTGGAAATATCGCAGGCAGCCTCATGCTGTGGATGCTTATTATCCAGCTGTTAGCTCTGTTTTGGAGAGCTGTGAAGTCTTTATTAGGTGGGGCCTAGTTGACAGAAATAGGTCAGTAAGAGTGGGCCTTTTTAGGTTATATTCTACTACTAGCACGGCCACTCAATGCTTTCTGGTCCACCATTATGCAAATAATCTCTTCCTCTGCTACCGTGAGCAGAACTGCAATCTTCTGAAACCATGAACCCAGTCAACATGTCCTTCTATAAAGTTTTCTGCCAAATATTTGGTTATAGCCTTAAGGGACTGGAGGGTGTCCGTTTACTTAAGAATGATTCTAATATGAAACAGATGGCTATAAGCTATTGTAAACAGGCAGTTTTTGTGACAATTTACCAGCCTGAGTAGTCATAGACCTTGTAAATCGGTAGCCTCGGCAGATAATACCAACTTAGATAAGGATAAGCGAATCATAGGCAGAGCCATAGCGACCTCACCCAGCCGATACCCTGTTCTGAAAGAAATCTGTATTCCCCCTCAACACCCACACTCCAGTGTCATCCCCTTCCCCACATCCTGTCTTTCAGTGTTTATAACCCCTGTGTGAATGAGTATAAATTACAATTAAAAAAAAATATATATGTAAAAGAATGATTCTGAGGACTGACTTCCTTACAATTTTTACAGTAAGCAAATTGTAGCATTCAGATTTCATGGGGACTTGAATTTTCCAATACTAGAAAACCACATCTAAGGTAAGCCGTTCCATTATTAAACTTCCTTGACACCCCGGTTGTTAACTGAGAAACTGTGAAGCAATGTGAACATATGGGGATCTTGAGTGTTTTTGAAGAAGCTTTCTCATGGGTTATAACAGAATGTAGAGAATCACACCTGCCTCGAGATATATGTGTCTAGTGACTCATGTCATCTAGATTCTTGCTCTCCACATAAGTTCTAAGAAACAATTATTCTGCAACCCTCGTTTTCTGAACTTTATGCAGATCATCCCCTTATTTTGCTCACATTTATAGCAACGTGTAGCATCTGGGTCATAGGGAGCCAGAATAATCCAAGACTTTCTCAGAAGCCCTGATGAAAGAACGAAGAGAACTTTAGTTCTGTGTCATTGTCCAAGAGTGGACTTGGAAAGGCTGGTCTAGCATTGGATACAGTGTCTTAAAGGAGTCCAGGTTGTGATTTCTAGGGACCTGAATCTTCTCTTAGGGTTGGTTATCAATCTAAAGGCATCTGAGTGTGAGCTATCTCATGTCCTCTTTGTCAACATTGTATGACTTAGTTCTCTGTAGACCTTTGCTGTCCCTACCCCTTCTCAGATAGTATAATATTATGCTGTACTTCTTAATGAACTTGCTTGGCATAAGACAATGTATGTATAAGATGTTGTGACCCCAGCTTTTATCTTGTTTAGCTTCTATCTTTATCTTTCTCATCTCCTGACACCTCCCTTTCAGGACTCTTGTCACTAGAGAATGACGTGCTGGTCCATGTCACTGGGTTATCTGAAGACAAAGCCCAGGCTGTAGTGACTTAAACTTGTGAGATTTCGGGTCACCCTACTCTCCAGATAGATGGTTAGACTTGAATGTCAACTTGACAAGATTCAGCATCACCTTGCAGACACACTGTTCTGGGTATTTCCAGAGAGCATTATCTGAGGGAATAAGACCTATCTTCAAAGAGGATGGCATTGATAGAAAGCTAGCCAATGAAAAACTGGTATGGATGTATCTGCTTTAGCTTCTTTAGAGGTATATCTCTGTCTGTGCTACTGTCACCCTCCAGTGTCATCACACTCTGTGTGCTGTGGCTTTCCTTTGTGGACTAAATTCCAGTGACTCTCCAAGGAATGTCCGAGCTTCCAGTGCCTAATAGGGACTGCTGAGGCATACAGCTTTCCAGATGGATGCTGGTTTCCTAGACTACACAGTCCTTACTCTGCAGGCCTATTTAGTAATCCTGTAGATATACATGCACCAGATGATTCTGTTCTTCTCAAGAACTGTACTTTTCACACAAGAACAGCTCATTTCAAAAAAGTTTTCTTGGTGACTCCACAGAAGGCTAATCACATTAGCTTTGTTAATTAACATAAACTTGAGTCTCAAAGGATGACCCTTTTGATTTGTTCTCAATTTTGGTGACTTACTCAGACTTTAGATTTCATCACACACTGATGAGAGAGAGAGAGGGAGTGGGGGGGAGAGAGAGAGAGAGTGCAAAACATTATCGTACCTTTGCTTTAACAGGGTTTACATGAGCCAGGGAAGATAACAGTCATGTGGCAGATATATGTGACAATGTGCGTGTGTTTAAAGTTTGTTTTGTACTTAGTATTTGAAATGAAGATGTCAGATATGTCAAAGTCACTTCACAGAAAAGCAGTTATAGAGAAAGAAAAACAGCAACTTATCAAAACATAATCCCTTTAGCTTCCTCAAAATCCCCCTTGTCCCAACCCCACCTCTGCCCCTGGCTTAGGTTGCTTATGACATTGTGACCAAGAGAATTTCACTCTGACTTAGCTCAATTGTGCATCTTATGTTACCAGGACAGCCTTATTCTTTTTAGTCCCCATGCCAGTGTCTGCCAAATTAAGTGTCACTTCCTATCGAGTATGGGGAGTGAACTGCTACCTTCACAGGAACACTCTGAGAAGAACTCATTTTCTCACTCTTCCAGGTGGCAAACAATGGTGGCATTAAATTAACGAGCTCAGTGTCTGAACATAAGCAAAGGAATGGGAGCCCGTCATTAATAACTGTATTTAGTCCTGAGTCCATAGAGGGTTTGCCTCTGGCTATTCTTTGAGTATATGAATAGAAATTCAGAGGGTTTTTTTTTTGACATCATTAAAAAAGCTGATTCTCCTTTATCTCTTAGTCAGCTTCAGCATCGTACTGTTAAGCATATTCATGTTAATCACTTTGAGATGTGTCTATGTTTATATGGACATTAGAACATAGTGGAAAAGTACTATGTACCCTGGAATTTATTTTCTAGTGAAAACGGTTTTGATTCTGAGCAGTGAAACAGGCAATTAGAAATCAATATAGTATATTTTCTGAGTATAGGAACAGAGATATCCTTAAACATACCTCCTTTGAAATGGCAAAAATTGATATTTCCTTCCATGGAGTGAGGCAGACTAGTAGTGACAAAAGATCTCTACCAAGTTTTGGCTCTCTGTCTTAAAATTCGGAGTCAAATTAGACAGTAACAATGACAATCATGAACATCATTACACTCTATCCACTGTCCTTGCTAAAGAAAGGCTCATCAGTAAACAAGGGAGATCCCAGGGCTTCAAAGTTCTACAAGGACAGCTCTCCATGTCTGTTCCCTCTTAGTGAGGACGTTAGTTGAGATAAAACCCATTTTACTTAATAACTTCCAGGATTAAGGATTTTTTTTAAGTGTCTAATTTAAATAAAGTAAATTGATTTAAATAATTGACAATACTTTGGATTCTGTGATAGTTTGCCTTTCTGTTGCTCTGACAAATATCATGACCAAAAGCAACTTGGGGAGACATTGACTTATTTGGCACACAGGTTACTCTACGTTATCTGGGGAACCCAAAGCAGGAAATCAAGGCAGGAGTTTGAAGCAGAAATTACGGAGAAATGGAAAGGGGTATGCTTCATATTACTGGCTTGCTCCCAGGATTCCATTCAGCTATCTTCCTTATATAGCCTAGGCCTACCTGCCCAGGAATGGCCTTGCCCACAACAAGCTCAGTATCCTTATATTAACAATTAACAATCGATATAATACCCCGCAGATATGCCCATAAACCAATTCCTTGTTTGAAGTTCTCTCTTTTGAAACTGACACTGAAGATTATCTGTCACAGTTGAAACACTCAATTGCAATTTTTTAAAAAGATTTTGGCTTGATTAATATGGCTTTGGGTATTTTTCGTATTTCAATGTGGATGAAACTCTCTTACTATATTTATATATCAGTGAAAGCATGCCAAAATTGCAATAGAAACAATTTTTTTGGCAGCTAATTATGAGGCACATGCCTGTAAATTTGTATCTTCTTAAAGACCTAGCTGTAGAATGGAATGAGGGGCCAGAGAGACAAGGAACACAAGGTCTTTCTAGAGTATATTATTGTCCCACCATTCTCTTCTGCTTTCTTGGAAATGCCCATATTTGGAATTCTTTCTTCATGAACCTAAGAAACACAAGAAATGAGATATGGGTGATTAGTGCTAAAATAAACTTCTCCATCTTGGAAAAGAATAGAGAACACACAATGGGTTTGACTTTTCTACTGTTACATGCACTTGAGTTTCAGATTGACTGTTACCTGTGTAACAGAAATACGGAGACTAGATAAAGCAGTGAATAGTCAAGGTTTAGAGTACAGAGCTGTGCTTCAGTGGGCAGGCCCAGACCAAACATGAACTAGAAAGGGAATCATGAACACAAGATTAGGATCTGGATTCAGGGAGTGTAGAAGAGATTAAAAAAAAAAGTGGAAACATACAGGTCACACAAATCTGCTTGAATGGAAAAATCTGTGCTAGTGTGACAATAGATAGTTTTGGTTGCTTGCTAGCGAATCCCATTGGGTTATCCCTGAATTTTTCATTGTTATAATAATAGGATGCTAGGTGACCTCATGCATAAATCTACATGCATATATGATCACTTCCATGAAGCAAATTCCTAGAAGAATTGCTGAGTTACAGAAAGTAATATTTTAAGTCTTTTAATATATTTCATTAAAGCATTGCATAGAAAGGTAGTAGCAAGATAGAATTCACCATCAGGGTATGAAAATGGGCACTAGAAACAGCACTAGAAACTCATAAACTCTTGTCAGTTTGTCCTGTACATGGCAGTGGCAGAAGGGACTCTTCTACCTTTTTGAAGACCAAGTATTAATAAATCTTCAATTTTACAAAAAAAGAAAAGAACGAAGCAACTTTTATTAATCATGCTAATTTATAAACACTTCTAAGCATCTGTGATATGCTCTGTGAGATTTGGCAGTGAGTTCTAGTTATTTCTCAAATTTTGGAATAGGGCCAGGCCTGGAAGCATATATCAATAATCCTTGTGGTCAGGAAGCAGAGGCAAGAGGATCATGAGTTCGAAGCCAAAAGTTTGGCGTTTGGAGTGAGTGCTGGACTGCGCTGGGCTAGGAGTGAGAGAGGAATGCTGAGCCAGAGTAACTAGATTACTACATCTTCATTGTTTAGTTTGCATGTTCTATGTTGTTTAATGGAGTTTTCATAGAGTATCTTAATTCCAAGATCTGATCTTAGCCACATGCTTGGCCAAGTCAGGCCAAGGAATATCCAAGAATACTGCTTGGGAATCTACCAATGGCCTATTATCTCCTATCTTATCACTTCGATATTCCAACTATCTTTTAGCCATTTTTCAGTTCCAATGCTCTAGGGTACACTCTTCTTTGTGTGTGTGGTGTGTGTGTATGTGTGTGTGTATGTATGTAGGTATGTATGTGTGTGTGTGTGTGTGTTTTCTAGTTTCAGTCTTATTCTTCTATAATCTTTCACATTGATTATAGAGTGGAATTTTTAAAATATGCATCAGATTGTGTCATGTTCCTGTTACCACAGAATAGGGCTAAACTTCATCTTCTGTTTTACATGATTGTATGATCTATGAAAGTTTGAACCATCCTAGTCTAGTTCTGGGACAGCTAGGGCAATACCCTATTTCAAAAAACACAAATGAATGCATAAATTTTTTGAATTGAAGCAGTATAAATTATAGCATAATACTTTACCCATAAAGACACACATTTACTGGGGCCTGTGAGATGGCTCTAAGGTTAAAAGTACTTGGTTCTCTTGCGGAGGACCCAAGTTTAGATCTCAGCGCCCACGTCACATGTCTGGCATTAAAATACACAGTTACACAATCGTGACGTTGCTTTAATTATATCCCATCCTAGTCTTTATAGTCTTGGTCTGTGATTCAGCCTCATTGGCAGCTCTTCTTTGAACTTCTCACACATGTTCACCACTGTGTCTGCGATTTTATACATTTTTAATCCTGTCCTATGATTGAGTTTCCTGTTGTCCTTCTTGACATTATCTAATGTGGAAAAGGTATCAAAAATCTCTCACCTTAGTGTGAGAAATAATGATGACTTAATACCTATTTTGAAACAGTTTCACTACAGAGTACAGGCTGGCCTCAAATTCTCCATCCTTCTGCTTCAGTCTTGCAAGTGATGATGAGATTGCTGATATGTTGCCATACCTAGCTTTATCTGGTCCTTCTTAAAGCACTTTCATACAGTCAGAGCAAGGCTAGAGCCTGAGTACAGGCTGAATTTGTCAGAAGGGGGCTCAGTGTCTTGAGTGTCAGGAATGAGAACTGCAGGACCAGAATCACAGCCAATCCTATTCTTAGGGGGCTAATTTCCCTCAAAGTTTCACTTTATTCACTTTTTCTTTGTAAGCTATTTTAGGAATGTTATAGAGACAAACATTAATAACAAATCTCCAGTTATTACATTTATTCATTTTAATTGACAAAATCATTGCTTGCATTAGTAGTTTTACATTTGTGTATGTGTGTACATGTGCATGCATGTACACGTGTACACACACACACACACACACACGTACATGAATGTACATATCATTTCTAGAGTGTAGAGGTTAGAGGTCAGAGTTGATTCTCTCCTTTCTTTCCCTGTGTGGGTTCTGGGAGTCAAACTCTGGTCATCCGGCTTGGCAAGTAGCACTGTTGCCTGTGGATTCATCTTACCTGTCCAATAGCTCTGTGGCTTTAAAGCTTATTTTATTTGTGTTTATGTGTATGCGCATATGTCTTTCTGTGTGTATGAGGCCATCAGAAGTCATGGGATCCCCAGGATCTGGAATTACAGTTGGTTATAAGCCACCTGACATGACTATTGGAAGCTGAAATGCAGTCCTTTGCAAGAACAGCAAGCACTCTTAACTGCCAAGACATCTCATTGGCTCCAGTACCCATATATCTTTATGGAGTAAAGTGTGATGCTGTGGTACATTCATACATCATGAAAGGATCAACTGAGGGTATTTATTTAAAACTTTTTGAGACAAGGTCTTGCTATATACCTTTACCTGCTCTGGATCTTGCTCTATAGGCAACGATAGTCTCAAACTTTCATTGATTGTCTTGCCTTTGCCCCTCTTCCTATCCAAGGGATGAGATTATAGGCATGTGCGATGCACAGCTTTCAGAATGTTTATCTTTTAAAAATCATTTCAGATATTATTTACTAAATGGTCACAATTGTTATCTTTTTAAGTTAAATGAAACTTTTGAAATTAAAACTAATAAAAAATGAAATTAGAGAAGACTTATAGATTGTTAAATCTATAAGTGGTTTCTTAATACCTATTTTGAAACAGTTTCACTACAGAGCACAGGCTGGCCTCAAATTCTCCATCCTTCTGCTTCAGTCTTGCAAGTGATGATGAGATTGCTGATATGTTGCCATACCTAGCTTTATCTGGTCCTTCTTAAAGCACTTTCATACAGTCAGAGCTAGGCTAGAGCCTGAGTACAGGCTGAATTTGTCAGAAGGGGGCTCAGTGTCTTGAGTGGTTTCACAATTTATACTGTGAAAATGACTGAGCTATCCAATGAAATCCCCATAAATAGTCTGATGAGATATTTTCAGCAATAGAAAAATAATTCTGAGTTTCATTTAGAAAAAAAAAAACAGGCCTCATTTAGCCATGACATACTTGAGCAAAAAACAAACAAACAAAAAAAGAAAAACAAAACAAAAAAAAATAACAAAAAAAATGTTGGAGGTATGGTAACTCCCAGTTTCCATCTATACTATGGAATCATACTAACAAAAACACCATAGTACCAGCACAAAACCAGTCACATAGACAAGTGGAATAGAATGTAGGGGACAAAATAAATCAATATAGTAACAGTCACCTAATTTTTGATAATGATGTCAAAACATACATTAACAAAAAGACATTCCATTCTACATGGAGTGGCAGGTCAGATTAGGGTCACTGAATGGAGAGCAAAAATAATAATCATGTAATTATAGAGCCCAGAAAGTTCACACTAAAGAGATACTTTCCCCTTATGTAAAAGTATGTTCTCTGTTTTCACTGAACATCAAATAAATATTTGCCATATTTACAATTAATAAGATGCCAAAAACTTCAGTGCTGGAAGGCACAAAAATTTCATTGTAATGAAAAAAGGAAAATATTTATGTTTAGGCAAATGCTGATTTTTCAAACATGTTGTGAACTCTTTCCCGATCAGAATAATTGTGTCTCAGTAAGAGAAGCTTTCACCGACACCCCCTCCTGAGTAATAACAAACATATTGTAAAACACATTCAACTGATGAATGGGTTTTGGCTTTTAGGAGAGTTTTCAATAAGATAAAGAGACCAAAGTAGAGTAGAAAAGAAGCCATCTGTTTCAGTGTTGAATTTTAATTTTCTATTATTAACATAACAATTAGCAGGTAACAATTATTCCACATAAAACCTGTCCTCATAAATATTTAAAACAAGACAAGTGGGTGGGTGGTTGGGTGACTTGGAGGGGATTTGAGTCAATGCCACGCGAATTTGATGGTTTTGTGCCTTGTGAATCTCTCTTAAATTCTGGAATGTCATGGGAATAGAGAACAGCATTAGATTAATTTCTTTTTCACTCTTGTTTCCATGCAATCTCGCACATTATACTCTCTGCTATAATATGTGCCATGTTCAATTAAGGTGTGCTGGTATGTTGAAGTATTTTTCAACAACTCTGTTGAAGTCTCATGAATGAGGTCAGCTCACAGGGTCAAACTAATACATGCTAAATGCTTGTATGTAATTTTTTAGTTTGAGACAGGCTCTGAGGCATTTATTTGACGAACTCCTAAGAATAATTGGTTCTTCAACAACCTTGACAGAATAGGCTTTTTGAGAATAAAATAGGTCCTCTTTCATTCCTATCCTGTAGCTCATTTTAAGTAGCATCTTGTAACAATTCCAATTTTAAAGTTCCTTCTATTCACCTGGTGAAAGTCACTTGTTTCTTCTGCTCCTTTTGGTTGCTGGGTCACTAAGTTGCTCCGAGCTGTTCTTGCAGACTGTCATTGTTAATCACACACATTTGTTTTGCCTTATGCTATTAGTATGATGCAATTTGCTAGCTTCTTGCATGATCCTGTTACTCTGATACACTTAACATCTGCCATAAATCTTGTATTGAAATTTAGTGAATATTGGATATAAATATATTTAGGATGCAAAGTCGTTTGAAACCATAAATGGTTTAGTCACATATTAGTGCTCTCCAATATTTTCTAATTATAATTAAGACTTCATTTCATTATTATTTTGGAGAGCTATACTGTCATAAGTCATCTTTCCTTTTAAATGCAGTATTTTCCCTTTAAATACATCCATAAAACTTTCATCTTATCCAGGTGGGTGCTGGCCTTTTATTGCAATCTCTTTCTTAGATCAGATGCATGTTTCAAAGTGTGGGAGGTTTTGTAATATTTCAGAGTCACAGAAAAGCTTAGGCCAGGAACATAACTTAGCAGGTGTAACATATGAAGCAAATGGAATTTCATGTTCATGTATTTATTTTTATATTGCTCATTCTGGAGGGTATTTTATTCAAATGGGTCGAATCATTTTGGTCACTGAAGCTAATGTAGGAAGTCTGATTGCTTATGTTAGAGCATTGGCTTAATGGATTAATATGCCTCCTCTGAATAAACAGCTCTCTAGAGATTGCTTCAGCACAGGAGTTCAATAAATTTACCACCCCCAAACATTAGGCTTAAATAGAGTTCTACTCTCTTGAGAGTTCGCTCTTGCCAACTTGGAATCTAACTTATGGGGCTGTCAGCTGCATTTCCTTTTCAACCCTACCTCCCCCCTTGTCCCTAACTGTGGATTTGGGAGGACCTACGGATCCATTCCTTATCTGTGGCCTTGTACACAGTCTTAAATCTGTAGTTGGTGATTAGAGTGTCGTATACTATCCTAAAGTAAAGAGCCTCAGTTAACTTTGGTTGATTTACTTAATTTCTTGAAGAGAAGATGGATGCCTTCACCCTTCATAAGGGAAGACCCTATTTACATACATATGTGGGGAAAACAGATAAATATTCCCAGGACTGCTGGTGAGAGGTGAGTAATCGGGAAAAGCCATTCCTGCTAAGATGGAGTCAGCTGATCTAAGTTTGGTAATGAGTAAGTAGATAATTTTATTTTTATTTATGAAATGCAATTCACAACCTTTCTCCTGCCTGGGCACAGAGTAGTGATTACGCCAAAGCAAGCAGTACAGAGCCCAGCACTCTAAAGACACCTGAATTTCAGTTTGGAAAGTGAGAGTCAAGAGTTTGGTATGAATACTCACAAAATCAGTGCAATCAGCAAGCACCCACAGAAATCCTTCCATGAGGCTCACTTAAAAGTTTTATTAATTATAACTGAGGACAATGTCCAAATAGAGAAAAAAACAAGGCCAGGTTTGAAATGCTGAGGTCTAGGAATGAAAATCGTCCTTTAATGTGCTTTGTCTGATGCTCAGAAATGATTTGAAAAGGGAAAATGTGGGATTCCTCGATCAGGACATGCACCATTCGTTTGCTATTGGCTCCACACCTCTTACCTGGTGTGAGGTTGCCAAGGTTACCTCCTTCCTTTTCCAGCTGTGTATAGGATCCACGTGACATTGAGTGCTAAGGATAGACACTCTCTACTCAGGTGGAAGTATACAGACCAAGGTAGAGGGACTCTCCCTTGCTGTTCCTCATAATTCTCATGCTTACTGTTGAGACAGGGTATCACTATGTATAACTGTGGCTGACCTGGAATTCATGTTTACCAGGCTGGCTTCGAATTCAGAAACCTATTTGACTCCAAGTCCTAGAGATGGGATTAAAGGTGTGCACCATCATACCTGGCTTAAAATTTTCATTCTTGAGGGCAAACTAGCACTTGCCACCAGATCTCAGTATGAATTATCCACTGATATTAGAAGCAATTATTAGTTGACTCTTTTTGAAAACATTGTTTTTTATTTCTCGGATGTGATTATAAGGTTTCTCAACCTCTGGCCGTGGAAGAGGTAGTAGTGCCTCGTGTGCTGTGTACAGAGTTAATGGGTGGGAATTAGGATTCCATTTCTAGTGTCCATCTTATCCACAGATAGTGGACTTTTACTTGGTTTATCATTTCTATACCACATTTTGAATATAATAAATTGTAAAACACTTATTTTATGACTCTGTGATTGTTCTTCAAGGAATTTGTAGATATAATCAGAGAGGTGCAGGAAGACATATTTAGGAGAATAACTAGATCTATTACTCATATTAGGAAAGCAACAGAGATGCTTCAAGATGAGCATCAGTTAAGTAAATTTTAGTGTGCTGAGTTGGAATTCACTGTAGTCACAAAAAAAATCTTTATTAGAATGTGTATAAATGTAGAGAAAATAGTTAACAACTATTTTCTATATGTTCTATATGTTCTATAAAAAGCTTTATTTTTCTTTTCTTTTTTGTGATAATTCTTTTTTGTTTTATTTTTATTTTTTAAATTAAATTTTATTAGATATTTTATTTACATTTCAGATGTTATCCTAATTCCTCACCCCCCCCAGAAATCTCCTATACCATCCCCCTTCCTCCTCCCTGCAGCCACCCACCCACCTACTCCCACTCCCCCACCCTTGAATTCCCCCACACTGAAGCATCCAGCTTTCACAGGACCAAGGTCTTCTTCTCCCACCTATGCCCAACAAGGCCATCCTCCCCTAGATATACAGCTGGAGCCATGGATCCCTTCCTATGTGCCCCCAGGGTGGTGGTTTAGACCCTGGGAGCTCTTGTTGGTTGGTATTGTTGCTCTTCCCATGCCGCAAACCCTTTCAGCTCCTTCAGTCTTCTCTCTAACTTCTCCAGTGGGAACACCATGATCAATTCAATGGTTAGCTGTGAGCATCCACCTCTGTATATTTCAGGCTCTGGCAGACCTCTAAGGAGGTAGTTATATCAGGCTCCTGTCAGCATGCACTTCCTGGCATCCACATCAGTGTCTGCCTTTGGTGACTGCACATGGGATGGATATCCAGGTGGAACAGTCTCTGGACGGCCCCTCCTTCCATTTCTGTCCCACACTTTGTCTCTATGTTTGCTCCAATGAGTATTTTGTTACTCCTTCTAAGAAGGACCGGAGCACCCACACTATAACAAGGACACATGATCCACTATGTTTGTAGCAGCCTTATTTATAATTGCCAGAAGCTGCAAGGAACCCAGATGTCTTTCAACAGAGGAGTGGATACACAATAGAATATTACTCAGCTATTACAAACAATGAATTCATGAAATTCTTAGGTAAATGGATGGAACTAGAAAATATTATCCTGAGTGAGGTAACCCAATCACAAAAGAACACACATGGTATGGTATGCACTCACTGATGGAAATTAGCCCCAAAGCTTGAAATACCCAAGATACAACTCACAGACCACATGAAATTCTTCTTTTTTTAAAAAAATTATTTAGTCTTTTTTTTTTTTTACACTCCAGATTTTATCCCCCTCCTGATCACATACCTTCTCCACACCTTGTCTTGACAAGGATGTACCCATCCCCCATCCTCATCCCACCAGACCTCTAAACTCCCTGGAGCCTCCAATCTCTTGAGTGTTAGGGGATTATTCTCTGACTGAACCCAGACCCAGCAGTCTTCTGCTGTATATGTGTTGGGGGCCTCATATCAGTGAATGTATGCTGCCTGGTTGGTGGTCCAGTGTTTGAGAGATCCCAGGGGTCTAGGTTAATTGAGACTGCTGGTCCTTCTACCAGGTCACCCTCCTCCTCAGCTACTTCCAGCTAATTCAAACACATGGATCTGCAGCTTTTGTCCATTGGTTGGGTGAAAATATTTGCATCTGACTTTTTTAGCTGCTTGTTGTGTCTTTTGGAAGGCAGACATGATCGGTCCCTTTTTGTGAGAGTTCCACAGCCTCAGTAATAGTTTCAGGCCTTGGGGCCTCCCCTTGAGCTGGATCCCACTTTGGGCCTGTCACTGGACCTCCTTTTCCTCAGGATCCTCTCTATTTCTGTCTCTGTAGTTCTTTCAGACAGGAACAATTGTGAGTCAGAGTTTTGACTATGGGACGGCAACCCCATCCCTCACTTGATACCCTGTCTTTCTGCTGGAGGTAGGCTCTATAATTCTCTCTCCCTATGATAGGACATTCATCTAAGGTTCTTCCTTTTGAGTCCTGAGAGTCTTTTACCTCCCAGGTCTCTGGACATTCTGGAGGGTTTCCCCACCTCCTACCTCCCAAGGTTGCCCGTTTCCATTCTTTCTGCTGGTCCTCAGGACTTCAGTCCTTTTTCCCCACCCAATATGTCTGATCAGGTCTTTACTTGATTCTAAAAAACAGTAAAGGTCACAGCATAAGTTTAGAACCATTAACATTTATTAATCATAAATTATTGGAGGTAAGGAAGTCATTGATTTTTTTAAAGATTGGGTTTTAAAAACTTTTATTTGTGTGTGTGTGTGTGTGTGTGTATGTATGTATGTGTGTGTGTATGGGATGTGTGTAGATGTTCACAGAGTCCATAAAAGGGTGTTGAATCCCCTGGTGCTGGAGTTTCAAGTCGTTATAAGCCACCACATATGTGCTGGGAACCAACTCAGGTCCCCTGGAAGAGTAACAAGTGCTCTTAACTACTGAGTCTAGTCCTCAGGTATGGTGTAGTTGAGTCACTCTTTGGTATAACTTTTAAATTTTTTTGTTTTTAATGAGAAAAATACTAAAGGTAAGTGATTTAAGAGTCATTACTGTTCTCTGTGACTACCACTAGGCAAGCATGATTTCTTAACTCACTTTACTCAGAGGCTCTTCTGGCCACCCTTGCCAGAAGATATGAGCATCATTTTACCAGAGGGTCCACTCAACTCCGTGGTCCAGTTCTCTAACTTTAAGATAATCATGATTTCTAGATCTCTTAATATCGCAAGCAACTTTTCAACTGTGGAGAAGTTAGAAGATTTTCACTCTCAGAGCTAGTTGTCCAGACTAGTTGTTCTACACTGAAGAACAATTAATTTTTCTTTAAAGTGGGAAATTTCCTGCTAACTAGGGATAGTTAACTGCAGGATTATTCCCTTTATTTCAGGAGGAGTTGCTTGAATTTAATGCTTCTGAATGAGAGTGAGGGGAAGGGATGTTTGTTCTTAGACAGATATTGAAGCAATGCTCTTTTGGAAACTACTTAATGTTTGTTGGTGTGGTAAGGGCATTGGAATGTTAGAAATTGCATGCTCATTTGCATATGTGACGCTCTATTGAAATTGTCCCACGTAGCACAGATAAAGGCCACACAATTTTATTCTAATGAGTTAGCAAACTAAAATATTTTACTTTCGTTTCAAATAGGGATATAATAAGGAGAAGAGCTAAATATTCTAATTCTTCCGGTGTTTATAAGGTAGGAGATTTTCATATATAAAATATAGACCTCCCAAATTCACACTGGTTTTAAAATTCTCCCTTAGACTCTAAGGTATTGGCTATGTAAAGAAATTAACATATGCCATTGCTGAGTTGCTGTCTTGGCTTTCACATTCTTGCATATATGGTATTTTGGGGATATGTGGAAGTAAATTACTGTGATAAGTATGTGCTGATATTTACTGCTTTGATGGAGATTATGAAATGAACAAAAGGAAAGCTTATAGTCGTTAGCTGATACAGACAAATCAGTGAATGAGTTTATACTAGAATCTGTAAGTGCACTGAAGGGGAGGTAAAAAACCATGCATCTCAGTGATGCCCACAGGCTACCGGGCATGTGTGGTGGGAGAGGTACAAGGGTAACTGAGATAAGTGGTTTCTGTGTTTTGAATTAGTGCAACTTAGCTTGTCCTTAAGAGTCTGCAGAATTGGAAGAAGTAGGGAGTTCATTGATTGTAGGGTTGTGGTTATAAGAATTCTAGGAACACATAGGAATTCCTGCTAAATATATAGGCAGTATTTTAGATTTCTGTTTTTGAGACACTCTTATTTAATAATTCATATTTATCTTAAATTTCCAATTTTCCTGCCTCAGCTTCCTGGGGGGCTGTGATTTCAGTCAGCCAACATGTTCTAGAAAGTTTCACTTTCAAAATTTGTGAATGAAAATATTAGAATTCTAAAAGTTAAGAGTACTACAGAAAACTAGCAAATTGTTTTTGCTATTGATTTGTGAAGACAGTCTTTTGATGTAACTCAGGCTGGCCTGGAACTCACTGTATAGTCTAGGTTTGCCTCCAACACTGGGTCCTTTTCCCTCAGCCTTTAGAGTGAAGGGATTATAAGTATGTATGACCACATTTCATACCAAGTTAGTTTCTGAGAAAACTGAGATCAACTCTTCATCCATAGGATGAATTATTTTGAAAAATAGTTGAAAGGGACAGGGAGGAAAATGTCTCACCAGAGTGAGCCTAAAGTGCTTCTCAAATTGGTTTAAATTTGCTACCCCAACCGCAACCAGCTCTTTCCTTGCTGCTGGATGAGATGCTGTAGTTTTGAAATGGGGGGGGGGGTCCCTCTATGTTGTTCAGGTACCCTGGAACTTTATAGCTCAAATGATCCTCCTGCTTTCATTCTTTTGGGGAGCTGGGAGAATAGATCCCCGCTGCTGACTTGGCTTTACTTGTAACTTACAGAAGAAATCAGCCGTCATCTTAATTACTGGGGGAGTTGTGTGTCACGTTTGTCTGTGTTTACTATTTAATACAGAAATGAATGGCTTTTTAAAATTAAAGAAAATTGAAAATTGCATCTACCACTCAGAGTTACATAGTTCCCACCCTTTCCTCTCTCCTCTCTAATCCCTCTCCTGTTCTCTCAACTATTTGTTTTAGAGACAGGATAGCTCAGATAGGGTTTCAAACATGCAGCAGCCTCCTGTCTCAGCCTCCCAAATTCTTAGAGTTGTAAGACACCATGCCTGGCTTATTTGAGGAAATGGTGTGCCAAGATATAAATTTGTTAGAAGGGTTAGAAGGTGTGGATGAAAAATGATGATAAATGTCTCTGTAGGACCGTCAAAGGCAGCCTGATTTCTGGTTGAGCTAGGTTTGAAACCCTGGTGACCAAGCAGATGACCCCTCAGGGTTCCCTGTGAGGGATTGTAGGCGTTTGCCATGCTCCCAGACTCTAGGCTCCTGACAGGAGGCCCCAGCTCTCCATAGATTTGTGTCTTTTAGTCACATATGACAATGTCCCCAGCCCCTCCACAGGTAGAGGGCGTGACTACAGGCCATGAAGCCTCAAGACAGATCTCCATATTAATGAAGTACCTAAAGGTCAGAGGGGTGTAGTCAATTAAACATTCTTTCCCAGACCCTCCTCCTGCAAAAGGTATTTAACCTTAGGCCCACCCTGAGAAAACTGCGCTACAGTTTCTAATCCACTTTTCACCATGACAATAAACACCATGGACTGTTTCTCTTCTTTGATATCCGCCATAGGTAACAGTGGAGAAGGCCTTCGCCTATAGAGCCACTGTCTAACCTTCTGTAGACCTCTCTGCGTTCCCAGCCACAGTGAATACCAACCCAAGCATGCAAGCCACCATGATCAAGCAAGATGCACATCCTCATGGGACACAGCTGGAGTTTCTCTCCCTTTCTCTCCCTTGGGCCACAGGCCAGTTCAGCCCGTGGGCCTCCCACTTCCTTCTCGGCTTTTCCGTGGCTCTCCCCAGTGGCACCTGGGTGCCCAAGAGCCTGAGAACTAGATGAGCTAGCTCCGGCTCCCCTGGGACCTCAGACTGTGCTACCCCACTCCCCCAGAGCAGGGGTCCTGCAGTTTCATGTAGCCCAACACCCACCCACCCAGTGCTAGCATGGGGAGAGCAGTCAAACTTCTAGCACCTCTGTCTTCCCCAAGTGGCCGTAGCCCCATGGCGACAATTAAACTAACAACTAGTCTGGGACCAACACATCAACCCAACATGTCTCAAGAGCCTTCATTGAAGAAAGTGTAATTGTGGTAGCTGGGTAATAAATGCCAAACATCTGATCAGGTGGTACTAAGCAACCAAATTTTGGGTTCAAACTCCATCTTAGAGAACTTGGCCTAAGTTTGAATGCAAGACCAGTACCTAGCATTTGTATCCAAGTTACCCCCCAACAAAACCCAAACCTAGCTTCAGTGCCTAGGCTAACCCCAACAAGACCTGCATTTCCAGGTTAATCTCCCCCAACAAACCTGTGTCTGGCACCAGTTTCCAGGTTACCCTCCAACAAATCTGCACATCCCCCCACCCCAGGTTACAAGTCTGCCCCTGCCTAACAACCACCAATGCAGGGAGAAGTAGAAGTTAAGTTTATGGTTTGGCTCCCAGCAGCAGCCAATTATGTTAAAGGCCATAATGGTCCCCATAATCAGATGTGTTCTAGGATAGATATCCACTTCTTGCATCTATAAAAGTTTGTCTACAACTAGGCTCAGGGCTCCACCTTCCTGCTGTGTCAGGCTTGGTGGAGAGCCTAAGCTTGAACTTCAATAAAGAGACCCTAATGTCATTGCACTGGATTCAGCAACTTGGTGGTCTTTTGGGTTTCACGAAAGTTTCCTGGCGCAACAGCTCAGTGTAAAGCTGGAGCAACTCTGATAGGTGGTGCTTCTTAGACATCTGGGGGCACTTCAGGTGTTTGCTATGATAATGCTACACAAAAGCCATCTCAAGATCTATTGCTATAATGACAAGCTTTTTTTTCCCCCTCTCAATGAGCTTGTAGTTCAGATCAGGCTCAGGCTTGGTTGGCTTATATACTCCCTCTGTACAGGTTGTAAGAGGTCTGCTCACATGACTGTCTCTCAGGAGAGGCAGTCCCCAGGGATGCTCTTTTCAAAGGTGATGACAGAAATATAGGTGGTCAAACAAAACTATGTCAGCTTGTTCAAAGCATCTTCATACATGATACTCCTCACACAGGAGAGAGTCACACGGTTAGACCAATACTATGTATGGTATGGGTCAGAGAAGTATATAGTTCCCCCAAAGTCATGAGACAAATTACATGCATCCTGCTAATAAAATTCAAGGTTATACTTGTGAGGTGATTTTCCTTGGTACCTTCATATTATACAAGAAACTTGATAGAGTGATAGACACTTAGTCTGGAGTTGGTACATGTCTGAGTACCACTATGTTCATTTAGAACATCACAGGAGGCTTTACTTAGAGTGACCTTTGAACAAAGCACAATGGTAGATGAAGCCAGAGGGCAAAGGCACAGATGGGGATTAAGCAGAGGAGTGACATGGCTTTACTTATTTCAAAGTGTCATTCTGGTTGTCATCTGGAGCTATATTTCAGATGTTGAGAGTAACAGCATGGAGATTGGTTAGGAGGCCATTATTGTACTCTGAAAAAGAGATGGTGGGGACCTGGATTGAGTGTCACCAATGGAAGGCAATAGGAATGGGGTCATATTCTGAACATATTTAGAAGGTGCACTCAGTGGTTGCTTGAATGTAGGAGGGAGAGTCAGTGATGACTTTAAGGATTTTGAAATAGCTGCGATGATGGAATTATGCTTTGCAGATATGAGAAAAATTGATAAAGAAGCAGTTTTAAGAGTTAATTCAGCTCAGGAAAAATTAGACTTTTCTCCAGATCTAATGAGGTTGTAAACGGGGAGCTTGTATAAGCGAGTTTTCATCCTTTCCACGGTTTCTCTTGGAGTTTACTTTTCTTTGTCACTCATGTTGGCTAGGCTGTAACACTGGCATGAATCAATTAGATGTGGGTAGAAGCCACAGTGTGGCAATGAAACTGAGCCCATAGCTGGTTTAGTTAAAAATCCAACAGCTTTAAGAGTTTCTGTGAAGAGAAGAGTCTTCCATTGAAGAGCTGTAGGAACGAGGATGTGTGGAATCGACCTGAACAGGTACTTGCAGCCTGAGGCAAAGATGCTTCTGCAAACCTGAAGATAAACAAGTAGCAGTTACTATTTGTTACTATAAGCTACCAAGCCTGGAGTTGCTTGCTCGGCTGTGTTATTAAAGCAGAAACAAGATTGATACAGCGGGATATTTGAGAGTAGAGTAGTTTATGGAAGAAATCAGGGGTGAAATTATAAGCAGGAGCTAAAAGCCTAGATGGATAAATCATCAAGGAAGTGAGTATAGACAAAAGAGAGATCCAGAGACAGCCCAGGGCCTTTATTGTGAGGGCATCCTGAAGGCAAGAAAAAGGAAACAGAATGGCTCTCGGCTAGTAAGGGAAACTGTACAACGGTTTATGACTAAGAGAAAAAAAAAAAACTCAAGGATAGGGCTTCTGGAAACCTGGAGGAAAGTCTTTCAGGGAGGAGATCAACCAAAGAAAAAAAACCTGTTAGTCATGTAGGTGAAGGATTGAGATGTCATTTAGCAGCCAGAAGGGGACTGTGACAATACACAATTTGATTAAGTGGTGATTCTGTGCTTAGCAGAAGACTAAGTAGAGAAAGCAAACCAAGAAAGGGAAAGAGGAGATTTTTTTTTTTTTTGAGCAATACAACAAATCTGAGGAGAGATTATGGAGCTTTGTGCTCAAGTGGAGGAGGTGGCTCCCGAAGGCATGGTCTCTCTGCTTGTGCAGAGCAAGAGGATCTTGTGCCTGCATTGAGTGTACAGAGGTAACGACTGCAGTTTCTAGAACTATGTTTTCAGAGACACAGGCAGCAAAGTCGTTTACTGAAACTGAAAATACTGAATTTGAATTCTGAGTTAAGAGACTGATTAGGAATGATAATTTTGAGACAGAGCAAGTTGTTTTTATTGATATATGTTTGGCTTCATGAATGCCAGGATAGAGAAGGTATACAGTTTGATTTAACCATGATAGAGGTTGGTTGGGATTATGCACTTGTACGGAAGTCAAAGCAGACAACATTATGGAAAAGGGAGACGATGAGATTTAGATTTAAAGCATATAAGAAGGTGACATATGAACATGATGTAAGGATTAGCTAACAATATTCTTGGGAATGGGTTAGTAGATACTGCTGGAAGGACAAGAGGAGCTATTGGGAGGAGACGCTTGGCATTCTCACTGTATAGGAACTGCTGGTGAGGGTGTCTGGATTTTGTAGAATTAAAAAATATTGGAACACATGAGCTCAAGTGTACTGGAGGGAGGTTCAGGGGGAAAAATGAAATCCTGAAGTCTGATAAGAAAGGGATGAGAGTAACAGTGACCCAGGTGTGCAGGTAACTGTGCAGTGGAAAAACAGCCTGAAGACATGAAAGGAAACCGTCTCCTTTTGGAGATGAAGGTCACATTGCGGTGAGTGGATTTTGCTGATTCTCGGGCACATTGAAACTGAAACAGATCTACACACTAAGTAATCTGGGGAAGAAGGCCTGATGGTTGAATATGCTTGGCTCAGGGGAATGGTGCTCTTAGGAGGTGTGGCCCTTTTGAAGAGGGTGTGGCCTTTTTGGAGGAAGTTTGTCAGTGTGGGGATGGGTTTTGACGCCTTCCTCTTAGCTGCCCCTGAGGTAGTCTCTCCTGGCTGCAGTTGGATCAAGATGCAGAACTCTCAGCTCCTCAAATACTACGTCTGCCTGTTCACTGCCATGCTTCCTGCTATGATGACAATGGACTGAACCTCTGAACCTGTAATGTTGTCCTTTATAAGAGTTGCCATTGTCATGGTATCTCTTCTCAGCAATGGAAACCTCAACTAAGACAGAAGTCATACATGGGAATGTGGGGACAGCAAAGTCTCTTGAGATAATCGGAGAATCTAGAATGAGAAAGTGCATCCAAGGGTCAAGACGGGGACATACTGAGAGTTGTCAGAGTGAATGTTGAGGATGGGATTTTATTTTATTTCCCACATAAATTCGGGAAACCTATTGATGTCAGTGACAGTATGGACATGATTTTGGTGCCTGAAACGTCTCAGGCCAGAGTATTAAGATGTTGCAGAGGTGGTACCATACGTCAGAATCACCTGGCATGAGTAGGTAACTATGCCATCTTGTTTTCAAGGGTTTTAGGTTCAGGCATGAGACCTTTGCACCATGACTTTCCTGAGTATGTCATGAAACCCACAGATGAGTAGCCAAGTGATAATAATCACATCAAAAGCAAGAAATTGAAAAGGAAATGGTGAGAACATGAACATACAACAGTTGCAGAACCAGCACGTTTTACCTGTTAACATTTTTCTTTCTTTAGTTTGTAAGTAATTACATTGAACAGAATACTGTTCCTGGCCTCAAAGAACTTTCAGAGAGAATAAAAACATTACTAAACAATTTAAGATGAAAAGAATAAATCAGGGCTGTGTACCCTCTTCCCTCTGCTCTGATCACATTGCAGCAATGAATTTTCTTATAAATGGGTCAGTTTCACGGGACGAAGAATTCAAATTGTCTATCCTTACACTTAAGAGACTTTGCCTCGAGTTTGCACAAGATTCTGAAGACTAGAACCCTTGGAGCAGATTAATTTACATACTTCTTAGTACAAAGATCTCTTTCTCTCAAATTAAAGCCCAGTAATAGCAAGTGAGGTCACTTTGGTGGTTTCAACAAGGAAGTTTTGCATGACAATTGGGACAGAAATATAACTTATTTTTATAAAGTACATTTTCATAGCGACTTCACTTACCATAGCTAATTTCATGACAGAATTTAACTTTTGCCCATCTTAATTTATGTTGTTTAAGTGTTACATCTGAGTACTTTCCTTAATTGGCTTGTAGAAAGTGACTGACAGGCATGACTATGGAGTCAGCTCTGACTCTCTATAGAAAATTTCTCTTACCTTCTATGATAATGTTATACACAGGGACTGTCAGGAAATAGTATAAACTCCCTTGGGAATTCTAACTCTAGAAAACTTAATGTTTGGGAAGCTAATGCAGCATGCATTCTTAATAATTAGCATTCTTGGTGCTTGTGGTCATCAAAGATGGGAGACCAAAGTAACTGAATTTTGAGAGGTTGAGGCTCCACTATGCTACACTTAAAAGTAGACGTGCTTTAGTTAATCAATAATATCCTATACTGTAGATTAGAGACTCTAGATCCCTCAGCCTCTTACTTAGAGGTTTATATCTTGTAAATATAAGCAGATCAGAGCAATCTGCCTGCCAGGATGGACATACAATGGGATTTGTCATTTCGTCTTTCAGGTGGAAGTCATAGTTGATTGTATTGTGTAACATAGCTTTTATTAGGTAGTAAAATTATATTATAGGATTATTATTATTATTATTATTATTTTGAGACAGTGTCTTTCTGTGTAACAGCACTGGCTGTCTCGGAACTCAATTTGTAAACTAGGATGGCCTTGACCTCATTGAGATCACCTGCCTTTGCCTCCTGGGTGCTGGGATTAAAGGCTTGCACCACCAAACAGGACAATTGCAGGATTATGTGATATAACTTTGATTCACATGTTTATAATTTATGATGAAGAATTTACACATTAAAAATTGTTAACAAATTAAAATATACCATATGCAGTACTTTGCATGGCTTCCTCTTTTGTATTTTATTAAATAAATAAAGTTTTTAAAAAAATCACAAAATCTGAATTTCTACCTAATCATTTGCAGTGTGATATCAGCCAAAAGGGGCATCTAGCTGAATGAGAACAGAGAGTCAATGCATTGTACTTAATGTTCTACATTTTGGCTAAAGCTATGTTGATACTTTTAGTCAATATTAGATAAAGCAACATCAGAAATTTAATCAGTCATTTGTTTTCTATATTGCTTCTAAAATATCACTTCAAATTGCCAAGAAGACTATCACCATAAATAAAGCTGGATTAAATAATGAAAAGTGGCTTTATTAGTTTTCTCTTGCTGCTGTCACAAGTTGTCACAGACTTGGTGGCATTGGCCAATTTATAATACTGGATGTCAGAGACCATCTCGGGTTTCACTGGTGTCAGTAGCTCCAGGGCTACTTTGTCTCTCCAGCTTATCAGAGGGTTTATCTTGTGGCCTCCTTCCTCCATTTCAAAACTAGTAATGTGTAGCCTAGTCTAAGCAATCTCTAGTTCCTTTTCTGCTCCTCTGCTCCACTTAGAAACCCCTTGTAGCTCATGAGGACAATCTGGGGTCATCTCCTAAAGCATAAGGTAAGGGTAATTAGCATTACCTCCTAATTCTTCTTGTGATGTCACTCAACTAATTTATGAGTTTCACAAGTTAGTACTTGGCCATCTTTCGACAGCCATGAGAGTTTTGTGGACTGATATAGGTCTTAAAAAATCCAGATAAAGACATAGATTACAACCAAAGTGCTTCTAACAATTCTTGTCTGACAAATAGAAAATCTAGCTTTTGATTTGATAAATGTTAATAACATTTTATTCTTTCACAACAGTCTTCATGATTTTTCTCATGCTTCTATGCTAATACTTATCTATTCATTTTCAAAACTTTCTCCCAAAATATGGATGGAATGGGAACAAAAGAACCGTTGGTACATGGTAGCTATCTTATTATAAATCTGCTCAAGGATATTAGATTATAGGACATTAGAAATGAACTCACAAAAGAACTAAGGACTTTTGGGTGATAATGTTATGTCAATTATAAGTTTATTAGTTGCACTAAATACACCTCTCTGATGTGGGATATTGATAGTGAGTAGCTGTGAATACATATGGGGAGAGGACATACAGCTTATCTGTATTCTCTCAATTTTACTTTAACCTAAAACAGTTACCAAAGCAAACTCCTTTTTAATAGTAAACTTTGGAATTTATTCTTTGAGACTTTTATGCATGTATAAATGTATTTTGATTATATTCACCCATTGCTTTTCTCTCCAACTCTTTGTAGACAGACCTACTACATCACCTTCCACATTTCATGTCTTTTATTTTTAACTCACTGAGTCCAATTAGTTCTTCCAGTATGCACATGTGCTTAAGGCCAACCATTCTCTGAAAAAGCAATTCTCTGAGCAAGCTATTAGGAGTCATACTCCTGGACAAAACTTACTCTCTTTTCCCAGCAGCCATAACTGCCATTAGTTTTTCTGCTAGGGGCAGGGCTACATGAGCCCATCGTCCATCCATGCTGGGGTTTTGACTCGTTTGATCTTGTGATGGTCTCGTGAAGTTATAGCTTCTGTGAATTCATGTGTGCAAGGCACTATTATGCCTGGAAAACACTGTTTTCTAGCAGCCCTCTTTCACTGGAGCCTTTTATAATGAATCCTTTAACAAAGAAGACCAAGCATAAAGGATCACAGTAGAGATTGCAAGAACTTTTTCTGGAGTCACTTGGAAGAATAAGTACAGGGCAGAGGAAAAAGTATCTTAGCAGGGATTGAAGACCAGAACCAGAAGACAGTGCACACAAGATGGTAAGCTGACAGGGAAGATAGATAAGAAAGAAGGGAACCAGTTTAGTAAGAAAATGTTAGTGGGTCTGAGGATTGAAGGGGTCGATATCATGGTGGTCAATGTGGGATCTAAGCTAGCATCTGAACATTGCAGCTGAGAAGAGTCTCTGATCATGGATTCTTCTGTCTGTTGGTGGTGTATCCAGACTGATCCACAAAAGGAGGTTATGCTTCCTTTCTCTTTCTTTAGGATAGAAGGCCAATGGGGAGTCATGTGTGAAGCCTAAGGTACTGGAGAGACAGTCAAGGAGACTGACAAGACTGGAGCTGCTCAAGACCCAGAAGAGCTGTAAGTTGAGAGTGGTAGAGGAAGGCAGAACAAAGGAAAGTGATATCCAGGGACAGGTACTTCCAAAGCAAAGAAGAGCTGCCAGCAGAGTCCATGTTCAGCATAAAATGTATGTCTGTTATCATTTCTAGGAAAAGGCATGGCTGATAAGGTCAAACATTGCAGCAAGTTCACGGAAGGTGAATTATATTAATTTCTACTGAGGTTGGCATTTATGGAGGCTTCCCAACTGTACAAGTCTATGATATGACTTGTAATACACATGATGGATTCTGATTCCTGTATGCCTACTGGATTTTCCCTGATGTGTAGTTTCACTTCACCCTTCATGAGAATTTTTTCTTAGGCACTATTTTAGTAAAAACAGTTATTAGTATAAAGAAGTATTGAAGGGGAAGACAAAGAAGGTCTGAACAGAACTGAAGTTGAAGGGAAAGAAGTCAGGGGAGACTAGAGCTGAGAAAGTGGTGAACTGGCCCAGCCTGTGGGGCAACGAATCTTCAATTACAAGAGAAAGGAAAGTTAGGCATAGATATTGCAAACTACTGAGATCAAAGCACAAAGATCCAGGAGTGTATCTGTCTGGAGGTATTTCTCTGTGAGGAGTGATAGAACAGAATGCCTCTAGTGAGTGAACTTTTGTGCAAGGAGAGAAAAATATCCTTTTGGTAGTCACAGAGCTGAAACAGACTTCACAGGGACAATGGCATTCTGGAGGTAAGCATTTGGAGCTCACTGTTACTGATGCCCAGGTCTGCCTGTTTTTGTCTGGGGCAATTTCTCACACCAGAGAAATTGACACACAATGATAATCAGGATGTTTGGACTTCTGTTTTAAGTTGTAAGTTTTTACAGGAACCAGGTCTGCATGTTCCACTGCCTGGTCTACATGCTCTTCATATTAACCTATAAATATTGGCTGTATGGTCACAGTTGCTAGGGAGCCACTTCCTTCTGGATGAGGAGCACATGTGTTGCCAGAGTGTGTATTCTGGTATTCAGTTAGGATGTGCATACAGTATATGCTATCGATTACCAAGACTTAAGAGTTTTGAAATACAACCTGTTGATAAAGTGAAGGCATGAAATAAGAGAGGACTCTCCTCAGTTGAATTACCCTGAAAATCCACAAGAGGGAGATATGTTGCCATCCAAATAGGAAGTAGAGCTAATGAGTTGAGACAGCCACTCCTAACTTTTCTGAACATGTTTCCCCAGTGGAAAATGAGAAAAGTGCAGGGATTGTAAAGCTTGATTTCAGTCTTCTTTTGAGATGGGAGATTAGATTTAGGCATGCTTGCTAGTTTACTTCTGGAATATACATGAAACACTCAGGTTTATAGCTAGTTAACAGCTTCAATGACTATATTCAAAGGATTCAATGGTTTTGTTTGGTAGTTTGGTTGGCTTGTAGCTTTCTCTAGAATGGGTGGCAAAGTTGGCTTGTTTCTGTTTCTCCCTCCCCTGTCTTGGCCATAGCAGTACAGTTAGCACTGGTGTGACTGGGGGAAGGATCCTAGCTACAAGTGCCTCTAGAAGTCTCACTGCGTCTCTTGAGTCAGTTGACTAAGCAGAATAAGCCATTTGACCTGAAATGGCCTTCATCCACCAAGAGTTCCAAATCAATTGCTGGTAACAGTTCAGAAAAGGACAGGGAGAACCATGCCTAGTGACATGTACTTTAAAATTTCTACTCATTAGCCGGCTTTCTCTTCTCTATGTGGTAAATGGGACCAGAGGGTCTTTAAAATTTCACCAGAACCATTTTCAGAATTTTTAATTGTACACTAGCAAGTTTTATTTGGTTTTCTTTTGTTATTGTTGTTTGCTTGTTTGTTTTCTGTCCCCATGGGCTTTGGATGATATTATTTAATGGTTGCTTGTCTGTTTTACATTTCCTGACAACCTCTCATCCATAAAGCTCTTTCTTCCCTTGATATTCCCACTCTCAATATTCTTCAGCAGAGTTTTGATTCAGTTGTCTGTTATTTCTATCTGAATGCTTCGTCATGAAGTATGTTCTCGGGAGGTTTAAGAGCTCTAACCAGAGAGCTTTCTGTAGGTTCACAACCCAACACATACACTGAGTAGCTCTATGTGGCCTCAGGAATATTGTTTAATTGTACAGGGCTTTAGTCTCACAAGCTGATAAAACAGGAGGAGTGATTCTGCATTGGATGCATGTGAAGAAGAGTTTATGTATGTAAAGGGCTGGAAACAGGGACTGCACAGGAAACTCTTTCAGGTATTAGTGAGTACTACTATATTTGGCCTTATGGATCCACAGGCCCCACACTGATTCAGCGAACTACAGATGAAAGGATTTTTTAAAAAAATGGCCTGTTCTGAACATGTGTATATTTACTTTTCTTCCTGTCTGGATTCCTTAGATAACACAGCCATGAGTCATACAGCTTTTACATTGTATTAGAAGCTGGAAGGGATCCAATGGTAACTTAACCTAAGTGGGAGCATGTGTCTGGGTCACATGACAATATCCTGTGCCATTTTGTATGAGGCACATGGACATTTTCAGTTTTTAGAGTCTCTGGAGGTCCTGGACACTCCTCGAGGATACCAAGGGAGGGTGTGGTTATCATTAATCTCTTCCACCACAGGCATCCTTTATGGAAGCTCACCTACACTGAGGCCCTCACCTTCCCACTTCACAGAGTTTCTGAGCCCTGGACACATTGCCTAGGAGATTTTAGATATATGAACACAGGCTTCTCATGGGCAATACAGCTTCAGCATGTTTAAAATCGAACTTCTGATCTATTACATTTCTTTTCCTGTAAGGCTGCTTTTTTCCTTTCCTGCTCCTTCTTGTAGCAAATAGTAGCATTTCTTGTCTAGTAGGCAAAGCCAAGAGGGGAGTGAGTTGTCCATGCTTCCAGTCTCTCACCTTCAGTTTATTTTGTTATCAGATTACCCCTGTGTACCTTGTATACCCTTTACCCACACTCAAGATTTTAAAAAGCCAACAGACCCTGTGCTTTCCTTTCCAATCATGACCAGAATATCCTTAACAAATGAAAATCTGATTCCGTATCTCTTAAGAAAAAAATATCACATAGCCTTCAAGGTTCTGTGTAGCTTGACACATGAATCTCTAATGACCTGGCCTCTATTTTCTTCTTTTTACTAGCTCATTGCTTCTCTCTGCCACTCACAGCACGATGGGGCGTCCTCAATGTATATGAAACTGAGATAAAGTAGCATATAAATCCTTTGTGTTTAACTTACATCCTAGCACATAGTAGGTACTAAATTCAGTTAATATCATAGGAATAAAGGCCTGGACCCTGACGAATGGGAGTTTTCTCTGGCACACAGACTGTAAAACTGTCCTCAATGTGTTGATTGGAATCAGCATGTTTCACAACATAATTAAAATGTGAGAAATGTTTCTAGCACATCAGTAACATAGACACTTTTAAATAATGTCTGAGGAAATGCAAGCTCAAACTTACAAATAGCCTTTTACACAAACAACACTCAGAGGTGCATTTTCTCCTTAATGCATGTACATAACTTCCATTAGCGTTCTCTGCCTCAGTGTTTAGCTTTTATTTTTATGTCTGTTATATAAATCTGACTCTTGACACTTTAATGGAAAGATCTTCGTTCATAATGACATCATATCAAATGTGAAGTAGAGGTGGTTGGATTGCTTAGAAAACTCCCATCTGAGAATGTTCGTCTGTAATTCTGAAGAAAGTTTTTCCCAAAGCTCTGATAATCCATCTAATATGGAGGCCTCTCTGTGCCAAAGGTCCAGATGCTGTCTTTATCCTTTCACGTGGCTCTTGAATAAGATTTTTTTTTTTTTAGATAGCTAGAGGGAATTTGCTTGGGGAATTTCAATCGCACCTTAGTAGCTGAAGGATCAGACTGAAGAAAATTTTTTGGAAGTCATTATGTCTTCTGTGGAAAGCTGCTGAGGTGGGGGCGGAGAGATGACTAAGTGGGTGAGTGCTTGCTTTGCAAGTAAGAGGAACCAAGTTTGAATTCTCAGCTCTCCTGTAGAAGCCTGACATGGATGGTCATGCCTATTACCCCAGTGCTGGAGAGCAGGGACAGATAGCTTCCCAGAGATAACTGGCTAATCAGTCTAAAAAAAAAAATGAAAGAAAGAAAGAAATTGAGCTTCAGAGTCAGTGGAGAACCAAATGGGTTCTAACGTTTTTCTCTGGCTTCCACATAAATAAAAATGTATGTATGCACCACCTGTACACACCCATACTGATACGCTACAAACCCACATACCCACACCCCCCCACACACGTCCAAACACACATAGACACAGGTGCTTTAGGGATGGTAATAAGAAGGAACAGGTGATAGAAATAACTGCAGTTCAGTGTTTGTGAGTGTGTTTGTGTATGTGTGTTTGTTCATGTGTTTGAGTGTGTGTATTTGTGTGTATGTGTTTGTGCATGTGTATGTGTGTACATGCATGTGTATACATGTGTAAGAGAGGATGGAGCTTGGTATAGGGTGTCATTTTCAAACAGTCTCCATTTCAGAGTCTCTCATTGAACCTATTTGTCTAGGGTGGCTGACCAGAAAGTCCTATACAGCCTGGCTATGTCTCCCCAGGGCAAGATTACAAATCTGCGACACTGTCTACTCTTATGTGGGTGCTGGGAGTTGGAACTCAGGTTCTCATGCATGCAAAACAAGTATTTTACTAACACAACCATCTCCTAGTCCTCCTCCTGGGCTTTCTTATGTGGTCCTGGAATGATAACAAGTTGCGTATAACCATAGGTCTTTGATTTTTTTTCTTCTTCACAATTTTTTTCTTTTTTTCAGATTTCTATGACAGGTTTGGAGGCCAGCTTTTGCTTGTTATAAGTTGAAATCTGAAACCCAGCATTTTCCTAGCTTATCTTGATTCTTCTCCCAGCACATTTGCTTTTAGTACAGCAATGCTGAATTAATGCATGCCTTTGACCTTCATGCTGAATTGGGACCCTGAATTTTTATTCTTCTAATTTATTCACTGGATTATATAGAAACTGAATATTTTAATTCCAGAATGATACTATTTCTCTAAGTGTAAGGTACAATGGATCTCCCCGGGATCATAGGGTATTGAGCTGAATCTGTTGGGGAGGATGAAGCTGAATCTCAGGACTGAAATTACCCACTCAAGACAGATTTAGTTTCAGAGGTATAATGGATCACACAGACACTCCTTCCAATTTAAAATTCCCGTGTTTTCTTGCTTTCTATTTTCTCTCTCTCTCTCTACTTTCTTTCTATTTTATGGGAAAGCTTTTGCAAGGTAGAAGACACAGTCATTTTTAAAAAATGAAAATATTCTTTTACAATTTCATGAATGTATAACGGACTATGATCATATCCTCATTCCATCATCTTCTCTTATTTCATTCTACATTCCAATGAACCCCTTCTCAACTTCCATGTCTTTCCGTGTGTATATGTGTGTGTGTGTGTGTGTGTGTGTGTGTGTATGCACACACGTGTGTGTTATTCTCTTCATTTAGTTAGGTTGCTTCTACAAGTATTCATGGGGGTTATTTACTTGAGCAAGAAAACTTACCAGTTTTGGTGGGGTAGTTCGAGGATACCCAGGGGACTTTACCTTGGGTTATAGAGCATAGAACACGAGACCTCTCCCAAACAACTTGCCTTACAATAGGCAGCAACTTTCCATTCTTCTTATCTGTGGAGGGAGTCACCCATAACCTCTGGCTCTTACAATCTTTCAACCGTTTTTTCTGCATAGATGCTTCAGCTCTGAGTGGAGAAACTTGATGAAGACATTTTACTTAGGGCTGGCTGCTCCAAGGTCTTCCACTGTGCACTCTATCCAGTTTTCAGTGTCTATGTTAATTCCACATCCTTCAAGAAGCTTCTCTGAAGTGGGTTGAGTGAGGTGCTGGCAGAAGCCAGTAGGAGTGACTTTACTGCTATGTTCCTTGAACAGAACAATAGTATTAGGTTTTCCTATAGGTTCATGGTCAATTTAGATTATTAACCAGTCACACATCTTATTTCTGAAGCACCTATTCTAGTTTTTCTTCCCCTCATTTCTCTTTAATTATGGGATTTGGACAATTCTTCATATACATGCTCTCAGCGCAAAGACATTATCAAATATACAACCTGTATATGTATTTTTCTAGTCTATGGTTTGTTTTCTCATCATATTGATGGTGTGCTTTCATGCACAACACTTAGATTTTGATTAAATCCAATACTTAGTTTTCTCTTCTGAGCTCATTTCTGGTACTGTTTTAAACAACTTGCCCAGCTTAAAGTCAACGATTTTGTCTTAGAAGTGGTAGAATTTCAGCTGACACATTTAGGATTACAGTCCATTTTTAACTGACTGTTTGTGAGACAGATCTGTAGGCTCTTAACTCATGTTTTTGAAGATTATTAATTGTGGTCATGGGGGGGTTATCAGTGGTGACAGTCTTGTGCCTCATTGAGTTTTGTGGAGAGGAGAATGGTCAGAAGTCAGAGAATGCATTTCCTAGTTAGAATAAGTTAACAAGTAAGAAAATGTGAAATGTCTAAAGTGTAAGAATACTTTATATCAGGAAAACATGTACTTCACAATATTCGGAATATTCATACTATAAGCAAGTAATGAGTGTTACTTTCCCTCTTCTATGTGCATAGAGTAGTAGATTTTTGGACAGAATATTTTATTGTTCTTTGCAGTCTTTATCATTTCCGTAGTCTTATCGTCCCTTGCAGTTTCAGAGACTTCAAGGGAGTTATGCAAGTCCAGAGAGACCTAAGTTTTCTTCAAATATTTCAGGACATGACTCCGCAAGGAACACTTTCATAAGATGAAGGGGACATGGATGTCTCTCGGTAGGACTGCCACCGCTTTCTGTAAGGGTTAATTGTATACATAGATGTAAGACTTTATTTCTTTTTCTTTGTAGTGACAGCATCTTGGGAGCTGAGTGGAACACTACATAGAAGCTAATTAGCTGAGGAGTTACGTAATATGTGGCAGTAAAGTGTTTCTTGCCTGAAGAGGCAGGTACCAGAGTCACTGACAAAACTGCAACACCAAAAAGAAACCACCCTTGCAATCTGTATTCACCACGTGAATGTTCTAGTTCTCTTTGTCCCCTGTGCCTCCCTCCTGGGCAGTCTTGGTGTTTTCCTTTTAGATTATGCTATGGCTCTAGAACTGACTTGCTGTTTCTCTGAAGCCATGTTGACAGACTATCATTGCTATGGTGCTGCCTAAAGTACCCATGGGCTTTGAAACCAAGCAGGCTTGCTTGGAATCTTGGCTTGCTGGTGGCTCTGTGACCACGAGCCTCTTTGATCCTCTAATTTTGCATCTGTACAAATAAGATAATAGCACCCTACTTTTAGGATTGCTGTGAGGATTAGTGACGACATGAAGCACTTATCAGGGAACACAGTTCCTCACCCCTTCTCAGCATCTAAACGCACAAAATCAAGTAGATGCTGTAAATAACCACAGTGGCTATCGTACTGATAGAGTTCCTCTATTTATTCAGTTCCTATTTCTTCCTCTTTTTTTCTTCCCTTCTTCTCCTTTCTTCTTTCTTTATCACCTTAAAGCAGATGGCACTGACACTACAGATGCTTGATAAGTGGCTCCATGACTGAGCCACTGTGACTGACCCAAACCCCTCTGGATGATCACCACTTTTACCATTCTCCAGTGATACTTAAAGAGAGCTATGCCCATCATTTCTAATGAAATCTAACATCTTTCACTTCTAGCATCATAGGATGGAATACTTTTAGTGTTGTAGGAGTAAGAGTTTTAGAGCAAACTCTAGGGGTGGAGGTTCCTGTTCTGCATCATGAATTACTGATCTAGCATGTGACATAAAGTGGAAGAGAATATACTAGAGTGGAAAGGTTTAAGTGGGGAGGGGGAGAAGTAATATGAGGAAGAAGAGGAATGTGAGGACCAATCAAAACTAAAGATGTGTGCAAAAGCCCTAAGGCAATATGATACTTGGTAAGCTAATCAGAGATGTATAGCAATGGGGGTATGGGGAGCTGGGGGTAGCAACCGGAAAGTCCCAGATGCCAGGAAAGCAAGAGTCTCCCAGGACCCCACAGGTTTGCTGAAATACCCCACAAAGGGAGGGAGAACATGTCAAGACCATATCTAGAGGTTGCTTCTGTCTAAAGGAAATACAGAGACAAAGAGTGGAACAGAGACCGCCCAACCTGAGGATCTACCTCACATACAGATACCAAACCCAGACACAATTGTGGATGCCAAAAAATGCTTGCGGATGGAACCTGATACAGATGTCTCCTGAGAGGCTCTGCCAGATCCTGACCAATACAGATGCTTGCAGCCAACCATTGAACTGAGCACAGGAAACCCAATGGAGGAGTTAGGGAAAGGACTGAAGGAACTGAAGTGGCCTTTTCTAGCATCAATGGGAAGGGAGGCCCTTGGTCCTGTGAAGGCTTGTTGCACCAGTATAGAGTAATGCTAGGGCTGTGAGGCTGGAGTGGGTAGATTGGTGGGGGAGCACCCTAATAGAAGCAGGGTAAGGGGGGATGGCATAGGGGGTTTGCAAAGGAGAAACCTGGAAAGGGGATAACATTTGAAGTATAAATAAATAAAATATACAGTAAAAAATAGTTTGAACAGAAGTATCTGAAATGGATGTTAAAGCTGTTTCTCAAAAGCTATAGGTTGTTTAATGAAAACTCCAATGCCAGGGATGAGTCACCTCCCTACAACTGTTGGTCAGCGATGCCCCTGAATTGTCCCCAAACAATATAGGCAGTGCCACTGCTGTTGGTTGCTCATCAGAACTAGATGCCAAAATTGTACTGCCAAAGAATTGACCTGTCTTGGTCAATAGAAGGGAATAGAAGGGAATCAAGATGAAATTGGTCTGGAAACTTCCCCCCTGATGACCAGCTCTCATAATGTAGGAAAGGAACCTGTAGGCTTCTGAAAGAAAATTGCCATCCAGTCTTACCCAGCTGTGGAGTCTGTGGACAGTAATACCAGCTGATGAGTCAAGATGTGCCTATGGGTGCTTTAGCGACATGTCTGCTAATGGAGTAAGAAACCAAAGACTTTCCGACTTAGTCTTAACCCTGCTCCACAGGAGGGAATTCAAGTCTGGTATGGTAAACCAAGTTAGAGGACAGAGGTGGAGAAGTCATAGGTCCTAGTGGGGAGGCTGTTTTTGTAAATGGATATGCTGTGTCTGTCAAATTGCCTTTTACTTAAATATGTTTATGCCCATATATTAGTGTTGCTCTGCTTAGAGAAGCTCCTGACTACTCAAAGTTATTAGAATAGGTGAGTCCTCAATATGCAGCCATAAATGGCACATCCATATAACCCTGTTCAAAGCTAAGGCAACATTGCAGGAGCAAGAGTAAAAAGAATACACAAACCAAAAGACAGGGACAGGAGTAGTGTAGAATGCAGGCTTGTGGGCATGACATGGTGATTGTACTATGGAACTTACAGCATCTGTGACTATCTGAACAAGATATGCACACGACTGGGCCTGCCAGTATCCTGTCATAGAAGGAAATGAACTTACTAGCATACACCCACACCTGAAAATTGATATGTAGTTTGTGGTTAATGGTTGCTGGGAGAAGGAGAGACATTTTCTTCAGTGCCCATGATCTTAGAAAGAACCCTAATGACAATCACTGAGTCATTTAAAAGCCATGCTTTTAGATAAGGGAATGGTTGAATGAGGAAGAAGAGTATGTGAGTGGCAGGGCACAGAGAAGGCTCTGGAGGAGGAATGTGATCAAAATACATTGTATACATGCATGAAAATGTCACAATGAGACTGGTTATATAAAATTAATGGATTAAAAAGATTAACAAATGGATTAAAAAGCCAAAGGATTATCGATCTGCATGTGAAGCTTTCAGTGGCTGTTACCTGAAGAAACCCAGGCTCCTGTCCAATATGGTCCTTGACCACATGGAAAATGTTGAAGGGACTTACCTCCTACCCTGGGGTTGCAATGTCTTCCTCATTTCTCATACTAGTAAATGGGCTCATTCTTTAATGTGTTTACCAGGCTCTCAGAGCACCATTAAGAATATATACTAAGTTACTCGACTCAGTTTTCTGGTTACTGCACACCCTACCCTAAGTGTCCATGATGTCTCTCTAGGAAAGGAGACGCCTTATTTCTGAATCCACTTCTTTTGAACCCCTGTTATAATCTATGCTCCACTTTGCATCCAGAGAGATCTTGACATCTAAATCGCAGCATGCACTATCCTACACAAAGCCTTCTAATTGCTTTTCATTCCTCTTAGCATAAAATTCAAACACCATCATGTTTTGAAAAATTCTTTACATCCTAGCCCCTTCAGTACCTCCATCAGTATTTACTGGTTTCATCTGCTCTAGTCCCACCAAGTTTCTCTCTGTTATTTAACCCAGCCCAATTAAGGTACACTGCAGGATGTTTGCATTTCCGTTGCTGTCTTTGACTAGAATCTCTCCACTCCACATCATCACTAACTCTTTAAAATGTTTTACATTTAGATTAGACTCAAGGATTGTATCATCAGAGGATTTTCCCAGTGCCCAGAGTAAAGAGACACCTCGACCCTTTAGTCACTTACTATCCCATTGATATTTTCCTATGTATTTCTGTATGCTTTTTCCCTTGGCAAACATCTTCCCCAAGACTATATATATTCACCTTAGAAGGAAAAAAAAAACCTCTCTTGTTCATTCCCTGATCTTTAGTTTACAGAGGAATACCTCGTTCACATAATAGATATTTGTGCAGTAACAATCCATAGATACATATCCAGAGTAGCTTGCTCCTTTCAGAAAGCAAGACCAGTACTTCCTGCTACTTGGGTACTCTGCTCTATGGTTAATGTCTCCTGTTTCCGAGGACAGCCTCATCACTTCCAGATATGGGAACTCCAGGTAAGGAGTGGGTCTGACTCATGTGTGTTTTAGAACCTAAAATAGGATTCTACACTCAGCTCCTCTTATTCTTTAGTCTGGGTTCTTGTAAATGGTGACAGTTTAATTTGAAGAAAGTGTGGGAGTCAAAGAAGTAGTATGATTCACAATAGAGCTGTCAATCAGTGAGAGTAGGCAGAAAACCAAATTGAGGTATGGAATGAAGTTGGATATTGGATTATGGCTTATGAGATCAAGCCCACAGCGTAGAGTGGTCCAGTGGGAATTGCACAGAAGAGTGTGAGAGTTGGAGTACAGATTCCCTTGGCTTTTCTTGTGTAGCAGAACATGTATCTGATGTGTCCAATCTAGGTGTGTTTAAAGAAAGCACCTTATGGGGGCATGACTGTTTGGTTCCTGCCTAATCCAGATCCCACCCCACACCCATTTTTTTAAAGGGACACTCTGAATCTTCCTGTCTGAGAAACCTGCTGTACTCACCCATGTGCTCTCTTGTGGAGGCCAGAGGTCAACATCAGGTATCTTCTGCAATCACTGTTCTACCTTATCTTTTGAGACTGAGTCTAACTGACCACACTATTTTATCTAACTTGACCACATCAAGTCCTGGGGAATCTAACAGTCTCTACCCCCTACCCTCACCTCCCATTGGGACACCAAGGTTTCAGGCATACAAGTCTATACCCATCCCTTTACATGGGACCTAGGAATCTGAGTTCAGACCCCCATGCTTGTGCAGCAATTACTTCACCCATTGAGTTATCATCACCATAGCCCTGATTTTAAAAGTTGTATCATATTTCATTATAATGCAGGAATATGCATGTAGATACATAGATTTATTTACATACACATATAGTGATATATAGTGATTTCCTTCTTACTTATGGAAAGACTTAGGTGTTTCCTTATCTTGGCTATTGTTAATATTGTTACAAAGAAGATTTGTTGTATAGCAGTTTCCTTGGAATTGAAACATTCTCTCCAGGAGGGAGAAGGAGGCTCTTGAGACTAAATGTCACACATCTGAGTCCTTGGAAGTTTCTGGAATACCCTTCCCCAGCTTCATAGAAGCTGTAAACAATTGCTAGAGGAGGAAACTCTGACCAGCCAAACTGCTGATAATGGATTTTCTGGGCCTGTCCACTTGACTGTAGTCCCCTGAAAGTCATGCAGAGAGCTCCAGGATTGAGGAGTCTCTGAGTTCTCACCCTCCTTGGGCTGGTGGAATTTTCTGTGAAGCAGTGACTTTTGAGTCATCTCTGTTCCAGTAAGTAACTTCTTTCTCATATTTCTGTTAATAAATCCAATAAAAACTTGATTCATCAATTTGGGATTTGGTTTGTCATGTCACACAGCATCACAGGGGTGGATTTGTTTCTTTGAGTTACTATTTCCTTCAGTATCTGCCCATAAATGAGATTGTGTTTTCCTCCAAGCTGTCCTCAGAAGTGCTGGTAATTAGATCTTCAGGAGTAAAGCTGGTACTTTGTTTTTTAGGTATGTTTAGTCTTTTGGACCTTACCATGAATGTTTATGAGAGTATACAGCCTGAAACTTACAGAGCAGAATTGCTTGAGGTGCTACTAAGAGTTGGTGCCTTAAAGAAAACTCTACATGTGCTTGAACACCATGCTCCAGAAGTGACCATTTTACAAAACAGTAAGTAATGGATACACCTGAAGACTCAAAGAAACATTTTACTTAAAGGAATATGATTGCCTTCCTCTTTTCTGCCATACCATAAGAGAATACAGACAGAAGCAATTTTCTGTGTTCAAGTGAAATATTTGTGGGTTTTTCTCAACTCTGCTATGTATAAAGAGTGTGGATTCTGGTTGGATTCTTTTCTAGACAAAGCTATTATTTGTTCAAGGTTGTGTTTTCTTCAATTTTCACACTCCAAAGTATCACCCAGAAGTAACAGCTCCACATGACCATTGTGGCACCCGGCCTTTTCATTTGTACTTCTCAACAGCCAAGCTAGGTGTGATTATTTCTGTTTTGCAGATGTAGGGATGGACAGAACAACAGACTTCTTGCAAGTGCTGATGGATCCTCACACATTAAGTCTTGCTTTTTGAATAATAGTTGTTTTATCATACTTCAAATCAAAATCTCCGCAGGTTTTTAACTTCACCAATTTTCTCAGTGAGAAGAGAGCTAAACAATAAGGTGTCTATAAAATGAACAAGAACCGCAGGCCTGCAACTGTAGTTTTTCAGCTGCAGAAACTGATTTCTGTTCTTTTCATTTTCACTTAAAATGTTGGGAAAGACTATAAACAATGTTGAGAAGGAAAGAAGTTAAGAAGTGTAAATCTGCTGTGATGTCTTAGCTTTTAGAACTAGTTTATTCTTACTACTCCTTTCTATTTGTAACATTACTTACCTGCTTATGAGGTATTTATCTAAATTCTTCAGGTATTACTATATCAAGAGCAAATTTAAAATTGAATAGAATATCAATTAGTAACTTAACTATCTAGCAATGAGTTTATTTATTCAAATGAAAAACTTAGAAGAAGAATTGAGAATGTTAACTGAGGAGATAAAGCTTAGTTGGAATTTATTAAGAAACAGCTTTAATATAGATTTAAGCATGAGAATTAAAGGAAGGAAGGATGGAGAGAGATGAGGTGGGGGAGGTAGTTATTGGTGAGTCTAAGGAAAAGACAGCATTCATTTAACACAACAGTGTGGACTTCTAAAGAAAGAGGTCCTCAAGATTGTTTTTATCATGCAGAAAATATCCAGTCATGTTCAGAACTTCTTAAGTATTTGATAGAAATTTAGTTATCTACATTCTCTGAATTAATAATGACATTTTAAAGGTCTAGAGAGACCTGTAACCCAGGCTAGCCTTGAACCTGAAACTCTCCTGACACTGCTCCTCTAAGGGCCTGTATTATAGATATGTACTACCACATAAAAGCAGTATAAGAAATATATTTAATCACCTAGAGATGGTGGATCTTGAATTATGTAATATGATTTTTCATAAATAAACAAGTAAAAAAGAATATATAAAATAAAAATAAGAAATCATATTCTATACACTAGAATTATTTAAAAAGTGTTGAGGAATGCTGAAAATCATCTGAGACCATCAGTGCTTCTTTTATTTATACATTTATGAGAAAGATAGATGCTGATAACCTGCTAGGAACAAACCCACACTCCTAAAGGCAGCATCTGATGTATTCTGAAGACCAGAGGTAGCAACTGTTGAAAATGGAAAAGGCTGTGTGTGTCAATGTTTAACACAACATATAGTTGGTTTGAGAAAACACTAGAAGGCTGTTGTCATTTGTTTATGAGATGCTTTGTGACTTGAAGTGTTGGGCTTTGGAACATTAGGAAGGTACTGAGCTCTCAGAGGTTCTCAGTAGAGTATATAGGAAGCATAATGATCAGGGTCCATGATAACTGCTGAATGACCATCAGATATGACAGAGCAACAAAGTAGCCCAGAGGAGAGTCCATTGGTGAGTTCATAGCCCAAGCATCCCTCAAACATAATTGCAACCCAAGCTCAAGCTAAGTGGAGGACTTGGAATCTGGAACCTGGATGTACGAACACAACTTCTCTGAACCAAGGTGTAGGTGAACCATACCAGCCTTTTAGAGATGTTTACTAATGTAGCTATGCTTAGATACAAAGAGAATTTTAGAAGCCCAGTGTCACTTATGAGCTAACCAGTTCTAAATAAACATAAATGTGTATGATATCTTAATATATTTTCATGCTTTAGTATAAACTAAGACTTTAATTCCACTGACTTAAGTTTTAAATCTGAAAGTTAAGAATCACAGTCTCTTCTCTTTTGTAACTCAAGAGCAATTCTCAAAGAAGCTGTATCGGCAGGCTACCATGACATTTTGTTCCTATTTCAAATGTTCATAATCAAAGTGTTGATTTCATCTTCTTAAAGTGATATCTGTTCCAAATGGAAGAATGACTAATTTCACGAAGTAGCATAAATACTGTGGCTTCAGGGATAGTCTAGAGCATTAGGATGGAAGTATAACAAGAAGAGCTTCTAAGAGATAAGTCACTGGAAGAGAAGACAGATTCCATCTGTCTAACGTACTCCCCGCAAGTAAGGAAAGACAAGTAAATAAGCTCTTGCAGCCATATACTGCATAACTGTACATAATGAAGGATATATATGCACTTACTCATTGGCGACTTTCTTAGCTACAGGCACTTCATCTTGGATATAGTCTCCATTTTGTTCTAAGCTAAATTCTAAGAAACAACTGAATTCCCAGAAACGGCTTCTAGCCCCAAGTGCCCATATGAACTTAGACCATAATATCTCACTCTATGCTTTGTTTGTTAGCATCCATTTGGGATTGAAACCCAGCAGCTGCTAAAATGGCTCTGATTGGGTGGTCTTGATCTAGGCCAAATTATCAAGAAAAGCCATCTGACAGGTAATCACTCACTTAAGGTGCCAGGTGTGAAAACGGCTTAAACATACAACGAATAAGTGTATCTAATCAATTGCCTCTACCTGTTCTCCTACACAACCTAATTGGTGTTTTTTTTTGCTTTAAAAGGTTGGACTGTTCTGCACTCCCCCTGCCCCCAAGATTAAGCAGTTTGAATCCTGACCCTGGCCATCTCCCTGTTATATCAGCTTTTGAATAAAAGAAATCTTGAACTCGATTGTCATGGTGCATAATTCCCAAATCCTCAGACCTTAGCATACTATATAAACAAATGCAAACGAATAGTGCTTGATTTGTGGTCAGAGAATTGATAAATGAAGAAGGAGGCTAAAATGTGAATATGTAATAGATTACAAGTCTTATCCTTATCAGGTCCATATAAATTGTCTTCTTATTAATCCTGAATACGCCCATTGCTTCAGCTCTCTGCCTTCCTATTTCCAACTCTCTTCATTAGGTAGCAAAATTAAGTTTTTTTCTCATACCTCTAAAAATTAGAAAAATAAAATCAATATACAATGTTTTGAGACATTATGTTTCCCAGGACTAAATCTGGAAGAATAAATCAAGGTTTACCTGTAATATAATCAATGGTATTTACTACGGCCAGGGGAAGAAAGCATCAATGGAGGCAGCCAGTGGCATAAAAACCAAGTTGGAGGAGAAGGAGAAAAAAGCCGTCCTCGGGATAAGTAATTTTCACACTACTTAAGTACCTCTATTTGGTCTCTGGATTTAATACCCATCTCTCCATTTGTCACTGAAATCACAGTTGTTCATGTTCTACTTGCTGGTTCTGCCTTCTGATTGTTGACTTCCCATATAGCTTTGCCACGGTGTCAATATAATATTTAATATACTAGACTGATATCTGATATATATATATATGTAATTTGTGTGTGTAAATGTATGTATGTAATTGTAATTGTATGCTTTGGCTTCCTGAATGCAGAATATTATGAGGTCAGCTATTGAAGCAGATTTATGATATTAGCCATCTGACAATTGATATTCTCCCTGTATGCTCTGGAGGTCAGAGTCGAATTGTAGGAATCCCACTAAGTATCTGTGTTTCATCAGATTTTTGTTATATACTTTTCAATGCTGTATTAGAATGCCTGACAGAAACAATTTAAAACCAGAGATTTGTTTGGGCTCACAGTTTGAGAACCTCAGTCCATGATGACCATCTTTGCTGTCGGTGGGTTCATGCTGATTATTGAGGCAGATTATTATTAGGGAGGGCAGAAGAGCAAAGTCAAGCACTTCCAACATCTCCCATAATAGCCCCGCTAGCTGTGGACCAAGTTCAAAGAGATGAGCCTGTAGGGTACATTTCATGCTCAAACTACAGCAGTGCCAACACTGTAAGCTCAGGCTGAGATTCTACCGATAGTATTTCCATCTCAGTTCATCTCTTATTCAATGACAGCTTTTGATTTTTATACTCATTCTTTTCCTTCCTTCCTTCTTTCCACTTTTCCTTCTTTTTGGTGTTTTGGTGGTGGTGATAGTGGTGTGTGTGTGTGGGGGGGGAGGGAGGGGGGGAGGGAGGGAGGGAGGGAGGGAGGGAGGGAGGGAGGGAGGTGCATTTGTATGTGTGTGTGCTTGTGGAGGTCAGAGGTTGACATCAAGTGTCTTCTCTAGTACACCCCACCTTGTGTTATGAGACAAGGTCTTCCACTTTCGTTCATCTATCTCCACTCATATTCTCTCTTTTTCACATTTGTTTGTTCTTTGGCACTCAAATTATTTCCAACTGTCTCCGCAGTTTGTGTCTTTTTCAGTTAAAAAATAGAGGAGCATGGAGACAGATCTTAAAAACAAATTTTATGTATCGTTTTAAAATTTTCTTCTGATATACTGAAATACCTTTATAAATAATAAACAGTACTCCTTTCCTTATTTACAATGCACCATCCTCACAGATTGCTTAAATATACAGCATTGATAGAATATAAATCATACACTTTACAATTTGACAGTCTGCCATTTGTAGCACAAGGTGTGTAAGAGAATACGTACCATTGTGTGTCTGTGTATATATCAGTGTGTGTGTATAAACAAATCTACATCACATACAGGCAATTGTTAACATACTGTAGTTACACATACATGCACATGCACATATTGTGCAGGCACACACACACACACACACACACACACACTTTACAAGCATAGAAAAGCAATTTGCAGTCAATGGAAACTTTCTATTAAAATGTGAATTTTTATTTTTCTCTAGGCAAGTGTTATTGTGAGGTGCACCCTCTTAGGATGCCAGGGAACATAAAGGAGCCATGGATCAAGTCAGCCACGGATCAAGAGGGAAACTTCTCACCCTCTGCGGTGTGCTGTGTTGCTGAACTTTATCTGGTGTTTCGAGGATATATGGACTGATAGTGTGACACATTGTCAGTTGTAGTGTGTTCAACTTAGGATGGCTGTATTGGAATATAGTCCCATTTTAATTTCAAAAACACTGGTAATTTGAATCCTTCTGAAATTTCAAAGCAGCATATCCAACAATAGGGGGAAATTTAATTTAATTATCTCATATTATTTGACAGCCAGCTTTCATGATCCAATTTTTTTTCCTTTTCTTCAATCATAAGGTTATGTTCTTATTAAAATTTGTGTGAAACATGAACATAGACCATTTAACTCTTAGGTTGGCATTGTAGAATATCTCTGCTGGTGATTTAGTGCTATGTTGACAAACTCTCGTATGTCCACATTGAAAACTAAGATTACAATAATCCTGAAGTTCATAAGTGGACAACAATAAGACTAACATTTTAGTAAACTTGATTTCCCTGCACTATCAGCTGAGCTCAGATGAATAAATCAGAACCCAGTTATCTTATAATTTTAGGAGTATAAAAGGAAAAGTTTAATGGACATTTGTTGAACTATTTTTCTGCTTTTTCAACTTTCTTTTGCGTATGGAATCCTCCTCTTAGAATCATGGCTGCAGGGAACTATCAAACTCTTAAGGAATACCAGAGGAACTGTCTGTATCAGGGCAGCTCATGTTTGTGCTCTCCACTTTGTTTACCCCTCTGTCATGACTCATGATGAATCACAGTTGTTGGAAAGACTAGAAATGTAACTATTTATAGTTTTCATGATAAAACTGAAAGTCTTTTTCCTTTACTGATCTGGGAATAAGAGTAAAATGACCTATGGAAACTTCTGAACGTTAGACAGGGAGATCACATATTTTACTTGTAGGGTTCTGTCAGGGAAGGTGGTGCTGATTGTATTTATAATTTTACTATGAGTCAGCTAGTTGAGGTAAAACCCATGTTAGCATCTGCTTTTAAAGAAACACCCTTTTCTTTTTTTTTTTCTTTTTTTTTTTTATTGGATGATTTATTTACATTTCCTATGTTGTCCCCTTACCCCATCCCCCACCACCCCCTCGGAACCCCCAATCCCCTCGCCCCTCCTCCTTCTTCTCTGTGGATGTAACCTCTATCTACACCCCCCCACTCCCACCTCCCCACCCTCAAAATTCCCACCCCCTGGGGCATCCAGCCTTCATGAGGTCAAGGTTCTCTTCTTCCACCTATGCCCAGCAGGGCCCTCCACTTTTACATATTCAGCTGAAGCCCTGGATCCCCCCCTAAGTGCTCCCAGGCTGGTGGTTTAGACCCTGGGAGCTGTGGTTGGTTGGTATTGTTGCTCTCCTCATGGTGCCACAAACCCTTTCAGCTCCTTCAGTCTTCACTCTAACTCCTCTATTGAGAACCCCATGATCAGTTCAATGGCTAGTTGTGAGCATCTGCCTCTGAATATGTCTGACTCTTGAAGGCCTCTGAGGAGATATCCATATCAGGCTCTTATCAGCATGCACTTCCTGTCTTCCACATCAGCATCTACCTTTGGTGATTGCACATGGGATAGATACTCAGGTGGGGTGGTCTTGAGACGGCCCCTCCTTCAGTTTCTGTCCCTCACTTTGTCTCCATATTTGCTCCCTTGAGTATTTTGTTGCTCCTTCTAAGAAGGACCGAATCACCCTCACTTGGTCTTCCTTCTTTATGGGCTTCATGTGGCCTGTGAGTTGCATCTTGGGCATTTCAAGGTTCTAGGCTAATATCCAATAATCAGTGAGTGAATACCATGTGTCTTCTTTTGTGATTGGCTTACCTCACTCAGGATGATAATTTCTAGTTCCATCCATTTACCTAGGAACCTCTCGAATTCATTGTTTTTAATAGCTGAGTAATACTCCATTGTGTAAATATACCACATTTTTTGAATCCATTCCTCAGTTGAAGGACATCTGGGTTCTTTCCAGCTCCTGGCTATTATAAATAAGGCTGCTATGAACATAGTTGAGCATATGTCCTTGTTATATGTTCGAGCATCTTCTGGGTATATGCCTAGGAGTGGTATAGCTGGATCCTCGGGTAATGCTATGTCCAATTTTCTGAGGAACCGCCAGACTGATTTCCAAAGTGGTTGCACCATCTTGCAGTCCCACCAACAATGGAGGAGTGTTCCTCTTTCTCCACACCCTCGCCAGCATCTACTATCACCTGAGTTTTTAATCTTAGCCATTCTGACTGGTGTGAGATGGAATCTCAGGGTTGTTTTGATTTGCATTTCCCTGACGACTAAGGATGCTGAACATTTCTTTAGATGCTTCTCGGCCATTCGAGTTTCTTCCGTTGAAAATTCTTTGTTAAGCTCTATACCCCATTTTTTAATAGGGTAATTTGGTTGTCTGGAGTCTAATTTCTTGAGTTCTTTGTATATATTGGATATTAGCCCTCTATCAGATGAAGGATTGGTAAAGATCTTTTCCCAATTTGTTGGTTGTCTTTTTGTCCTATTGACAGTGTCCTTTGCCTTACAGAAACTTTGCAATTTTATGAAGTCCCATTTGTCAATTCTCGATCTTAGAGCATATGCCATTGGAGTTCTGTTCAGGAACTTTTCCCCTGTGCCCAAGTATTCGAGGCTTTTCCCCACCTTCTCTTCTATTAGTTTCAGTGTATCTGGTTTTATGTGGAGGTCCTTTATCCACATAGACTTGAGCTTTGTACAAGGGGATAAGAATGGATCAATTTTCATTCCTCTACATGTTGTCTTCCAGTTGAACCAGCACCATTTGTTGAAAATGCTGTCCTTTTTCCACTGGACAGTTTTAGCTCCTTTGTCAAAGATCAAGTGACCATAGGAGTGTGGGTTCATTTCTGGGTCTTCAATTCTATTCCATTGATCTTCCTGCCTGTCTCTGTACCAATACCAGGTAGTTTTTATCACTATTGCTCTGTAGTACAGCTTGAGGTCAGGGATGGTAATTCCTCCAGAAGTTCTTTTATTGTTGAGAATAGTTTTCACTATCCTGGGTTTTTTGTTATTCCATATGAATTTGAGAATTTCCTTTTCTAACTCTGTGAAGAATTGAGTTGGGATTTTAATGGGGATTGCATTGAATCTGTAGATTGCTTTTGGCAAGATGGCCATTTTTATTATATTAATCCTGCCAATCCATGAGCATGGGAGATCTTTCCATCTTCTGAGATCTTCTTCAATTTCTTTCTTCAGAGACTTGAAGTTCTTGTCATACAGGTCTTTCACTTGCTTGGTTAGATTCACACCAAGGTATTTTATATTATTTGCAACTATTGTGAAGGGTGTCATTTCCCTAATTTCTTTTTCAGTCTGTTTATCTTTCATGTAGAGGAAGGCTACTGATTTGTTTGAGTTGATTTTATAACCAGCCACTTTGCTGAAGTTGTTTATCAGGTTTAGGAGTTCTCTGGTGGAAGTTTGGGGGTCACTTAAGTATACTATCATATCATCTGCAAATAGCGATATTTTGACTTCTTCCTTTCCTATTTGTATCCCTTTGACTTCTTTTTGCTGTCTAATTGCTCTGGCTAAGACTTCCAGTACTATATTGAATAGGTAGGGGGAGAGTGGGCAACCTTGTCTAGTCCCTGATCTTAGTGGGATTGCTTCAAGTTTCTCTCCATTTAGCTTGATGTTGGCTACCGGTTTGCTGTAAATTGCTTTTACTATGTTTAGGTAGGGGCCTTGAATTCCTGATCTTTCCAAGACTTTTATCATGAAGGGATGTTGAATTTTGTCAAATGCTTTCTCAGCATCTAGTGAGATGATCATGTGGTTTTTTTCTTTAAGTTTGTTTATATAGTGGATTACATTGATGGATTTCCGAATATTGAACCATCCCTGCATTCCTGGGATAAAACCTACTTGATCATGATGGATGATTGTTTTGATGTGGTCTTGGATTCGGTTTGCTAGAATTTTATTGAGTATTTTTGCATCGATGTTCATAAGGGAGATTGGTCTGAAGTTCTCTTTCTTTGTCGGGTCTTTGTGGGGTTTGGGTATGAGTGTAATTGTAGCTTCATAGAATGAATTGGGTAGTGTTCCTTCTGTCTCTATTTTGTGGAATAGTTTGAAGAGAATTGGTATTAGGTCTTCCTTGAAGGTCTGATAGAATTCAGCACTAAAACCATCTGGTCCTGGGCTTTTTTTAGTGGGGAGGCTTTTGATGACTGCTGCTATTTCCTGAGGGGTTATGGGACTATTTAGATGGTTTATCTGCTCCTGGTTTAACTTCGGTACCTGGTATCTGTCTAGGAAATTGTCCATTTCATCCAGGTTTTCCAGTTTTGTTGAGTATAGGCCTTTGTAGTAGGATCTGATGATTTTTTGAATTTCTTCAGTTTCTGTTGTTATGTCTCCCTTTTCAGTTCTGATTTTATTAATTTGGATACTGTCTCTGTGCCCTCTGGTTAATCTGGCTAAGGGTTTATCTATCTTGTTGATTTTCTCAAAGAACCAACTCCTGGTTTTATTGATATTTTGTATTGTTCTTTCAGTTTCTATTTGGTTGATTTCAGCCCTGAGTTTGATTATTTCCTGCCTTCTACTCCTCCTGGGTGTATTTGCTTCTTTTTGTTCTAGAGCTTTTAGTTGTGCAGTCAACTTGTTAGTGTGTGCTCTTTCCAGTTTCTTTTTGTAGGCACTTAGAGCTATGAGTTTTCCTCTTAGCACTGCCTTCATGGAGTCCCACAAGTTTTGGTATGATGTGTCCTCATTTTCATTGAATTCTAAAAAGTCTTTTATTTCTTTCTTTATTTCTTCCTTGACCAAGTCATCATTGAGTAGAGAGTTGTTCAGTTTCCATGTGTATGTGGGTTTTCCATTGTTTTTGTCATTATTAAAGACCAGTCTTAGTCCGTGGTGATCTGATAAGATGCAAGGGATTATTTCAATCTTTTTGTATCTGTAGAGGCTTGTTTTGTGACCAATTATATGGTCTATTTTGGAGAAGGTACCATGAGGTGCTGAGAAAAAGGTATATTCTTTTGTTTTAGGATGAAATGTTCTATAGATGTCTGTTAAGTCCATTTGGTTCATAACTTCTGTTAATTTCAAAGTGTCTCTGTTTAGTTTCTGTTTCCATGATCTGTCCATTGCTGACAGTGGGGTGTTGAAATCCCCCACTATTATTGTGTGAGGTGTAATGTGTGTTTTGAGCTTTAGTAAAGTTTCTTTTATGTACGTAGGTGCCCTTGCATTTGGAGCATAGATGTTCAGAATTGAGAGTTCACCTTGGTAGATTTTTCCTTTGATGAGTATGAAGTGTCCTTCCTTATCTTTTTTGATTAATTTTGGATGAAAGTCGATTTTATTTGATATTAGAATGGCTACTCCAGCTTGTTTCTTGGGACCATTGGCTTGAAAAATTGTTTTCCACCCTTTTATTCTGAGGTAGTGTCTGTCTTTGTCACTGAGGTGCGTTTCTTGTATGCAGCAAAATTCTGGGTCTTGTTTGTGTATCCAGTCTGATAGTCTGCGTCTTTTTATTGGGGAATTGAGACCATTGATGTTAAGAGATATTAAGGAAAAATGATTGTTGCTTCCTGTTATTTTTGTTATTAGAGGTAAAGTTATGTTTGTATCTTTTTTGGGGGTTGTTGGAAGATTACTTACTTGCTTTTCCTAGGTTGTAGTTTCCCTCCTTGTGTTGGCATTTTGCATCAATTATCCTTTGAAGTGCTGGGTTTGTGGGAAGATATTGTGCAAATTTGGTTTTGTCATGGAATATCTTGGTTTCACCATCTATAGTGATTGAGAGTTTTGCTGGGTATAGTAATCTGGGCTGGCAATTGTGTTCTCTTAGTGTCTGTATGATGTCAGTCCAGGCTCTTCTGGCTTTTATAGTCTCTGGTGAGAAGTCTGGTGTAATTCTTATAGGTCTGCCTTTATATGTTACTTGACCATTTTCCCTTACTGCTTTTAGTATTTTTTCTTTGTTTTGTGCATCTGATGTTTTGATTATTATGTGACGGGAGGTATTTCTTTTCTGGTCTAGTCTATTTGGTGTTCTGTAGGCTTCTTGTATGTTTATGGGCATCTTGTTCTTTAGGTTAGGGAAGTTTTCCTCAATAATTTTGTTGAAGATATTTACTGGCCCTTTAAGTTGGGAATCTTCATTCTCATCTATACCTATTATCCTTAGGTTTGGTCTTCTCATTGTGTCCTGGATTTCCTGGATGTTTTGAGTTAGGAGTTTTTTGCATTTTGCATTTTCTTTGACAACTGTGTCAATATTTTCCACCGTATCTTCTGCATTTGAGATTCTCTCTTCTATCTCTTGTATTCGGTTGGTGATGCTTGCGTCTGTGACTCCTGATCTCTTTCTTAGGTTTTCTATCTCCATGGTTGTCTCCCTTTGAACTTTCTTTATTGTTTCTATTTCTAGTTTCAGATCCTGAATGTTTTTGTTTAATTCCTTCTTTGTGTTTTCTTCCATTTCTTTAAGGGATTTCTGTGATTCCTCTTTAAGGGCTTCTATCTGTTTACTTGTACTCTCCTGTATTTCTTTAAGGGAGTTACTTAATTCCTTCTTATAATCCTCTATCATCATCATGAGAAGTGATTTTAACTCTGAATCCTGCTTTTCAGGTGTGATGGGGTGTTCAGGGCTTGCTATATTGGGAGAATTGGGCACTGATGATGCCAAGAAACTTTGGTTTCCGTTGCTTATGTTCTTGCGCTTGCCTTTTGCCATCTGGTTAACTCTAGTGGTACCTGCCCTCACTGTGTAAAACTGGAGTCTGTATTTCCAGTTATCTTGCTTATTGCAGAGCTCCTCAGAGTCCAGAGGTCTCTGTGGTCTTATGCTCCTAATCTCCTGGGTGGAAGAACTCCTGGGACTCAGGCCACCTCTTGGATCTGGAAATCCTTCTGCTCTGAGTGCAGTGGGTCCTCGATGACTCAGGATTCAGTTTCAGCTGCTCTGAGTGCAGTGGCTCCAGCTGCTCTGAGTGCAGTGGCTCCTGGATGACTCAGGATTCAGTTTCTCAACAGGACAGGAGCAGACCGACTCTGTGTCAGCTGCTCTGAGTGCAGTGGCTCCTGGATGACTCAGGATTCAGTTTCTCCACAGGACAGGAGCAGACCAACTCTGTGTCTGCTCCAGCCCAGAGGACCAGGCAGGGGCAGAAGGGAAGTGGAATTCCGGAGGGGCGGGGTTTGGGTAGCTGCTGTGCCCTGGATGTCCCTGGCTCCCCGATCTATCTCTGGGGTTTAGGGAGTGAGATGGAGTTCTTACCAGCTGCTCTGAGTGCAGTGGCTCCTGGATGACTCAGGATTCAGTTTCTCCACAGGACAGGAGCAGACCGACTCTGTGTCTGCTCCAGCCCAGAGGCGAAACACCCTTTTCAAATGAAAGGGATAGAAATGCTGACTCTTCACCTATACCGGTGTTGACTTGCTTTCACCTTTAGATGGTCATTTATGCTCTCTATTCGCTGAAGAATGGTCAAGCCTAGACTCATTTCAGAAAAGGACTCCATTTTATCTTTGAAGGAAGTGAATCTATGTGAAATGTTTTTAATTTAGCACTTGTGAACGTTTCACTAGCTTTCTTGTAGTACCCAGTGTGTTGGATTCTTTTTATAATAAAGCCTGCCACTTGGTTCTAGGAGCCAGAATATATCTTTTCTTAAATCCATGGCCATACTGGCTTCTTTGATGCAGTCCAAGAGAAGACACCCAAAGGGACATTTTGTCTTGCATTTGTATATCATGTGCAACAGCATTTATGATTTTTGAAAATAATATGACAAATGAAATTTTAAAGAGGAGTATTAAAACAGCAAAATTACAGCCTTAGAATTCTAGAAAACAATGGAAATGACTTCTTTTTTTTTTTTTGTTCTTGGCTTTACAGTTTTCTTTCTTTCTTTTTTTTATGATTTATTTTTTCTCAAATCGTAATTCATTCACACAGGGGTTATAAACACAGAAAGGCAGGATGTGGGGAAGGGAATGATACTGGAGTGTGGGTTTTTTGGGGGAATACAGATATCTTCAGAACCGGTATTGGCTGGGTGAAGGTTCAGGGGACAAGTCACTATGACTCTGCCTATGACTCACTTGTCCTTATCTAAATTGGTATTGTCTGCCAAGGCTACCTATTTACAAGGTCTATGACTACTCGGGCTTGTAGATTTCCACAAAAGCTGCCTGTTGACATTAGTTTATAGCCATCTGTTTCAATGTTTTCCCACTGATACCCAAGACTTGGTGTTAGTATACATGTATGACAGGCCTATTGCTGATTTTAGGCCTATGGCTGATTTTAGGCCTTCAGTGTGTAATCAGGGCTGCCCCTGACATCTCCTCTCTTCTCTAAGTATAGAAGGGCTGTGGCGATTTTAATCTTGCAAAGGCAGGGATAGAGGCCTGACCTCCAGTAATTGAAGGGGACCTTGTAATGACTCCAGTCCCCCTGTTGTTGTCCAGTGAGGCATGAGGGCCATACCCATCCTGATGTCTTTTTCCTGGAGAGGGGATACTTTTGACATCAACCCCTATGCAGTCAGGCTTGTCCCTCAGGGAACCCAGAGAGATATTTTTATCTTTTACTTATATTCCCTTGTAGTGCTTAGCCTCGCAGCCTAAGCAAGAATTCAGATCACCTATCAGAGGGGATTCTGGGTGGCCCCTCTCTGCTTGGTCTAGGGGCAGAAGTCTCCCCTTTTAGGTTGGGTGGAGATGGGTTTTGGAAACACCCTGTATAAAGTAACAACCTCATCTTGAGTCTCGTGGTCCTCCATAGCTAACTTATGATAATGTATCTGAATAGGTTTTGCTACCAAATTATTTATCTGTTGTGTCACAGAGTTAGTCCACCTATTTGAGGCCTAGGGTGGAAATGAATTCTTAAACACATTCTTTAATAATTGACATTTGATATTTCAGATCTGAAATAGCTGCTGAGAAGGGAATTGGAATCAAGACAATATGTTGCTTAGGATTTCACTTGGATAAATGGATCTAGAAAGACATGGTATCATTTTAGTCATTTCTGATGATATTGTCAATGAGAGGCTAGGTGCCAGACATGGGTAGGAACTTCACTGAGACTCTCCTTAAATGTTGAGATCAGTTAGATTTACATGTACTGTGTTTTAAAATTATATTGCTGGCCAGGAGTACTTTCGTTGTGAGAACCTGACAGTTATTTCAGCTGGGCGAAGCACAGGTAGACTTTTCCAAGGTCAGGGGTCAGATACTAACAAGTTTCACTGGTGCAGTGATTCATAATTCTATGTCATCCTTGAGTTTTAGTGACAAGATCTTGTATTCAACCATTCCTGGGAACTTAATGTACTTCAAATGTCTGTATCTTTCTTTATTCTGGTCCAGTCGACTGTAGGATGAGGAAAATAAATGGTCATCTGTCCTCTTAGCAGGGATTAAAGGTCAGAAAATTTTCTTTGGATCATGGTTGAGATTTATCCCAAAATATAATGTTACCAAAAAATTTCTACTGCATGAATAGGAATACTGAACCAGAGAACTCCTTATGCTGGGGGAACAGGGAGATATTAATTTTGGAATTACTGACACCGAGCAAGGAGTAGCTATTGATATTCAGGTGAATATCTTGAAAGCCTGGGTTTGTTAACTCTGAAGCTCAAGGCATAGGGGAGAGTTACAGAACTAGCTTTGGTTGTCATTAGCACATAAGTGAAAAATCAGATCTTTAGCTCAAATAAGAATTCTGCATTTAAAGAAGTGAAAACTTGAAGAAATGGAGTTTAAAAAAAAACATTTAACGAACCAATGGAGGAGTTAAAAAAAATGTGAAAGTTGGAGTAGTTCAATTGGAGGTAAAACTAGGAGATAATAATAATGAGGAAATGCAATTTTATTTATTTATCTGACCTATCTGTCATCTATCTATCTATCTATCTATCTATCCATCCATCCATCGATCCATCTATCTATCTATCTATCTATCTATCTATCTATCTATCTATCATCTACCTATCCATTCATCCATCCATCTATCATCTATCTATGCACTCATGTATGTATGTACATGCATATGCCACAGTGTGTGTGAGATATATATATTTCAGAGGACAACTTCTGAGGGGTGGATCTTTCCATTGCTAGGTCCTCGGTACTGAACTCAGACCATCATGCTTGGCACTATACGTCTTTACTTGCTGGATGTGTTTTCACTGTTTTCAGATGGGACAGAGAAGACCAGTAAAAATTGAGAATGGATAATTGATAGATTTCACATTGTAGTTGTAATTGGTACTAGTACTTTTGGCAGAATTGAGACAGTTATGTAGTAGATTATAAAACACAGATTTCCATAGTTGAGAGATAAGGAGAAACTGGGAGCATCAAGAGTGCCATGTAGCCATACTAGAATGCTCTCCAGAGGCATCCAGACAAGGAAAGAAGCAATCTTAGGGCTTAGGTCAAGAAAGAGATTGATACGTAAAAAAGCTTATTAGCTGAAAGACTGAAAAATCGAAGAGGACTAAATGATTTACAGGCTCATAAAAAGATGATGTGGAGGAGATTTTACAATAATTGTGAGCTCCAGGTCTGTTACAGTCAACTATGTTGACTATAAGATGTCATTATGAAATAGTCATTATATATGAGGTCTATTATCTGATTAATTTTAATTTGTTTATTATGTCAGGGATACATTTGCCAAGTTCTTCTGTTGTTGAGCCTATTACAGATAATGACATTTACTGTCTTCTCTTCTTTCTTGTCTGTAATGGTATTCAGAGATGGCAGAAACAACTAAAGACTTCACAAGCCAAAAACCTAATTTTATGCCTCTTTTAACCATTTTTTCCTACTTAACATTTTAGAGAAATTCAAAATTTCATGTCCCTGACTGATGTTTATGCATATTTCTTCTCCTTAGTTTTCCAATGTACCCCGGGGGAGGGGATACTAATTAGAGAAAAAAATTCTAACATTTCCTGAGCAAAAAACGATTTGCCAAACACACCCACCTCTCCCAATTCTGATGAAAGTGGGTTACTCAACGGGAAAATTAAAGATAGGAAGTTCTGATGATCAGGAACTTTCTGTTGTTTCAGAAGTTGTAACTACTTCCTTATGGTGTGTCAACGATCTTCAACTTGCTTTTAGATGTCAGTGGAGGTAAGGCACACCATGTCAGCAGAGATAGGGACTTGGAGAGACATAGCACGGGGCAATTATGCATAATGAATTACAGCTATATAGTCATGTGCCATCTGCTGCAAAATAATTTACAGTCTCAACAGAAATTTCTGATATGGTGCCTTGGGTTCCTTGAGACATGAAGTCAGATATAACAGTTAATTATTTTTTGGAGTGTTTGTCATTAACAGCCTTACTCAGCTGTGCATGTTGTGATCAAAGCTCTAAGGAGCACTGTAGACTTGTAGCAGCCAACATTTTCCTCTTTCTGCTAGAGCAGCTTTACCTGGCATTCCAATAAGACCCAGAGTGTTTCACATCTTCTCTTCCTGCTTCTCACTTAAAATATTGATAACAAATAATATATGCATTGTTACCACTAGGAGGCTTCCAGAGTACTCTTTTCTTTCCCTCTCTTTCTTTCCTTCTTCCCTTCTTTCTTTCTTTCTTTCTTTCTTTCTTTCTTTCTTTCTTCCTTCCTTCCTTCCTTCCTTTCTTTCTTCCTTCCTTCCTTTCTCTCTCATTCTCCCTCCCTCCCTCCCTTCCTTCCTTCCTTCCTTCCTTCCTTCCTTCCTTCCTTCCTTTCATTTTTAACACATAGGGTACTTAGAATTAAAATATTAAATTGGTGGAAGATAAGAACCCAAAGAATTAGCATAGAGGGAATAGCAAGAGAATAAAGAGAGAAAGAAAATAGAACCACAAAATGTTCTGTAATGTTCTGAAGAGGAGGTGGGATCAAAACAGGTTCTTGAAACAGACAAATAGGTTGGGATCAGACAGTGCAGTATGAACCCATGTCCAGGCTGTTACTAGCCCTGAGACATGGTACACATTACATAGACCTGGAAGGGCTGGCTTGTTCATCAGTATGTGGGGTATCATAAGCTTTACACGAAACATGGAGTGATGAGAATGAGGTATGTAATGGAAAATGGGTCTGATGAGTAGAGTAAAGGCTGATAGAAACAATGTGGGAACTGGACACAGACTATAGGAAACCCAGGTGTACTATGAGTAGGGGCTGCTTATCCCTGGCAGCATTAGCTAGTTTCTTTAGCTCACTTTAATTGGAAGTGTATCTGTTGAGATGAACTCGAGGAGATAGGACAATGGCTCTGTGGAGATCTTAAAGATTGTCTGTCTGTCTGTCTGTCTGTCTGTCTGTCTGTTTGTCTGTCATGTACCTATCATCTATCATCTGCCCATCAGCTATCTATCTCATATATAACAAGTTTTTTTTTAATCTCTTATTTCTTACTGTGTGTACTTGACAAATAACACTGAAATACTGAATTCTGTTTTCACTTTACTTTTTGATTTATACTTGCCTAATGAGACTGGACTTATGGGAATCTGATGATTCTTTATCTTCTTTTCTAAGGGACCTGTATTTGAAAACACTCAAGTTCCCAGGAGTCTGACTAAATTACTATATAAGAACAGTGTCAACATTTTTATAATTAGTTTTGAAAAAGAATCTTCCACTTGTTTTTAATGATTGAAATATTGTTACTACTCTTTTGAGGCTAAGTAGAAATGTATTCCTATGTGATGACTAAGATCTACAGTAATAACTCATAGCCCATTTGATTATAGTACTCCTTTTAAAAATATGTATGCATGTATGTATGTATGTATGTATGTATGTATGTATGTATGTGAGTATATTGTTGTTTTCCTTAGACATACCAGAAAAGGGTACAAGATTCCATTACAGATGGTTGTGAACCTCCATGTGGTTGCTGGACTTGAATTCAGTACCTCTGGAAGAACAGTCAATGCTCTTAACTGCTGAGCCATCTCTCTAGCCCTGATTACGGTACTCTCTAAGGCCTATGGTAAAACCTATATATTTGCTAATTTATAATTTTAAACCTTATTCTGAAGCATTAGTAAAGAAATGTTGACTGATTTTATCAGTAAGTAAAACAGGCAGGATACTGGTACTGAGTGACAGAATAATAATAAATAAGAAGGTACTAGAACTGAGACATGACACAGTGTGTCCCTGAGAACTGAGAATATCAGACTGCCTTCACTCTCTTAGGCTGGAAGAAGGAAAGTGGGGTAGTGATTTTAGAACTTGGAGACAGAGAGGACATTTGGAGGTAGTAAGCTGAAAGGAGCTATGGCTTGTGGTTGAGGGAAATTGCTAGTTTGTACAAACTTGTTGCAAGGAAATATAAAGATAAATAGCTCAGCTTTACTCTTCTTTATCCCTTCTTTCTGTAGAAGATTTTCAGTAATCAGTCCCCAAACAGGGAGTGATGGAGTCCTTTTATATAATCTATACATGTAAGCTGATGTAGCTAGGGATTGTAAAGAAAAAGATTGACCTGACTCCATAGGGAAGCCAGGACATCAAGACACTGCCTTTTGGAAAAAGACATCAGGATGGGTATGGCCCTCATGCCTCACTGGACAACAACAGGGGGATCGGAGTCAATACAAGGTCCCCTTCAATTACTGGAGGTCAGGCCTCTATCCCTGCCTTTGCAAGATTAGAATCGCCACAGCCCTTCTATACTTAGAGAAGAGAGGAGATGTCAGGGGCAGCCCTGATTACACACTGAAGGCCTAAAATCAGCCATAGGCCTAAAATCAGCAATAGGCCTGTCATACATGTATACTAACACCAAGTCTTGGGTATCAGTGGGAAAACATTGAAACAGATGGCTATAAACTAATGTCAACAGGCAGCTTCTGTGGAAATTTACCAGCCCGAGTAGTCATAGACCTTGTAAATAGGTAGCCTTGGCAGACAATACCAACTTAGATAAGGACAAATGAGTCATAGGCAGAGACACAGTGACCTGTCCCCTGAACCTTCACCCAGAAGATACCCTGTTCTGAAAGATATCTGTATTCCCCCCAAACACCCACACTCCAGTGTCATTCCCTTCCCCACATCCTGCCTTTCTGTGTTTATAACCCCTGTGTGAATGAATTACGATTTGAGAAAAAATAAATAAATTATTTAAAAAAAGACACTGCCTTTAGATCACTGACATGAAAGTCAAGAATATTTGTGAACATTAGAGAAATTAATTTACTAATATTTTACTTAAACTGCTTTTTCATAAGTCAGGCTACTATCCTCTCCAATAAAGTGTCTAGTGTAGACATCTTAAAAAGTGGAAATGTTTATTTTGGCTCATGGTTTCTGAAGATTTAAACCACAGTTGTTTGACTTTATATCCTTTGACAGAACATCACAGTGGTGGTAGTATGTGGCATAGGAACTGCCCAACTACTTCATAGTACATACAAAGCACTAAGAGGGGAGGGACCAGAAATTTGCTATAACTTTCAAAAGTGTAGGTCCAGTGGGCATATCCCCCAACTAGATCCAACCTCCCAAGATGCTTCCACTAGATGACAACGAAGGCTTCAACATATGACCTGTAGAAATATTTGGTAATCACATAGAAGTATTGTTACTTATAAAAGTACAAGTACTCAAGCTCTTTTCTGTTCTAAAATAAGAATCAACCATATAAGACATTTAAGTTAAGGTTAGTGCTAAATAAAAATATAAATCCGGTTCCTGAGTTCTGCTGTAGCTAGTATCTTTTGCTTAGGCAGCAGAGGTAGAAGGCAGTCCAGTCATTACAGTGAATCGTGCTGGATGGTGCTACACTACTTATTTATTCATTGACCAATTTCTTTATTTTGGTTCAAAAATGAAAGCAAAATGACTCTAGATATTATTTGTTTTATTCCAAAATCTTAGACCTCAAACTATTATTTATAGAATTGTTTTTTCTGTGTGGGATATAAACATACATATATAAATCACTGAATCTAATTTCCTTTTTCTTGCTTCTTCTTTCAGCACTACTAACAAACTGCAACCAACACCCACCTCACCTATCAAGACTCTAGCATTTATATACCCTCAGAAAAGTTCCCAGAATTCCAAACACCCCACAATTGCAGAACCCATCTGTAGCTGGCAAATTATGTCTCTGCTTGAGCACGAGAATTCAGTCAGTTTCTGTGAAGCAGCCCCATATATTCCCACATCTGGGATTAAACATATACATGTGTATATGTGTGTATATATGTATACATGTGTGTGTATGTGTGTACACACATGTACATACATACATATACACACATATACATATGTATATCACAACATAAAGTATGCATATATACATACATATATGTGTATGTGTGTGCATATGTGGTTATATGTAAATATATGTGCAGATGTATGTGTAGAGTAACCTTGGGCATCTTTCCCAGGAACACTGCTTATCTCCTTTGAGATAGGATGTCTCATTCGTGTGGATCTTAATAATTAGGCTTGTCTGACTAGCTAGTAAGTGTCTAGAATCCTCCTTACTCCACTTCTCAGTGCTAAAATTACAAGTTTATAACAACCACCATACAGGGCTTTTTATTTGGGTTCTGGGAGTTGGATTCAGTTTTTCTCACTTGTAAAAGCAAGCACTTTATCAATGGAGGCAGCCCCAGTACATCCAAAGCATTACATTAATGGCATAAATTACAATATTTTGAATATCTCTTTCAGATTTTTGTTGCTGTGAAAACTCTTGAGATTAATAATTTCATGGAAGAAAGGTTAATTTTATCTCTCAGTCACCAAGGTTTTACTATATGTTCAGCTAGCTCCATTGTTTTTATGCCTTTAGCAAGGAGAGAGAAGTATGTTGGGGGAAATGGCTTAAAGAAAAGATATCTCCTTCAAAGCCACATACCTCAAGTGACATATTTTCTCCACTGGGTCCCACCTTCTCTTAACTCGGTTAATTCACTGAGTGAGCATCTTAAAATCCATTTCTTAGTAATCCCACCAGCTGGGAATAAGAATTCAACTCACAAGATTTGGGAAAGCTGATACTTCTAATCCAAACCATAAAAATGAGGGCTTTTTAGTTTGTTTTTGAGGACATACATATAAATCCTATGGCCAACTCAAACAAAAATAGAGTATGTTGAATGGACATGAATATCTTGATTTTTGCAATGAGGATCTTGCTGAGTTTGAGGCCAGTCAGGGTTAAACAATGAAATTTTGTCTCAGAAATAAAAAAAAAAAATCTTAGTTTTATCCCGGTGAAGATAATTTTGGACTTATAACCCCTAGAACTGTGAATAAAAATACGTGCTTTGAGCTGCTAAGTAGTTGTAGTTTATTAGATTAGGAGGAGGAGGAAATGCAGTATTCTAATAGGTTATGTTCTTCCAAAATGTAGCCCGGCACACCAAAATTCTCATACCTGGAGTTAAATTTCTCTTCTTGAAGGAGAATAAAAAAAGATTTAGAAAAACTGACACAGAATTTCAAAAATGTCCCTCTCACCATTTCCCCAAAGGAGCTAGCACAAACTTGTAATCACTCCTTATGCCATGCTCCATCCATGGTGTTCTGTTCTGAGGTGGCTTAGATTTTTTTCCCCATTCCTGAAAAATAATCAGCTTTAGAGAAAGGATATATTATGTTCACAATTCTAGGTTATAACTGATCACTGTAGGGAAGGTGAAGTCACAGGGACTTGAGACAGCTACTTGTGTTACATGTGTTGTCAAAACCAGATAGCAATAATTAATAATCATGTGTTGTAGTGTTCAGTTCCTCTCCTTTACACTTAGTCCAGAGCTCAGCTCCTGAATTTGTGCTGACAATGTTCAGGGTGCTTTTTCCTATGTCAATCAACCCACGTAAATAAATATCTCACAGGCCTGCACACAGTCCAACCTAATCTCCACAATTCCCCATGGAGATTCCTTCCCAGCTTATTGGACATTGTGTCAGGCAAGCAACCAAAAGGAAACATCACAAAAGGGTGATCCTATTTCTCATGCCCTGTTCTTGTGATCAGTTCCATCCTGACACTATTCACATTATGGCTTCATGGTGAGGGTAATGGCCAACATGAAACATATGAGTGGAAGTTGCTGAGAAAGAACCGAAAAGATACTAAAATGAATAAAATAAACCTGAAAAACGACTCTTCAACAAAGGTTATAAGCAAGAGAGTTTTCACTTCTTATCTTTATTATTTCCTCTGTACTAACGCCGTTCATTCCCTTTGCTCAGTGGGGAGGGGGGTTTGTTCAGGGATATACTTTTACCTCATTTAGAACTCTGGTTTTATTAGTTCTTACCACAAAGCATGGTGGTAAAAGATGACATTTTGTTTATTTCCCCTGTTTTCCCAGTGGTATGAGAATGCCTGAATAGCCAAGCAAAAGTTGTAGTTTCCATTTACACTGGTTTATTGTTAGGTGCCCCATGGGAGAAACTCCTTTGTTATATGAGAATTTTCTCTCTTGAGTGGCAAAAACTCTTGAACAACTAAGGTTTGTGGGGCTGTGAAACAAAATACTGTATGCCAATATTTATTTTGTTTATTTGGGATGGGGAGTAACCAAATTTGATGTTTGAAAGGCAAAAGAACATTTTAAACACTGGGATGACATGCTCAGTTGTACAGTTAGAAATAGCATTCGATCTAATTTACTACCTAGATTATATTAATATTTGTTTAATTAGGTAAAGAACCCCCCCCCCCAACCTCATGGGAGACTAACATTTACCCTGTCTGTTCACCATGCTGCCACTAATCTAGAATCACAAGTTAAAGTTTTTTTCTTTAATTTTTTTTCAAAATCACATCAACAGTGATGGTTATAATTTACCTGGGCAAAATATTCTTTTTCAACTCCAGGACAGTTTAGATGGGACAGGTATGTTTCTTTTCTTTCTATGTAGCAGGGTTATGTATTTCACTCATGGTGGGTGTAGCAGGGGTCACTTTGTAGATTACCTGCCTTGAAGAGCTCTGAGATGATTCTCACATTCTTGTTCATATAAACAGATGCCAAAATGGAAGTTCAAGATTCATGTCTTCTATAGCAACCTTTAGGTCAAAAGTCAACCTGGGGACTCCTTTATCTGCAACTTCCTGGTTACTTCCTTCTAAGAGGCTTCTGTAATATTTTAATGATGAATTGAAAATTTCCTCAGCTGAAGTTTGTATAGCTCAGTGGTTGAGCCTGGTGGGCCAGGGATTTCATCGCCAGCAATGCAAAAACAAAGAACACAGAGCCTCAAAAGTGATATGGCATCTTATTTTATTCAAAAGGATTTTTTGTTTAGGGTGTCTTTTCTGCTATGCCATCAAATGTGGAGTTTGTTTACCTTATTTCAAAGGTAACGAAAGAGGCTCAGAGTAGGCCTTCTTGAAGATCACAGGGCTTTGGAGCAACCACATGAGATATGTAGATACTAATTTACAAGACAAGGCAGATTCAGGCTTCTGATACATCTTGTCGCCTTGCTGTTTCTTTGGTATTTAAAAAGAATCAATGACTTTATAAAAGATGATTTAACCATAAGAAAGAGAGTCTGTTAAAATATGCTAAGCCAAAAGGAGGATGTGAATTACGGAGCCTAAAGGCAAGAGATGCAGTGTGATCCACTGTTACAGACAAATCGTCAAAATTGAAGACAGTTGCTTTCTTTGCTACTCCCTCTTCAGGGCCTCCATCTCTGCCATAGTTTGTATTTGTTTCATTCTTTCACTTCTATTCTAACTGACTTTCTCTGTTTATGTCAACCCACATTATTTATGTCAATTGACTTTCTCTATTCGCATAAGGTGAAAGATGATCTCTCTGAACCCCTTTAAAATATATCGCAGTCACCAACAGAACCTGCTAGTCCTGATTCCAGTACAATTAGTGCAAAGCAGCATGACTCTCTTCACTTGGACCTTTTCTTCCTGCTACTTTTGGCCATAGTGTCAGGATTGGATTTAATTATAATGACTGACTTAATGAGGACAGGTCTGTGGATATTTAAAAAGAGAAGAGATGAAATGATTAAATTTCTTTATACATATCCATTTCTAAAATCACAAGATAATATATTTACACAGACACACACACACAGAGCTTTCTCTTCTATAAATTACTATGGAACTTTGGAGTATACAAGTATTTGGTTTTGCCTGTCTCAGCCCTCACTATGCATCTCTGTCTGGTCTAGATGTGATTATGTAGATCAGGATGGGTTCATAGTCACAGCGACATGCTACTCTCTGCTCCTAAGTACTGAGATTAAAAGGGATGTGTCACCATGCCTTGCTACCAATACTTTTAAAGTAAAATAGTGCCATCCTTTGTTATTAAACAAAGTATTTTTAAAAGTATTTTGTCTTGATATTAATCATATATTATGCTTGCAAAGTGCCATTGCATTTTCTTTTTCTTTCTTTTTTTTTGAGTTCAATAGGGAAGAGCGAATAAACATAGTTTAATGCTTTGTTCTAGACAGTAGTGTCAAATAAAGATGCATCAAACAACAAAGTCTATAAATCAACTCATTGTAGATAAGAGCTGCCAAAGGGAAGCTAGCTCATAGGAAGATTTAATGGATTGGCCAGTCTGCCATGAACAGGGCAAAGCTTGTTTGAACTTGGGTGGATTGCCAGCCTGTTTCATTTTTTCCCCAATTATCTGCATCATCAGTTTGTTTTCTTTGATTTAATCTTATTTCCTATGATTATCATATCTTTAATTCAGCTTCTTCTGAATACTAGATAGAGAAAAACAGTTTAGTTCCAGAGAAAAGAAGTATATGTGTCAGACCAGAGGGTAGGAGAAAGAGTGGGAGGGAAGGGAAGGGGATAGAGAAAGAGAATTTTAACAAATTAAGAAAAATATTCTCTGGGGAACAGAAGACATACTCAAGGGCAGTCATGCCCCTAGACATGCTTTGGGACGGGAGAAGAGAATTAGGAATGGATGCTTCTCTTTCTGTTCATAGGAGAACTGCAGGAATATCGCAGAAAAACAACAACAACAACAACAACAAAGAAATAAAACAATTGAATATGTTTCCGTTTTGTCCAAAAGATACTCCATCTATCTTGAAATTCTCCTCAACCTTCTAGTGCTCTTTGGTTTTACATTTGTCAGAAAACCGGACTGTGGATTCTGAGTCCTTTAATCACATTGTGGAACCTTTAAGATATACACCAATCTCAATTCTAATTCAGCTCGAGATACTGCTCACTTTTGTAACTTCTGGCTATGCTAAGCCATGTGCACTGACTCTACTAAAATAAACCCAATTTAAGATAAATCTATCCTGGGGCGTAGCTCTGACTTGTAGTCCTCCCAACTCTACCCAGAAATCTTTTCAGGAGGTTAAAAAAAATACCTTTTTAGAGTTCCCAAAGTTTTACAAAGAAATCTGATAGAGATATATTATGCTTCTTAGAAGTCAGGGACTGCATTATTCAGCAGCATAGATGGCATTTGTAACTAATATGCAGACGTCCCAGTGTGCATTCCATTATACTGCCTGTTGTATGAACAGACAAGTACTTGCTCTGTTATTTCTAAAAAGAGAAAAAGACATGATATACTACTACGACTCTTTTTTTGTAGTGTTTCGGATACAATCAGTTAAAATAAAGATAATTGCTACTAAATTGATTTGTAATTTAGTCTTGGAGGTCTAGGAGCTCCTGGGTCATAAAATGATAGTCAAGGTTGAATCCACATAATGTATTCTAACTGCTGGTTTGTCCCTGAGAGATCTGCCCAGAGCTCACTGACACTCAAGAGATCAGAAATTATGAACTGCACCCTTCCTGGACATATAATTTATTTCCTTTCATATGGGATTTACCTTGAATGGTGATAAATATATTAAAGTATCATAAATAACAAGTTGTATTAGCCTGCTTTATTTTAGAAAATTGAACCTGGAAACTTAGGAAGATAGGATACAGCAATAAAATAAATTGAATCATGAAGTAACATATTGTAGTAAAATACATTTTAAGTGTCATGAGGGTCTCTTCATATTTACTCATATAATTAAAACTAAAGAAACTTCTAATTGCTTGGTTAGAGTGTCTTAATTGAACTTGTAAAGTACAAGTATAATGCACTATTTTTCTTTGAATTGTCAAGCCTAAGAAAAAGTCTGTCTTTACTCTTTTTCACAGGGAAGTATAACTGACAATAGTCAAAGCTGTGTTAATTGGATCGTCTAGTTGCATTTGACTCTGAACCACTTACTATCATCTTTGTGGACGGTCCTCATGTAACTACTTTGGAGTGTTTTAGAATTTTATTTCCAACTTCTCTTTAGTTAATAAGACATGACATGACAATGTTGCTTTAAAAATATTTAGGACAAGTGAATGGTGAGAATGTCACCAAAAGTATTATCTAAAAATTCCATTTTCTAAGGGGGCAAAACGGATATAGTGCAAGAGACAAAGGCTTACATTTCAGTTTTGAATTAGATGTATCTTGAAACATGAGACAATATATTCTTGGTTGACAAAGGCAATGTTTAAGATAAAATACCTTTTACAGAATCCATCTTGGAAAGTATAAGCCAATGACAGGCAATCAGTTGTTTCTCGAGATGAGATAAGAACACAGTTAAAAGCTTCAATGTTGATGAGAAGTGGTCTTGCTGATGCTTTGGGGGAAGGGACAGAATCATTGTAGAAAAAGATGTTTAAGTTTTCAATGAAATTTTAAGGTCAATAAAATGTTATTAATATGAGGTATTGGGGAATATAAACTCGCCAGAAGAACAGACCTAAGGTTCATTTTCCTGGCCCATCTTTGCCATGGTAAGGGACGCTTAGTTCTTTGCAAAGTTGCCACTCTGCCATTTTATGCTTTTGTTTCTATATAAGCCATATGACTTTGTATCCAGCTTGTATTCAGTTTTGACCACTTTTCTGACCTGGAGCAGCATAGCTATATATTTCCGTGTATACCTTCACTTGGATACTCTACATATCCTGACACTGTATTTTATGTTTTTTGTTCCTTCTTGTACTGCCCAAGAAGTATAACAACTCACTTCTTATATTGCAGATACCATTGATGATGTTATTAGTCACCCTTCGGCTGAAGTCACTGTTGATGACATCATCATTCACCCTTGTGCTGAAGTCATTGTTGATGATGTCATCATTCATCCTCGTGCTGATGTCACAAAACCTGGAGTTACATGTGCAGAATTTAGAGCTCCCTCTTCCTCGTTGGGCTCTTGTGCAATACTGAAAGAAACAACATTCTCTTGGGCACTTGAAGATCCTTCTTAGTGTGCTTAGGTCATTGGATTTTGATTTCACCTTTGCTCCCTCAATGGGGCTGTTGCTCAGAGCATAACACACATGGCTTTATAGGATGCCTTTTGTTCTAGATTATTCCACTTATTTGGACCGATAAATTTTTTACTCACAAATATTATAGGCTCCTTTTCCTTTCACCTTAAATAGTTTGGAAAGAAGAGGCATATAACTTACTATGTGTACTTCATAACATGCTAAAAATCATTGGACTCAGAACCTTCCCTGAGCCTTCACATTATTGTCATCTTACCTGGTTCTTTCTGATCTTTACTGTCCATGCTGCAGTTCACACTTCCATCATATCTCACTTTAACTGTAGTCATCTAGTTTAATTTTAGCTTCCTAGTGTGTGCATGTCAATGCAGGAAGGATATCAATACAAATTTATACATCTATACATTTAATTTTCCTGCTCAACTTATCTCCTGAAGCCTTCTACCCATTAAGAAGAGACTTAAAATGTACGATATGACAGACATGGTTGTTTGAAGTCTGTCTCCAGCCCAAACTTTTGTTGTTCCATAGAGTGGCCAGAACAAATAATGTGTCTCCCAAGAGTCCACTCAAGTGCTTTCTCAGCATGGGCTTACTTTCCTCTTGCCTTCCTCAGCCAACCCTTTCTCAGTTTACTGAGGTTCTCTGCCTCTCTCTCTTTCTAGAGTGTTAGATCTTTGAAAAAGTCAGAAAATCTACCTCATTTATTTTGGTTTCTAATTTCATTTCTGGAACATCATTGAATTTCAACTGTCTGAATTGAAATTGAGTTGAAGAAATTTTGGGTGATGCCAAACCTTCATGTTAAATATTTGTTTTTGTTTTAATTGGTTATCTTGATATCTAAACAAAAGTCCTTTGAGTCTGCATTCATCTTTTTTCTGTCTTTTAAACCCAGAGTCTGAGTTACCTTGGAGGAGGTTAATTTTTCCTGTGGTGCACAAAGAATATAACAAATCTCAGCGACTTGCCTGGAGTCATATAAACCCAGCTACTGAACACTGTTGTTCCAGGAACTCGTGGGAAAGTTTTTGTTTAATCAGCATCCTGTATCTTCCCTTTATTTCCCTTCCATCTTGGCTGGCCCCCTCCCTCCCTCCCTCCCTCCCTCCCTCTTTCTTTCTTTCTTTCTTTCTTTCTTTCTTTCTTTCTTTCTTTCTTTCTTTCCTTCTTTTGTTCTTTCTTTGCTGCCAGCTAGGTTCCTAATACCCTGAAGCTGTTATACTGGTCCTAGTAAGAGTCCCATGAGCCATTGCTCTTACAGAAGTTTCGCTTGTCACAGTTTCCCCTCCTTCCTCTCTGATTTTGCATATATATATTTTTTTCAGTCCACAATTTATTACTGGCTCTCAGAAGAGGAGAAATCTCATTAAATTCATTCAATTAGTGTGTGAATACCTGTTATTTAACTTACTGCATGAACTATCTCAAGTGTGTCTCAATTTTAAAAGAGAAAATATATTACTTCAAAAAAAAAATGAAGCATGGAAGATGCCTTGCTCTGAGTGAGTAGTACATTCTCATGTTTTTCTAATCAGACAAAATAATGCACATGATTATTCCTTTTCCTACAAGCCAGCCTGGATTGAATGTCTAAATCTTCAACTATTTTCTTTCATAAAAGAAGATAATAAGATTTATAAATATTACGTAGTGAAAAAAATCAGAAGTGCATAAAAATAACCCTTTAAAACCAACTCAGTTATTATTAACCCTGGATGTCAGCCATGAGCTTCGGATCCCATCCTGTTCTTGAATATTTGAGCTCACAGAAACAAGAGTAGGACTGATGTTTCTTTCTACCTCAACAACTGTCCCAAACTGAGAAATCTTTCTTAGAAATGTGGGTTTTCCATTTTTTTTCCAGTCCAAGTGCATACTATGGTGTTAAGGGATGTTTGGAAACATTAATACATTTTTTCACAGTGGCAAATATTTGTTAAAAATATCTTTTTTTTCAGGGCAGTTGAAATGAATAAGACACGATTCCTATCATCACATAGTTTACTAGAGGTCTGAAAGAAATACAGGATGTGATCAATGCTATATAGAAGATACAAATAGCCCTACAATCTAAGGGGAAGATTAATTCTATATGACAAAGACAGAAAGGACATTACAAAAGCGTGGCACCTGACAAATTGCTATAATCTCACACCATAGAATCAGACAAGAGCACTGCACACAACAAAGGCTGTGGGCCAGACTCAAAAGCAGGAAAGATGACCAAGGATCAGGGTGTAGTTTGGACAGCAAGTGTAAGTCGGGTACAAAAGGTACCCAAAGTCTATGTTACTTTAGAAACATTTCTTTCAGACCTCTTGTAAACTATGTGATGATAGGGATCGTGTCTTATTCATTTCAACCGTCCTCAAGAAAAAAAGATAATTTTAGCAAATATTTGCCACTGTGAAAAATGTATGCACAGAAACTCCTTTGCTCCTCTTAGAAAATAAGTTCAATGTGCTCCCCTTTACTACTTAACAGTTTAGTTAACCATTGTTAATGGTTTGCTTTTGTGTGTGAGGATGAGTGGGAGTGTGCACCCTGTACCTTGCATACAGGAATGAGTATGTGGGCAGGCCAGAGGTTGATATCAGAACGTCTTCCTGTATTTCTTTCTACTTTATTTTTTTGAGACAGGATTTCTCAATGAACTTAAAGCTTACTGATTCTGCTTGGCTGGCTGGGCGGTGACTCCAGAGGCCTGTAGGTATCCATTCTCTTGGCATGAGGGTTACATGCATATGCCACCAATCACAGATTTTTATGTCAGTATTACAGATCTGAATATAGGTCCTCACATTTGCACACTAGTCCATTTACAAACAGAGCGAGCTAAAAGTCCCCTCAATTGGTTTCATTTTAAAGAATATATATATAAAAAAACTTTTATCACCAATCATTAAGCTAAATTTAGGAAATTGCCTTCATTTAATTATTAAAACATTTTGTCCTTTAACATCTCACATATGTTGACTTTTAAATTTCCCATAATTTCTGATAATATTCAGATATTTATAATGATTTTTGGTCTAATTATCATGTACTAGTTGTAAGTCAGATGCCATCTGACTGAGACTGAGTATAACAGTCTTTTCACAGTTGTATCTAATATTCTAGTCAGAGAGACAGGCATTAAACAAGCAAGTAGAAAACACAGCTCATCTACTGATGACATGTGTGAGCTTTGCTGTGGCAACAAAGAACAGAAGGTTCTCCATAACTTAAAGAACAATACCTAATTCCTCCTGTTAGGTTTGGAATTGACTGGTGTGAATTGTTTCTGGTCTGTACCCAGTGTTTACCACACTAACATTCTTTTAAAAAAATATAGTGTTTAGCCTAGACGAGCTTTTTCTTCCACAGAAGAAAGATGGTGAGATTCTTGATAGCCTGTGAGACTTCTTGTCACTTAGAGCCATTTCTCAGTGGCCAAAGCAAGACAAGTTAGGTCAACAAATACGAGAAATATGTACCTCCCACAGGGAGGAGTGTGAAAAGTGTGACCTTTTTATGCAGGAAATGATCCAATATACCTAAAACATAATCAAAATATGGAAGGGTAAGTTTCAGTTATGTATGCATTTATGTTATATATGTATTTTTAATATATATGTGTATAATATATACATGCATATAACATATATACATACATGTTATATAAGTGACATATACATATATGATATGTTCATCTATAGTCTATAATATCTGTCTATATATCATATAGACATTAACGGGATAGAAAATGTTGGATTTGAAGGAGGGCTTTCTTTTCTATAAGGGGTAAGGAAAGAGATGACTCTGTACTAGACATTCAAATGATAAACAAGAGAAAGCTGTAAATAAGTGGGAGAGACATTCTAGACAGTGATATAAGTAAATAAAAAAGAACTGTGACATGAACATGCTTGCTCAAAGACTACAAATTTGATGATCAATAATGGTGACTGTCGTCTGAAATGTAAATAAATAAAATATCCAATAGAAAAATTAAAAAAAACTAGAAACTTGAAAAAAATAATGGCAATTGGCATTTAGAGTGAAGACAGGTGTGACATGGGATGTGCAGGTATCTCAGGAGTCCAGATTTTGTGCAAGATTATTGAACTTTCATGTCTTGATAGTACCTAGCCTTATTTTTGCTTAAAGAAATCTCTTGAGGCTGCATGGATTGTGGAATGTGTGAATAATCTTGGGCAAGGGTAGCAGAGGTGACTAGAGAGTATTTGGGGGAAGTCCAGGATGGTGAGTATTTGAGAGTAATAGGAATTAAGTAGGAGATAAATGTTATATGGGACATATCTTAGACATCCAATTGAGTAGAATTATCATCATCTGATTATAAGAGATAGTAATTTAATAGCCTAACAAATGCAAGTAATTGTGGTAGAAGTGAAAGCACTCTGTCTGTGGAGTCAAAAGACCTTCTTTTTTCCAGGCTGTGCTTGGTAGAAAAATGGTTGGCCCAGCACAACCATTCTGAGCCTCATTTATATAATTCTAATAACAACATACACAAATGAATCAATAAGTAAATAGATGCAGAATAACATCCAAGCCAGAACTTCACAGAGAGTCATGTGAGAGCTGAAGTCTGAGCAAGGCTTAGATTTCTTTGCTTTAATAGGGCAGTCTTTTGTTATTCTCTAGAAATGTTCCAGAGGTAATTTCATAATTTGTGCTTTTGGGAAGATTATGCAGGGTGACAACACTGGCTTATAAATTCACCTAAACCATTAAATAAAATGTAGTTATTTGTGTCTCCTAATCTACAGGTGAGCATAGTCCCTGGGGAAGGCAGTGACTGCTGAAGTCAGAAGTTTCTCCAATCATGGATTTATGATGTATATTCTTTGGAGTGACCCTCTTATGGGTTGACCTATCCCCTGCAAACAAGGATAAGAGATGGCAGGCCGAAAGCCTTATCAGTTAGTGTAGCAATTTGGCCTGTAATGGAGTGATTAAGCCATTGTTTTGGTGAAAACACTTCAGCATCAAATTGAGCTGTCAGGGACTTGCAGGTAAATGTAGCAATTTTTCAGACATGGTTCTGGCATTTTCTGATAATATCAATGTTTTATATCTAATTATTGCTACTGTTATTTGATTGGTGCTTCTGAGAACTTCAGCTGGTTCACACGTCCCAGCTTAGAGAGAGAGGTGACACCTTCTCAAATGACTGAATTTGTCTTTCTCTGTTTATATGCCCTCTCATGACTTGGGCTCCACAGTTTTACTACCAGCATCTTTTAATTTTTTTATGACAGAGAGGTGCAGGCAATATCTCCTGAGTAAACATTTTATTTCAGGTGGATTCTCACTACCTAACTGATCTTGAACTCACTATGTAGCCCAACCTGGCCTCTTCTAATTTTTTTCTATACCTCCTGAGACATATGCAGTATACTCACTTTATAAACAAGCATAAAGCCTCTTCAATTAGGCATTTAAAAAATAAAGATCCAGATAATTATAGTTATGTATATATGTTTGCAGTTTCAGGATTGAAAACAAGTGAGTCATCTTAGCATAAATAATTATACTCTAAGTACCTGTATGTCAATTTCCAGAAACAGAATAAAAATTGGTGGGAAAATCAGTTTCTTGGGGGGCCCCTACACAGTGGATGAATGTTAAAAAAATCACCATGAGCCGGGCAGTGGTGGCGCACGCCTTTAATCCCAGCACTTGGCAGGCAGAGACAGGCAGATTTCTGAGTTCTAGGCCAGCCTGGCCTACAGAGTGATTTCCAGGACAGCCAGGGCTACATAGAGAAACTCTGTCTCGAAAAAAAAAGAAAAAGAAAGGAAGGAAGGAAGGAAGGAAGGGAAGGAGGGAGGGAGGGAGGGAGAGAGAAAGAAAAAAGAAAGAAAGAAAGAAAGAAAAGAAAAGAAAAGAAAAGAAAAGAAAAGAAAAGAAAAGAAAAGAAAAGAGAAATCATCATGAATGTAGTGGGCCCTAAAAACTACCAAAAAAGAAGCCCCACAGTTGCTGAATGGAAAACAGTCTAGCTGAAGCCTTACGAGACTAGAGCTTTGAAGAAGGGACAGAATTCATATTTATTCTAGTTGCAATGGAACATGATCTGGAAGAAGTATAGGTGAAAGTATAAACAGAACAGACTCATTCCTCTCTCCTCCACAACCTCCATTTTCCTTTGGTGGTGCCGATTGGCCAACCTCTACTTAAACCAGACTGCCATGTGGCTTGGTTGAGCAGATCCTCAAACCAGATTTCCATAACAGAGCCTAGAGAAGGACAGAATAAATTCACAGTAATAAACAAACATTGGCTATCCAAGGTATGCATCTCAATCTTTTGTTCTACATGTGGAGTATGCCCCTGGTAACCTGAAAATGCTTTTAAGTGCTTTCTAAATAGTGACTGACATTATCTTGTGCATAATGTTAAAAGGTCAGTAGTTTTGAAATTCTCTAGACATTCATTAAATCATGAAAAAATTCAGAGCATGTGGCTTTAGTTCTACACTGAGTATTCCTAGTGAAAGCTCTGAATTCCATGAGGTACTTCTACAGGATTCTTCAAGCAAGTCTTAGATTTTGGCCCCACCATCTGATAAGTAAATGGCTGAAGCCATTCAGTCTGACTTTGGACTTCTCTTGTGATGTGAGAGAATGTCTAACCATGACGACCATTGTAAACAGTACTGAATCAGAGAAAACTTATAGAAAATAGATGTAGGAAAGGCAAATACACAACTAAAATTTTACATGATTGTAAAAGCTACATTAAAAAAAATTAAGTTATCACTTTGACATTATCCATAATGTTGCATTCAAAACAGCAAGATTAGCTGTCAATTGGCCTAAATACGGATGTCTGTTGCATAAACAATCTACTATTGTTTCGTGATGTGAATGAAATGCAAACATTTGGGATCATAAAAAAAATGAAACATAAATATTAGTGGAATTCAAATACTGATTTTGTGTGCTTCTCTTTGAATACAGTCTTGCAAATAAGCATCTGTGGGCAGTCACAGATAATATTCTTGAGGAAGGTCAGCATCCCGAAGTCACAGACAAGCCTTCTTTTTTGCTGTCCACAGGACAAAGGTTATTTCCTCCTTTTTATGGTTACTTCTATCTTTTTTATTCCCCTTTCTATATGCAACTTCTGTCTTCTAAATTCTGTACATGGTCAGAAAGAATCTCTTGGTTTTCTTCAGACAAGAGATGTTATTTGTTGTTTGATTTGTATTTGGGGATGAGGAGCTCACAAGGGCTGCTTAAACACTGTGCAAAAGGCTATTGGGATCAAAATGTTTGCTGATGCTGAGAACTCAGTGAATGGGGGGACCCAGTGAGAGAGAAGTTGACTTTCTGTTCAAAGGCATGCTGAGATCTAGGAGACAGAGGCAGGATTAGGAGTTGTATTTTATGTTCACCACAGCAGGGATGTCATTGAAAGTTGAAGAATGACATAGTGACCCTCCCAGATCATGAAGATCATTCCAGCTGTTTACTAGGGATGTATTTTGAGAGCAATGAAAGGGAAGCAAAGAAAACTAGTTGAGGGAGATTCATTGTTAAGGTGAGCAGAGGTAATAGCTTGGGTAATGGCTTGGAACAATGTTCATAACTACAGAGAGGAGACAGAAAGACTGTGGTGTGAATTCTATGCTGAGCCATTAGATTCTCTTGGGACAGCATAGCTACTTCTAAGATGGATCTTTGCCAAGGAATGTGCCTTACCAAAGATGACAGCTCTGGATTGACCACTCCCAGCAACTGACAGAGTAGGTGTAACAGAGCTCTTGTCTTAGTGAGACAAACCAGAAGAACCTGAGCTTCCTGTGGGATCAGCTGAGATCTCTTTTGCAGCCACTTTGCTATTACACTTCCCCTACTCCCATGGTGCCTTCCAGTTCCATTAGAAAGACTTCAGTGAATGTGTCCCAGTTAAACCCTTGGATACAAATCTTTTTCTTGAAGCCTGTTTCTAGTCTGAACCGGGGACAACCCAGTATTGATTCAGCAGGTCTGAGATTTGTAAACAACTGAGAAAGGGTTGGAGATGGTGATGGGTGGCAGTGGGAATAAATATAGACAAATGAACAATCTCTGTGTTTCTCATGTCTCTGACTTCTACTACTGAGGGCTTCATTAGGCCTTTACAAACCTTGGAAAAATTCATGATATCTAGGAGAGCTTTAAGTTTCTTTTGTTTGAAAAGGCATTATTATATACCTGCTCAATCAGGTGATATCAAACATGTAGTTAAGTCCTTCCTTATGTACCCATTACTGGTCCCCTATCCAGGTCATCATCTTGTACTTAGAGCTCTTGATAAATCTTCCTGATTCTAGTAAACTCATCCTAAGCCCTTTTACATTCTTTAGTTAGGGCAATATGATAGAGCTTGAAATGTTTTCATAGTTTCCCACTGTCCAGAGGATAAAATCAAGGCCCTTTGATTTGGCTGGTAAAACCCTGTCCATATGATCGGCTGAATCTCTTGTCCCTCTCGTATATGTCACTGAATTATTCTAAATGTGTAAACATCCTGCTTTGTCTGCTCACAGGGCCTTTCTATTTAGTTTTTCTCTGCCCAGACCATGGTTTCCATCTGCCTATTCTCCATGGGAAGGGCTCTTTCTGCTAATCTCTCAGGGTCTCATCTACCCTGGTCTTCTCAGAGAGGACTCTCTATTAGAAGACCATTCTTGTTGTATCTGTAGTGTCCAGTATACTTTTATTTTCATAATCTTTATTATATTAATATTTTATGGGGTTCTTGAGAATGTATTTCTATATTCAAGGAAAGGAAAGTCTAGTATAAAAATCATGTAAGATTCTGTTTTATTTTCCCATAGAGTCCCGTTCTTCCTCTGGTCTCCTTTTATCATCAAATCAAAAGGCACTCAAAAGTACTGGCAACCCTCCATCTGAGACCCTGTAGAGCACAGTTTTATTAAAGTTGGCTGTGGGTCAGATAAAACTTAACAGATTTGTCTCTCTACAACTCACTACTCTATCCCCTCACAGGTGTGGTTAGTGGGGATTCTGGTAGCAATACAAAATTTTTCTTCTTGTCACTCAAGGCACCTGGGAAGAGAGGGGTGTCTAGCATCTGACTGCTTTAAGCTCTGACTGCTTTAAGCTCGTTTGCTGAACTTTAATGTGTATGATGGTATCACTCTGATTTAAGTTCCCCAAAGGTGTTTCCACTTGTGTTTACAGAGACAGCTTCCCTTCTGTATAAGGAACTCTGGTTTCTTACATTATATCAGTTTATTATTATTATTTTTAATCCTGAGACTTTTCTCCTTAGTTGTTCTTTCTCAGAGATATATCTCTGCTGTCACAAGAGAGACCAGAATAAAGGCAGACTCTTAAGAGCTGTGGTTGTGAGATTGCATCTGAACATGGATTTCTTGGTCTTTAGAGTTCCTTTGAGGGGACATAGGATGAATAATAGCTTACCATTCACAGCCTTAGATTTCAACACTGAATATGTTGTGGGCTATTTGCTGCAGTACTGAACCACACTTGTTTCCAGTGGCAGGATTTATTAAAAGCATAGTACTAAGAAGTTATGCCTAGGCTCTGCCCTTCCACACCAGTCTCTGATAAATACATGCTTTGTGGGCCCTAGCACAAATTAGAGATCATGTGCACTCCATGACTTTTAACTGCATCCAACAAGAACTAAACTTGACCGTTGATGTCCTGTGAGATTTCCATAGAAATCTGGATTTCCTTAGGTGATAAGTAGACAATCAACCATGAGACCTTAAATTTCATTCAGTGATTGCTTGGACACAAAGAGACCATCCTACTGGGTATGATCTATATGTGACAATGTTGCTGAGGGCTCCAGATGTTACCTATGGTTCCCTAAACTCAGTATTCCATCTTGGGAGTGGGAGCAGAAAAATCATAGATTTTTATGGTTAACCTGTTAAATTCACTGGCTTTGCCAGAAACACTATGACCAATGGCAACACAGCTACCTTTCTATTTGGAAGTAAGAAGCTGAGACAGAAGATCCACCTGTTAATTACTTTGAATTCCTAGTATCTTGCAGGGCATTTGGTCCCAGAAGTCACTCAGTTGAATATTCATGTTTCCAATAGACATGTCTGACCTTCAGATTTCAATCAGATGTCTGTATTTGTGCTTCTATTGGACCTGCATTGGTGTTGGACTGTTTTTATTTTTTTCAGTTATTTCTCCTTGCTTCTGTGAAGTGCTGTCCTCTCTAACCAGCTCTGTCCATGACATGGAAGAGGTCATCAAATCTGGATCAGTGAGGCTATGAGCCTTCTGGTCTTGTGCCCTAAGAGGTCATAGGAGGGCATCAGATCTCCTAGAACTGGAGTTATAAATGGTTGTGAGCTGCTGGGAACTGGACTTCTATCCTTTGCAACAAGTGCTCCTAATTGCTAAGTCATCTCTCCAGAAAAATCAGTTTTTAAAAATACATCTAATGTAAATTTCTTTTAGGGTATAGACTGGAGTCTATGGGGAAAACTCTTCCTTCTCTAACCTACGCATCACTCTATTTTTTCAATGTCTATCCTCTGTAAAGATTTTACTCCTCTTGAATGCAAGTGCATGACCTGCTGTAGGCTGAAGAGAAAGTTGACCCCCACCCCACCTTCATCGGAAGGCTCATGGGTTGAAAGGCTAATCTCGACTTGGTGGACCCTATCACAGAGAGGTGATTGGATTACAAAAGTTCCAATTTAATGTGTGGAATGAGTGTGGATTTATAACTCAATGGCATAATAGAAAGGTGGTGGACAACTAACAGGGATCTACTAGAGGAAGGAGTTTTCATATGGTGTGTCTTGGTTTTTGCCCCTTCTGCTACTCTGCTTCCTGAGCACTGTAACAGAAGCAGCTTCTGCATTTTCCTTCTACAGTGATACCCTCCCTGCCTTTCTTTGGCTCAAACCAATGGATGTAGACAATTTTCCACCAAAGCCTTGAAAATCATGAACCAAAGTAATATTTCCTTCTTTTGTTTATTTCTGCCAGGTATTTTGTTCTAGTGGCAGAAAACTGGTTAACTTACTAGCTTGGTAAAGATAGAATTTGCAGAGGCCTGGCATACAGTAAAAACAAAGACCTTAAATGGCGAGACTGTTTCAGGAAAGCTAACTGAATGACTTTGGAAAGTCTCTTTACCTTTCTCTGCCTAGTTTTCACAGTGTGGAAAGGACAAATTATTATCACTAAGATTTGATTTGAACCCAGAAAGCCAACATTTGCCTCAAGGGAAATCATTTCAGATCACTTGTAGAGCTTTTCCCACCCTCTCAATGCCTTTGTTATTAATCATCAGGATCGGTAAGGCAATAAGATACACAGGATACTAATTTTGAAGATAGAATTTAAATTTGTATTCCTAAATTGCCTCTTCCTCCTTTTTTTTGTCTAAGAAAATTCAGAATGCTGACAGTCTTTTGTTTTTGGAATATTAGATTATTGAATTAACCATTCTTTTTTCAGCTATCACTGTACTCCTCTGAAATTCTGGATACTTTGAAACTTTGAATTCAGCTATGCTGACAACCATATCTGAAAATTATTGGCATTTGTCATCTGTGTTAAGTATCAGATACATTTCTTTTATGTATTTTATTTTATGTGTATTCATGTCTTGCCTATATGTATGCCTTACATTATGTGCATGTCTGCTGACTATAGATAGAGGTCACAGGGATCAGGTTCCCTGGAACATGAATTATGGATAATTCAGAGGCACCGTGTGGATGCTAGGAACTGAATTTGCATCCTTTGCAAAAGTAACAAATGCTCTTAACCAATGAGCCATCTCTCTAGCAAGTTAGTTTTAAAAACATGAATACTTACTTTTCATGTAAAATTCCAGTGTGGATTTTTGTTATGAGGTCATACATTTCTAACTGTTGTAGTTATTTTGTTTGATGCTAACTTAAGCGTTGGTTTATCTTCCCTTTCATTCATAGATTTCTAGTGGATAATTTAATAAAACTGCCTCTCCATTCTTGATATAGTACAATTCTAAATGAATTTCACAATTAGTGGGAAGTAAAATCTTTTTAAAAATATCATTAGTTGGCTACTACTTTTTGACAAAAATCTGGTACTTATTTATTTCCTCTCTACTGATGAGGTGGTTTTTTGCTTATAAGGGTATTTCTTCCGACTTCTAAAAATGCGTATAGTAGACCAAACACATAAGGCAAAATCCATTGCCATTAGTATGTTATCACCCCAGGCTATCTCCTACCAGTCTTTATATGGAGATAGTGGGGTGAATGGAAAGACTTCCAGAATGCTATGTGAACTCTGCTGTTCTATGCACCTGGGATAAATTTAGAACAAATAAGAGCAAAACAAAGCCTCTAGCGCATACAGATGTATGGCACCTGCGCTTCTCAAGGCATCTCCTTGTATGTATGCATTCACTATGGAGTGTTGATGGTTCATTGTTTCTCAGTGGCTGTTCAATGCTTGCTTTTGAAATTGTTTCCTTCTTATTTCAAGCATCTCCTTTAGTTCATATAAGATTTTAAAGCATTTCTTTCTTCCTGTTTTTTAATTTTGGTATAAAATTGTGCTTAGATAGTATCCAAGCCAGAAGAAGTTCTGCTGTTTTGTGAGTAGGCATAATAAAAGCCAAATGTTTTTGGGGGTGTATAATGAAGATTCAGATACCCTATTACAGCTCAAGCAGTTGCATCAGTTTGGAGGAATATGGGAGCTATGGTGGAAAGAGGCCAACCAAGCTCTCTTTCAGGTACCGATTGTGAGATGTGAATAAAACCGAGTTAGCAGTGGGATAAGTTTTACCATGTGCACCACGAGTGAACAATGAGCCCATGAAGATTCCTTGCTCTTAGGTATGTGGTGCTTTGAGTGCTGGAAGATGCATGCAGCTTCCGGGGCCTCATTAGCATCACAGTCTTGAGGGCCTGTCATAATGCCAAATGCAGCTGATTGCTGCTGTGGGCCTCTCAGCACCTGCCATACATGGATCACTGATCAGAGCCAAGCTTTCATTGCTTTTGAATGCCTACCTATCCGTTCAGCTTGGGAAGGGAAGCGAAGTACACAGAAGCAAAGGCAGTAAATAGTGTTTGCAGGAAGTGCTGGATCAAAAGTCCTGTCTTTTTCTTTGTCTTCACAGTACATGAATGACAAGGGCATGCTTACTGTAGAGTTCTCTGAATATCCACTTCAGGAATGAGCTAGCTGCGTGTGCTCCTGGGGATTAAAGGTGCTGATTCTCTGGAGCCTGCCCTACAAGTCTGCACTGTCACCAATAACAGCAATCACTGTCAATTTTAATGATGGTTCTTGAGACCGAAAGGGGATTAGTGTTCTGGATACTGAAGTAGGAGTTTGATTTTTTTTTTTAAAATTCAAATCTCAAGAAAAATAAACAATCGCTTTGCATCTCTAGATGTGGATGGGGGAGGGGTGAGTTAGTCAATTTTTGACAAGCATCCACAAGATTTTTGTCTGCACGTGATTTTTTGTTTTTTAAGGAAGTGTTCTGAGCATATAGGCTTCCACGTTATAAATGTGCTTATGGAATAAGGATTTTCCCCAAGAAGCTTTCCTTTTAAACAGATTGCTTACATTTTCATCTTATCTGGAAGGAGTCCTTATGCAGCTTGGAGCTAATGGCAAAAAAGTTCAGGGTTTGCATGTGCAAACTGTCTCTTTATGATATGATTCTAAATCACCAAGCTGACTGATATGTTCTTAGCACTAACTAATCTTCTTGGTGAGAGGTTTTTGTCCTGGCCATGCTTCTTTCTTGCCTGCCTTTCTTTAATTATCTTCTATTTAGGGAAGGAACCAGACTGTTCAAATGGCCAGAGCCAGGGACATTATCTGTATGCAGCACAAATTTCCTGTCAGCGCTGATAATCCAAGAGCTTGGAAATAGTGACAGTAAAAACTGAGCACAGAAACCACTTTGCAAGCAAAGAATCAAGCATGGGAAGGAGAACCGGTTCAAGCTATGAAAGTGTTGGTACCCTTGCAAGTCTAACTGATAGAGAGTAGGTATGAAAAGATCCATGTATGTAAAATGGAATGATAGTGGTGTCTTCTAGGAAAAGGGGAGCCACTGCTTTCTTATAGGCCAACTTCTGAAGGATCTATCACAATATAATTCTCTTCCGTTATAGGGATGTTATATTGTTGCAACCACCTGGCTATACTTTCCTGTAGAAATAAAATGAGTCATGCTTATGATCCCTCTAAAGGCTGACTTTGTCCAGAGGTTGAAACAAATCAGGATACTTTTCTGTTTTGTCCACCAATGTCCTTTCACCTTCTCTACATCATGGCAGAATCTAATAGGATCTATTAGGGCCATCTCAGAATCATGCACTTTATAGTTCACTGTTTTCATCCTAAGATGGGCATACTTCTGAGGGTTCAGTGAGGAGTGGAATTTGGGAACTCAGGAGGCACTCTATGGCCTGAGGTAAGAGTTGTAACAAATATAATACACCAAAACTTCCTGTGAATATAACAGTAAAATATTCCTTTAGTAGTTTGAAGCAGACGCCAAAGGCTTCATTGAAGAAGTATAAAGAGTGAACAGATTATCTTAAAGATATTATATTTTGTAGCATTTTTATCCTGTTTTGAGTCACACAGAGACCCACATTATCTGCTGCTGCTATGGATTTTTTTTCCCTGACGGCTCCTGCCCAAATGTCAGAGAGTGCCAGGTGGGGTCCAAGGCAGGAAGGAAGTGAGAATGATGAGGGACGATGGGTTTGTACTCATTTTTTACCTTGGTGCAGGATCTAAAATTTGAGCTCCTGAAGGGAAAGGTTGCACAACAAGCAGAGAACCATTTGAAGACATTTGAAGAGATTCTGGTTATAGAAAGGATTTTGTGCGAGGCAGATATGGGAGACAGTGTACTTTTTGCATATGTGGGACACTTTGGGGAACCACTACTGAACCTAGAACAGCTTACCTGCTGTGCTCTGTCAGCCACGAGTTTTTTTATACTGGCTGTTGAAAGTATGAACTATTGCTAGTTCTTCCTCTTCACCTGGATGTTAACTGCCCTGGCCTCTTGGGCTTCTTAGCTCTGTTGCCTTTAAATAGGCAGCCCACAGAGCTCTCTGTGGGTTCTTTCCCTTGCAACCTAGATACTCTTTCTGGGCATTCTTTAGTCTTATATGACCTCATGTTCAATGTCTAGCAACCATTGTTTTTATACATTTTTTAAAAACTGTTCTAGGCATAGGGATTAGGTAATCTTTCCTATCTTGTTGGTTTTTCTTATCCAGCTTATTGGGAAGAACTGTAAAGGTTTTGAGACTTTGTCTTGCTTCTAACACAGCAAGTCCTTTTTACCACAGTTTACTGTGCAGGCAGAAGACATGAAAGTCTTATCAACTTGAACTCGCTGCTCTCTTCATTCCCTCTTGTTCTCTTGACTTGTTATGGGGCTGTGTGCAGGGGTAGATATGAACGGTGTGCTCACAGTGGACCCTCGCCACAACTCAGGAATCGGGAGCCCTAGGCTTGTAAAAGAGGCTGCCAGCTAATTTGTCAAACTTTGTCATGAAAGGACATATTGTAAAAGTACTTTGGTTGTTATATAAACCTGATGCTTCCCCAGAGGGACACTCTATTTTTATCTTTTCAGGATTGTTTGACATGGAATCATTTTTGGAAAGATAGTCAGGACAAAAGTTGTCACAATGTTATGGAGAATATCACCAGGACACTGCCCAGGTAAATGACCTTGCTGAGGGCTTTCTGTATGATGCTGATGTCAACTACATCTTAAAAATCAGATATTATGAGATATAAGTACTTGTGCAGAATAAATGACTTAAACGTAAATAAACAGCTGAGTCAGCTTGACAATGAACATTTAGTATATACATGATTATTTAGCATTCACAGGATTAAAATATGGGATTTTATATAGATTTCACTAGAAGGCACTCAAATTATACTTGGCCAAAGCAAATTAAAAAACAAGGGTGAGAGCTTCTGTTCTCTCTCTCTCTCTTTCTCTCTCTCTCTCTTTCTTTCTTTCAAGAATTATTCAGGATCTCAACATAGGCTTGTGTTTGCTGTGTAGATTCAAATGCAATGCCTTGATGCTGAACTTATAAATATGTGAAGGTGTAATTGAATACATCAAAGATGATTCTCATCTTTATCTTACCAGTAACTTGAACATTTACTAAACTGGAAGGAAAACACTGAAGGAGAGAATCCTGCCAGGGTTCAGTGAGTACCTTGACTTCACACTAGAGACATTTTTGGGGTTTGGTGAGCCTTCACCTGTGATGTGAAAGAAGAGAACCAAACAGAGTATAGATATTCCATGATTATATTCAAGTATAGAAATGAGCTGATTTATTGACTCCATTGTTTACAAAGTGCTATGGGAAGCCAGAACTATTAAATAATGCTATCTTGAGAATGTCACATGCAAGTTTACAGAAGCCATTCAAAGGCTTATGTGGTTCATATAACAATTTACAAAACATTGTATTTGATAAAGAGTCTGCTGCTTTTTTTTTTGTTTTTTTGTTTTTTAATCCAGTTTCAAGGTAGAATAAGAACAAATACAATACATCAATCTTGCTACATGTTTATCTGGCAGCAGAAAGGGAAGGCTCTAACATCTATAAAATGAGTTCGAGGGTAAATTTGTGTGTATCTACCATGTTGTGGGTCTGAAGCTGGTTGTGATTGCCTTAGGTAAATATATAATTCTGTAACAGCTTGGGACTCTTACTTGGTTAAGGGAACAGAATGGGATGTTTCATATAGTTAATGCTTTTGTAAAATTTGGTGTTTATGGGTATGCTTTTTAATTGTTTCTTGTTTTTCTTTTTTTTTAAAATGGGGATGAGACTCTGATTTTTTTTTTTTATCAGATTTACAAGGATCAGTCAAGGTTAAAAACAGTTCTTCAGTGTCTAGAGTAGTAAAAGAGTACCTTATGTACAGTATTTATTTAGCCTTTTGCAGTTATTTTGAATGAAAATATCCATCCATATATTAGTGAATGGACCAGTGAGAAGACTCAGTGGGAAAAGCTTTTCCTTTTTTTTTTGCTTGTCATCAAATCCAAGAACCTGAGTTTGATACCCAGTACTCATGGTGTAAGGAGACAATTGATTTCTTCATGTTGTCCTCTGGCAAATGTGCTCCCTCCACAACCAATCAACCAACCAACCAACCAACCAACCAACCAACCAACCAACCAACCAACATTAAGTGTTAGTATTTGAGTTATGTAGATGGAGTATAGGACAAATGTAAAAATGGGATTGAAAGAGAAAGGGGGTAAGTAGATTAAGAGAATTGTATTAATTTGAGAAAAGAAACTATCACTTGTGCATTTTCAGAGCAAAGCAGTTTTCTAGTGGCTAATATATAGGACAGTCTGGAATTTCCTCTTTTGAAGTAGCTAAGGAATGCATTTGTAGTTGCTGAAAAGTTCTCTAGAAAACCTCGAGAGCCTAGCTAAGGGGTGTACACAACAGTCATGCTCCCATCAGCACCTCTAATACTTGCTGGCCACATTGAACAAAATTTCAAGGGAAGAATGCATGGCCACATCATTTTTTCCCTCTGTGCAATGCTCTCTGACTGTCAACATATTCTGGACTTGGATTAAGCTTAATTTTATGCCTGTCTCACAGTAAAGATCCCTTTGTTAAATTCTGTTAGCTCACAAGTGTTGAATCATCATTTCCCACATTGTATTTTAAGTGTAAACCTGGGTTTAAGAACATATGTTTTTATTATTGACCATTACAAAAAGCAATTTCATATTATTTAGGAAAGTGTCAGAGAATAATTAGAGGATATATAGTGATTAATTGGCCTATAAGAATTCCCTTCTTGAATATTTAGGGACCATAGATTGGCCTAATTGTACCCAATTCAATCCTATACTATCATTTTTTTCAATCAGTTTTAAAATATTGTTGCTAAAATCAAAATAAAGATATTTATTATAAGACTGAATAGAACTCTGTTTTAATTAGTACTTCTCTGGTTTATACATTAGCAATTTTTTCTCTAATGTTATACCTCATAAAATAGGAAGAGTTTTTTATCCTTTCTTCTTATTTATTGATTTGATAGTTTCATAGCTATGTACAATATATTTTGATTGTCTATACCCCAGTATGCACTCTTTCACCTTCATGTCCTCTTCCTTTTTTAACTTTCATATATAACCCATTGAGTCCAATTGATGCTGCCCATATGACATAGATATGGGGCCATCTTAGAACATGGGCAACTTACCAGGGGCCACATCCCTGTAGGGATTCGTATGGTATATCCTTACCATGCTAGAATGGTAACTGGTTTGATCTTGTGCAGGTCATGTTCAGATAGCCAAAGCTTGTCTGAGTTTATGTGTGTGATGTCCCTCTGATGTATAGAAGGCACGTCACTGCAGTAGTCCTCTTCAACATCTTTCACATTCTTGGACACTCTTTCTGTCCCTTCTTCTATAATAGAATGAACTAATTGGTCTGCTGGATATAGTTACACTCAGGCTGTTACTCCAGTGCTTTCTTCTTCTATGTGGCTACCTTAGAAAACAGTAGCCAAAATTACCTCAAGTTTTATGATACCTAGCTGCACTCTCTTTTGTAAACATAATGTTATTGTGAATGGTGTCAAGAATATTTTTGTATTATTTAAATGCTAATTTCTGTGCCCCCATGTCTGGTTGCAATTCTTGTTCTGAGAATCTCCTGTATCAATGTTACGTAAACATTGCTCCCCAATTATTCTCTGATTGGTCAGTAAAGAGCTGGTCAGCCAATGACTCAGCAGGGGAAAGAATACAGATGGACTTCCTCTCAGCCACCGGAGGAAAAAGGAGGGGGAGAGGAAGTGGGGATTCAGCCATGAGGAGAGGGTCTAGAAGGCATCATAAGAAAAGATCTGGAACAGAGAAAGCCATAAAATGCAAATATCTCAGAGATTTTTGTCAAAACTAGATTAATATTGCTCAGTGGTTGTGCCTTAAAGCTGTTAAATAAAACAGTCCTGTCTCAATGATTGGGAGCTAGCTGGCTTAGTAGAAAAGTGCAACATTTATAACTGCAAAACACTGTATGGCTTATGTATTAAACTGACTGAGGTGATGAGGGAATGAAGAAATGACAGACACACAGCCATATGTACAGAATAGCTGCAAATAGGTAGGACATGTGCTGAGGTGGATGAACACCAGCAACAGCAGAAACTGTAAACAAACAGCATGTTTATTTTTTCCCCATTGCTATGAATACATACTTGGCAAGAAGCCACCTGGAAGAGGACGTGGATTACAGAGGAAGAGTTACAGCCTATCATGCAGGGAGGCATGGGAACAGGCTGGTCACACTACATTCAAAGCAGCCTGAAAGCCCTTAACTCACCTACTCCTTTTTATTCAGACTCCCCTCCCCAACCACAAATTAGTACCACCCATGTGGGTCCTTCTATATCTATTAATCTAATCTAGAAACCCAACCACCACCATACCCAGAAATTTGTTTTCATGATGCCTGTCAATCCCATCAAGCTGACAGTCAAGATGAACTACAGCATTACAGATGCTGCATGAAACTCCAAACCAAGAATAAAAAAGTATTTGAAATTACAAAAGAAGAAATAAGCATCCATTAAAAAATTTGAATGTGTAAGAGGAGTGGGTAAAATGAAATGTACTGTATTGCTGTTTTATTCTTGATTTTAACAATTCCACAGCTAAATTTAGAAATCAGGGTGTTAAGCTCAGGTGGTGTTAAAAGTGGTATTCAGTCTGGGTCCTTCAGATGGCCTGTCTCACTTTTTTCCTTAGATATCATATTTTGGATTCTGTGGTACTATTTAAATTACTATGAGATTTATTTGAAACAAATAAGGCAGAATGTCAACTAATAAAAAAAAAAAAACCATGAGTACAGTCTCAGTGGAGCTGCGTGTGTAATTTTGAATTGCATATCTTAATGCTCAACTATGATGAACTCTAGACTGATTTATGAGCATCTCAACCACGCAGATAAATCAGCAGCTTTGCAATATCGAGTCATAACGAATTTTATTGCCATTTTTAACTTAAAAATCCCAGTTTTAGGAAAGATTTTAAAAAATCAACGGCTATCCTTCTTGATGAAATGGAGGTAAAACTTGCCAAAAAATTGAGGAAACAGTTAAAAATGGCCCAGTCATCTTACTGATCCAAATGGTCTTAGCTTGCTATCAGGGGTTTCTCCTGAAATGTTTTCCCATTAGCTGTCATCGAGAGAGAGAGCGAGCGAGAGCGAGAGCGAGAGCGAGAGAGAGAGAGAGAGAGAGAGAGACAGAGAGAGATGCTTTCTATAAATTATATTACAGAGCAATTGCAGTAGAAAAATGGCAGCCATTATTTTATCAAATAACTTTTTATCTATAGGACAGTTCTCCTGGCTGCCACTGTGTTGTAAATTAGGTGTAATGTTTGAAAGGGGAGTTGTTACTTCATTTCTAATCTCTACTTCTATTACTGACAAAATAGCTTTGTCTCTTAAGTAAAATTTCATAACATTGTGCTGATCCTTTGCTGTCCTGGCTCCTGTCCTTTGTTTGGTGCTGATACATCCAACTAGATAAGTATCAGGCTAAAGGAAGGCTTTCATTTCATTAGTCTGTGGAGCTATGGAAGTTAATTAAGCACTGAGTTTCTATGCCTCTTGGTAGTCTATCTTTTAACTGAATTTACTTCAATGAATGAAAATTATAAACTTCAACTTAAGTGTTCTTTATAAATATTTATTTTTTGTGAGTAGAGGTGTCAGTTTAGAGAGAAAAAGAAAATCCTAACACTTGTTCAGAGTCTATGATGTAATAAGTGCTTTATCTAATACATCAGCATCCACAATTCTATACCTTATAGAGATCCTGTAGCTCTCTCAGTACATTCTTATTTTAGATGATCATATTTTTCTAAGACAAAAATCATATAGCTATAAAGAAGCAGATTTAAGGCTCCTCAGATGCTAAAGCTATGATTCTGCACAACTTGTCTTAATCACTTTGCACCATTATTACAAAGCATTATAGACAGAAGGTTAAGCAGCTGTAATTTGTTTCTCAGAATTCTAGGCGTTTCACTGTGGCAATGAAGTCAGGTTTTGGTGAGGTCAATTTTCTGGGTTTCAAACTGTTGTCTTCTTGTGGCATCATCACATGGTAGAAAGGAGCAGGGGCAATCTCTGAGGTCTTTGCTCATTTCCATTCATAAAGACTCTGAATCTTTCCCATTCATAAGGACTCATGACCTAATACCTACCAAGACCTATCCTCTAATGCTACCTACTAAATTGAGAAATAGGAGTTTAACATATGAATAAAAGTGGAACACAAAGATTCTTTCATTGCTCATACAATATCATCTTCACATAGTTTGCATAACAGGAACTACAGAAAAGATGTGGATAATTTTGCTTTCTAGTTTGGAGAATATCGAGCCCATTGTTAAGCAGTTTTCATGATTATGGTGAATGGTGGAATATGAAAGTGGTTTTAGGTACTCAGCTCCTTTGTAGGCACAGAAAACCTATGTGTAGAACACGTGGAACCTATGTGTGAACACAGTGGGAACACGTGTGGTTCTCTAAAAGATAAAATACTTGATTTTATTATTTCCACATCTGACTTGCTTTGATGTTGTGATGGTGAAGGATTACTTATTTACTTACTACTATTGTAACTTTGGATTCAAGGGGCAAATGCTTTGGAAAATACATGTGCTCTGAAGGCAATGCAATAATCAGAGGCTATGGAAACAATTTCCTTTCTGCTTCTTATTCATCCTATTATTAATCTATGACATATTCTAATCAGGAATTGATCTTTCTCCAGACCTTAGAAAAGTGTGGTTTTCTCAAATTTCTGAATATCATTATCCATCTTCGTGTCCCAGGACCTGTCCAATGTAAGGACAGTTGCCACTATCACATTCCTTGAGATCCAGTCATTGCTTATAGTTCCAGGCAATGCCTTGAGATTATCAAGCCAGTATAATGTCTACCTCCCCTCAGGGCTTGACTTTACATTTTAAATACCTAGGTATGTAACTATGCTGGAAGTGACACTCAGTTTCCAGTTTAATATTCTCTCACATTGCTACATAGACATCCTCATTTTATTAGGCTTAGAAAATGTGGTTCTCTGGCTGACAAAATGATGTTCTTTCTATTTTATTATATTTTAATCTTTGTGTGTGCATATGTTATGTATTCTTGTTATTGTGAGATTGTGCTCATATGTGTGCACATGCATGTGAAGACCCAAGGTTGATGTCAGAGGCTTTCCTCAATCATTCTCTCCTTCTCTCTTTTGAGGCACAGTTTTTCATTAAATGTGAAGCTCATTGAGTTGAATAGGCTGGTTGGCCAATGAGTGGGATGCAATGCTTTTCTGTGCTCTCTAGTGCTGATATTATAGGCAAGTGCCACCATCTCTGGCTTTTTAGTGTAGATTTTGGGGAATTCAAACCCTGCTCTTCTTATGTGTGCTAATTAGTAGCCATTTCACTACTGATATAATTTTCCATCCATTTTATTTCTTTCTTTGGGACACGATCTTACTATATATTTCAGGCTGGCCACAGATTTCCAACCCTTCTCACTTCTCCTGAATATTGGGCTACAGGTGTGTGCCATAATGCTTGGCACAAAATTCTGTCTGTACAATGCACTTTTCCCATCATGCACAACTCTGACATTGGAGTTATCATCATGATAATTCTTGAAGTATTGTTACTCTATACATCAGTGTGATTGAATTCTGCTTTATAGCTGAAACTTCTTCAGTTTAGCTTTTGTAGGTGAATGTGTCCTTTTGTGTCAGATCTATAATGACTTTTAATCTAGTGTAGAGGAGGATATATCACCTAAACATATCCTGTCATATTTCTATAAAATGTCACTGTAGGAAACTTACCCACATGTCACCATCAGAGAACCAGTTAAGGGAACCAGATGTACCCACAAAAGTTTCACACTATCTTGAATTAGTATCATCTTTATCTGAATTGTTCAAGCACACAAAATTCACTCAACACATAAACATGCTTTTCAGCCATCTTTAATGTCCTATTGCCTTTTTGTTAGTCGTCTCCATTAAAACACTTTGAAATCTCTCTTCCTGACCAATTCAAGGTCTTATGCTATTAGCTTCACAAGGCTTTTAAAGCTAGCTTACAAATTAGTTGTGACTGAAAACGTGGAAGAAACAGAGAAACAAGAACTTTTTTAGGAGTCGTGATGAAAATTACATGAGGGATTAGTAAAGGTTGATTGGGAATCAGATTATAACTGAACATATTAAGTGAGATTCACAGAGAAGAGAGAACTGAGCTGTATCTTCAGGGGTGGCTTTAACAGTGCAGAAGAAATATGAGTTTAATGGACCTTTATAAACCAGTGTGCAAAGCTTGATATTATGGTTTTTGGAATTCTTTCTGAAGAATAAGACCAGCTAGTTTAAGGAACAGAGTATGAATTAGGCAGAGTTTCAGGAAGAATGTTGCCCCCTCTTAAAGAAATCAAAGTTTAGTCATGTGTTGTGAGAGAGGTTATAAGAGGGATTAAAAGTTAGAGCTAAATATAGCAGAGAGGTTTTAGCTACACTGCCTTGTGCTCCCAGCAGGTCCCATGAACACACCTGCCCAGGAGTTATCTGGATTTTTGAATGGAAAACACACACACACACACACACACACACACACACACACTCACACACACTCACTCACTCACCAGTTAATTTTAAAATGCTTTGAGTAATCAAAAAACTGGGCACTCCTAAACCTTCCCCTGTTACTGCAGGCCCAATCAAGGAAATGGCCAGTGGCCACTTACTCAAAGTCTCACATAGTTGGATGGCTTTATCTCCTGCCACTACTGTGTCCCATTCTTCTTCCCCAGTCATAGCGATTCTCTCTGTTCCTCTATGCATCCTACTCACGCAACTTTCAGTGTCCTGCTGTGTGCTCACCTGTTGACCATTGGCTTCTTTATTGGTAGGTCAAAAATCAATTGGGGACGAGGACCTTCAGTGTCTGGACATGCAGATTCCCGATCGAATCAACACTTTAGAACCAATCTGCAACAAGTGGAGACATTCGAGATGTTTCCCAGAATTAGTGCCATCTTAATCCACATATTAATTTATCTTCCTCCATTTTTTCTAGGTACTGTTCTAGTGAAGTTGTATAGAAATTCATCTTGCCTACACAGTGAAGAGAGAGGAACTATCTGGTGGTAAATGAGTAAGACAAACTTTAGAAAGGACTGAATGCTATGTAGAAAACCATAATTATTCATTCATTATATGAAAATTTCACTACCTTCATGTATTATATTGACATTGGTCTAAGGGCTAGGCATAGAAAGAACAGAACAAGACAACACCTTTTCTTCTTGTACCTTTTGCTTATTTTTGTTAGAGGAAAGAAGCTGTATATAAGCAAGAATGGCCTGATGCAAGGTTGGCAGTAGTCATGATTTGAAAAGAAAAAAGCAGAAAAAGGGGAAGAATAAGTTTGATAGAGTGGAGGGGACAAGGGCTTGCTAGGGTGGTGACAGTCAAGTGGAATTCTGCTTGACCTAATGAGTCAATCCATGCAAATGTGTGGGAATATTTTATTATAGAGGGGGGATTTGTAGGTGAGTTTGTATTCACTGATGAGCAGGGGAGGTCAGTGGGTATGAAATGAATGGAAAGTGGATGAGCAGGAGCTGCATCCAATCCCAGTGCTCTTCAGACAGGGAAGAGAATTTTGCTCTAAATGTGACTCAAAGCTCTAAGAAGATTCAGAGTAGAGGTGTGAGGTATTCTGGACTCAGTTTTTAAGAGATCACATGACTTTGCTCTTCTTGCCAGCCTATGTAATGTAGATGGTGAACTTAGCTTGGGCGGTCAGGGAAGAAATATCAAGTAGATTTGAGTTGCATATCACAGTGAAGAGTTGAAGGACAAGAACTACTCATGTGCAGACTTGGAAAGCCACTGTGTTGTTTGTAGAGGCATCAGTAAGAGGTCAGGAGGTCAGGTCTGAAGATGACATAAGCATGACCTGATGATAGAGCTTAAGCCAGTGTACAAGCACAGAGTTGGGATATTGGGGCTTGAAAATATGGAGCTGTGAGGAAGCTAGTGCTTTATCTGAAGGCATAGAACACGTTTGAAAACCTTTAGGTAATGAGGTATTAAAACAGCTCAACATGCTAAATTATTACATCTGGGGAAAAAGAGATACATTAGGAGGATATAATTGTATAGGCAGAGGGCTGGCTACTTAGTGTACAGTCAGATTTTAAACACCTCCAGGATTATTTTGTATTAACTTGGAGCAGTGACTCCAATTTTTTTTTTATCAGAAATACCTTGAAAATTCACTGGTTTATTTTGTTTTTTTTTTCCCCTTACATCACACAGAAGAAATTCAGTTTTATTTTAATATAATAATATGTTTTTAGAATTGTCAAAAAGGTATCTCTTAGTCTTCTCTTCAGCTTGAGTCTTTCTCAAATGATGTGAGTTGACTGACATGGCTGTGTCCCACTCACTATTCAGCTAACTTTCAGGTTGGCCAAGTTTCCTTAAGTCAATGTCTTTTTTGTTACATTTTACTCCCATTTTTACTAGCATCATTATGGGATCACTTATGTTTTTCTTTCTGTAAATATGTTTTAAACTTCATCTAATTATTTCCCCAAATCCTGTTTAGTAGGTTTCTAACATTATCATGTTTATAGTCAACTAAAACCCTCATTTTCTTTTCAGGTACATCATTACTAAGTCTCTTTGTATGTTTACAAATTTACAGAATTAAGTTTTGTCTCTTGTTCTGTTTACTTGGTTTGTGATTTTGGCACCAGATATGTTTATTCTCTCATTGAGGTTCATGATGTCAAAAGTCACGTGTATGCCATAATGTTAGTGGTTAGTGTACTTTCATTTGTTATCTTCATGTAGAAGCTCCATACTCTTTTTCCAATGATATATTTCTTGACAAAGAACCACACTAGCATGGGCTCTACTAGAACCTTCTAGCCTTTCTGCCACCTCCATATTATCCTCCCTACAGAGAAGTATGTGGCACATGCTCTATGTTCTGTGTAATTATATACGTGTATTTCTGATATTGCTTTCACTTGTTAAAATGCATTCTCCTTTAATAAGGTCTTTACTAATAGACTTTTAAAACAGGAGATTATTGTACATGTTTAAATTCCCTTCATATGTTAGTCAGGTCTTTCTTTTTTGTCAAATCTAGGAACTGAATTCATTCATTCAATAAATTTTTGGAGTACCTGTTCTATGTTAACAAATGTTCTCTACATGGTCATATGTAAATGATAAAGACTTCCATCTTTATGGAGTGTATATCTAGTGGTTGGGAAAGATTATAAGTAGACAAATTCTGTATATTAGTGAGTAAGAAATGCAAAGGAGAAAAATGTAAGGGAAGGAGAAAATGGGACTCTGAATGCTTGCTGCCTTATAAGCATGGTCAGGGAAGGATGCTTCTGCAATCTGATATTTATGTGGAACCAAGATGGATACAAGCTACATGGACATCAGGGCAAAGAGGTTTCTGGGAAGAAGTGACACCATGTGCAAAAAACCTGAGCTCGAGGTATATTTAAGGGTTTTTATCTGGATCTGAGCAAAGAAAACAAACAGGAACACAGAAGGAGATGATTATAGATCATTGAGAGGATGGAAGACATGGTTCTCTGAGGCTGATGTTTTCAGATATAAGTTTTGTTCAGGAGGGTGATTGAAAACATGCATATGGTCCTCAGAGTTTATAATTTGAAAATTGTGGGGAGGGGCATGAGGATTTTATATCCAACAAATATTCAAATGACTTTGCTACTGTCATTATGGGGCACTGAATCTGAGGTAAGGCAGGACTTCTATTAATTAGTATGAGACACACTCTGTGAGAGAGGGTGGAAGAAAGACCTAACATTATAAAATCATGACTGTGCATATTGTGTAGCAAAAAGATACAGGAGCCCCATGAGAAAGCCAAATGTCATAGGAGTTACTGTAATGATCCAATGAGACAAAATTCTAGTTTTGTCTAAGGTAGAGGCAATAAAATTGGAGAAAAATGGCTAAGTAAGTTCTGAGTAAATTTGTAAGGAATACCTACTCCATTTAAAAGAAAATACCCAAGTAAATATTAGTAAGCAATGACAAGAAGAATTTCTTTGCTATGCTATCTTACCTGACGGGCCCATGTAAATTCTCTTCTACATGACTCAAGCCAAAGCACTGATATACACAGGACATGTCAGAGTCATTGAATTCCAGTGATCAGTTTCAAGTGTGTTCCCTTAAATACTAAGCATGTTCTTTGGATTTCTACTTTGTTTCACCATTGTTATTTTGACCTATTTTATCTATTGTATTCATTGGTGTCAACCTCAAATTTCATTACGTTGCTTATTTTATAGTAGAAGACAACTACAAAAGGGTCTAGTTGTCCTTTGTGTTTTTTATGGGATTACTGGGAATGTCATTATGATTATAGATATTTGCTAAACAAGATTTGTAAGAGCTGCTTTATATTTACAGAAGAGATAAAAGCTCCTCCTTTCCTATGTTTAGATCACTGCCTATGAATCATAATGCATTTGCTCATGGGTACTCATTTCCACATGCCACAGGGATCTCAGGCTATCTGTCCTAGCTACAGTCTCAGGGATCAAGTCAGTTTGTCTTGTTCCATATCCATCCATACTTTGTTCAAAGCTATAGTTATCTCTAAATGACCATGCAGGATGGTCATTGCACTTCTTAGCTCAGCCAAGTGAAGCCTTTAGTGTGTGTTCATATCATGGATTGTTGAAGCTAACAGAACATTGTAAATTGTCTTGTCTGTTCTCTCATCTTATGGGAGTGGAAAAAAATGCTGGGAGTGGCTAAGATGGAAACTTTTTTTTTCTTATTTAGTTTTACCATTATCAATAACAGGAGGTGTACATTAAAAAGGCTATTATCTGAGGTTGAAGAACAGACACTAATAAGATATCTTTGCAAAATATCATAGCAATCATTCTGGGTGCTATGATAAGCCATGGTGCTAAAATGTGTTATGAAATCACTACTGTAACAACTGTACAGAGGAGGTACCTAAGAAATGTGCCCCAGCCTCCCTCTGTACAAAGTTTATTTTTGAGCTCTTCAAAATTAATTTTAAAGGGCTATTCTATTAATAACAGCTAATACAACTCTGGGGAGATAAAGCAAGATTAATGTTCTGTAACAAAAAAGGAAAAATAATATGGGATATTACCTCAAGCTTACACCATGTCTTAGGGCATTTTATATCTGTCTTCCATTTAGTCCTCAGACCAGCACTGATTTCATTTTCTCAGATATGTCTAACCTGTGAGAGATGGCTGCCTAAAAGGCAGTCTGGGGAATGTTCCCAGAATAAGGTGAAAATTGACTCTAGGAAAGAAAACAACAGAAATTTCCTACATGGGGGTGCAGGGAGGGGAGCTTCCTTTGAAAACTCTTTGAATGTAGAACTGAAGCTTACCCATAGGCCAGATTTACTTTCTGATAATTATATTTGAGAAGGATAGTAGGACTCAAATGCTATCTCCATTCCCCTCCCCATGAATCCAAGGCTGGATTCCTTGCTTTTCATTTCTTAAAACTGCTATTACTGGGAATGGGGATCAGTGTCCATGAAAGGCTAATGTGCTAAAGAGTTGACCATGATGCCACTGGAAGGTGATGGGGCCAAAGTGCTGGAGCTTATTGGGAGATGAGCTTACTGGGGGTGCCCTTGAAAAGATATTGAGACCTTAACCCCTACCCTCTCTTTACTTTCTGACTGTGGCAAAGTGGGTAACTTTCTTTGCCTTTTGCTTTCACTCCCTTTTCCTGAGACCAAAAACTACGAGGCAGTTGGCCCTGCTCTTAAACAGCTAAAACTGTGAGCCCAAATAAAACTTCCTTTGTGAAATTTATGTTTCCAAATATTTGTTAGACCAATGGAAAAACCTTGTAATTCCTCCTTCTGTCTTGAAAAATCCCTACCATCTTTCCCTCTGCTCTTTGTCCTGTAAGTGTGGCCCTCCTGTCATGAACTTTGTAGCATCTCCGCTAGCTCATTTTACTTCTAGGTGAAGAGAAAAACTTAGAGAGTGAGCGGAGGAAAAGAATGCTAAGTCAGTCTTCATTGTCTATTTGACTTGAAACCATAGGTAGTTTTGTTTGTTCCTCATTTTTTTTTATGAGCAGAGTTGTCTATAACAAAGCAATATTACAGTGTGAAACACTTTGAATAATGAAGAAACCCTCTGTTCTTCTAAAATATTAAAGGCTTAAAGTCACGTGCATGTGTGTGGATAGATAATTCGAGACCATAAATAATATTAGACAGTAGACGTTCTGCAGCGCTGTTGCTCTCAGCAAAGCCCTGCAGTGGTCATTGTTCCACAAATACACAACACACACTTTCTTCTGTGCCACCAAACCTATTCCTGTCTTGCAGTCTCTTGTGACTATCAGTGATTTCTCTAAGAGGTTCTGAGAAATATGCCTCTCGATCCTTTTGCTCAATTTTTTCTGGGCAGTGGCAACAATGGTATCTCTATTTACAGGATTTCATTATTCTCATGCAAAGCTTAGATGTTTGCATTCATGTCTGCACTCCTAGACTGTAGTCTTAGTGAGCAACTGGCACATTATCTTGTCCACCTGACAGAGTGATTATTGTGACATATGTTTGCTGAATGAAAGAGGTAGTTGGCTAATTTTACTTCCTATTTTTTTAGTAGGGGCCTGAAGGAAGTTCAGAGGCCATATGTTATCTAAGCTTACACATCAAGAATCAAATACAGAAACCAAATACTTAGCCTTGATTTCATTAAAATAGTGTTTTGATGTTTTCAGTACACATATCGGTTCATCTTTCATATATTTAAAAACATATGGTTTGATTTTTGTTTTTTGTAAGGTTTTCAAATAAAAAAGGATGAAAACAATATGTTTACTTTTGTCACTTCCCTATCCACAACGTATGCCTTTATGCATATGCATGCACACACACATATACACAAACAGGAACACACACAAACAACACATATACATATGTTTATGCACAAAGCACATACAAATATGCACACACACACACACACACACACACACACACACACATTTAGTCAGTCACATCAGCATCACCATAAGTGTTGCAGTAAGTGAAGACAGTCTCTGGCTTATGGATTTGAGACGATTATCGTGTCAGGATAAAGTTCAGAATTTAGCGCCATTATACTCTTTGTAGTATCCTCCTTGGAAAAGTTGTGAGTATATACTTACTTGTAATGTGAGTGAGTATATAAATGAGCAAAAGATTACTTGTAACTACAAGCCTTTGATGTCCTTTGTTCTTTCCAAAAGGTTCCAAGTTCTCCTCCCTCTTCCTCTTCTCTCTATTCCTTTTTACTAGTCATCTTTACTGTCTTTACTCTCTTCTTTGTCTTTGTTCCCTGCTTCTTCTTTTCCCCCTCAGTAGGCAGTGTAACAAACTGGTATAGATTTTTTTATATATTTTTTACCAATATTAAAAAGTTTCGAGGACTTAAAAACTAATGTTATTGGTTTGTTTTTAAGTCATGGCCTTCTGTGGCCCAAGCCAATCTTAAATTCCTACTCCTTTGTATTACTAGGTCAGAGACAATAGAAAGAGGAGAGGTTAGAGGGTATTTGGGTGATGAAATACTCAGAATTTGGTGGCTGTACTCCAGGGTGAGGGTGAACATGTAAGGGAATCTGGGATGATTTTCAGTTGCTGGATTACTTGGTGGCTAATAGAGCACTACTAGGAAACTTAACAATCTTAAAAAATGGAGTGCATTTGAAAATTGAAAAAAAAAAGATTTAGATTTGGGCTTTGACTGTGAGTTTAAAATGTGAGATAATAAATTTGCAACAATACACTCTAAACATACAGCATAAAGGATTATTATAGATTCTTATCTTAGTTACTTTCCATTGCATGACAAAACACCATGACCTAGCCAACTTACAGAAGAGTTAATTGGGATCTTAGAGTTTCAAAGGCTGAGTCCATAACCATCAGGTAAGGAAGCATGGCAGCAGGGTGGAAGGAATACTTCTGAAGCAGTAGGTCAGAACTTATCCTTATACATACAAGTGATAAATATAGAGAGAGCTTTTGAAACCTCAAAGTCCCACAGCCAGTGACATAACTGTTCCAACATGTCATATACTCTAATTCACCTCAAACAATTTCACCAACAATGGACCAAGCATTCAAATATATGACCCTATTAATGTGATTCTCATTCAAAGCATCACAATACTAATTATCAGGATATGAGGAAGCCAAACTAATGGGTATGACTGAGCTATAACAAACCAGTAGGGTTTGTTCAAAATTCATGGGAGAGATAAGCCTTGAGACCACTCTGCTTGTGATACTGTGGCTAGGAGTTTGTATGGTGTTCTTTATTTAGACGTTTGAGACTTCTCTCTGATAAGTGGTTTTGAAAGTAGAATATTAAGAGGAGTTAAATGGAAGGTGATCGGATGAATCAAGAGACCATGAAACTGCCTATTAATATTAGTGTCCTGGAAAAAGTTGAAAGTAATTTGGGTGATCCAGATGCTAGCAACTGCAGTTAAGTGCATAGTTATTTTGAAATGACATCAGAAGGCAGTGGGGATCAGTAGACTCTCATATCAGGTGAATTGGAGTGGTTTTGCACACACGAGTAGTGAAATGATTTGAACATTCCCCCTGGAAGCCAAGAAAGGGCACATGTCATCTCCTTTTCCTAATGTAGACAGGTTACAAGCTTCTATTCTGAAGAATCTTAAGAGAAACCCCACCCTAAGAGAAGACTCGTGTTTTTCTTTAAGCTCAAAGAGGCGTGGAATATAATGCAAAGACACCAAGGACTAAGTAGAGCATTGATGGTAGAACTGAGTGTTCCAGAACTGCCAAGTGTTAACAAGGTCAGTCGGGATAACAAGAGTGGTAATAGTGAAAGGAAGTCTGGGCTGTGGAAACAGGGGAAACATGAATAGAGGAACAAGAGACAATACCTCTGCTCTATGGAGTTTGTGGGAGAATACAAAAGTTTACAGGATTACTCAGAACTCACGACTCAGGGTGTTTAATGTATTGCGTAAGTGGAGAGCAAGAAGAGGCTAAGCAGTGACAATAGAAAGTTTTTTTTGTTTTTTGTTTTGTTTTGTTTTTTGCAAAGGATGATGTAAAATCGAGCACATGACTTTCTACAAAGAATTTAGAAAACTTCATGGAATGGTCAGACCTGAAAAAAACATACAAACAAGCAACATATGGAAGCAACATTTTATATTAGGGTAAAAAGGGTTCACAAAAAGATGTAATAGGAACACATGAGGGTTGTGTCACCACGACAATAAACTAGAACAGCTTCTAAAATCCATTGATGAACTTGCTGCTCATGGTCTTCTGGGATGCTTTGGACATTTTGGATGCTCAGGTTTATGCTTTTAGTGTACCAAATCAGATTATGAGGATGAGATCTCTCCTTTTCCTCTTCCCATTAAGTTGTATTTTAATCTTATAAACCTACTTCATTTTGATACTACATTTTACTATATATGGCAGTAAACAGATGTGAATAACACATATCAAAAACTGACACAGAATGGTCTCATTTGTAACGTTAAAGAAACGGACAATTTGTTTGGAAAGTCATTAGATGTGTTTTTTTTTTTGAAAAAGGACTGATTTTATAGATGACAAGTGTTAAGAAAATATTCTTTTATCTGTAAATAATATTAACCAATAAACTTCTGGAGACATGCAATTATTCTATTTGTGTAATTGGAATAAATGCGCTTAGTATATTGTGATTTTAAATAAACTTACTAAACTTTTGGCAGAAATAAAAATAACATCTGTCATCCTCTAAACATTAGTTTTGTTCAATGTTGAGAAACATTCATTATTACTTAACTCACACAGCTGTATTTATCTACAATAAGATATTTATTTAAGTAGAAAATAGAAGTGAAAACTTAAGCATTCTTTGGAAAGCCATTGTGTAGGATGGTATTTTATTGGGGCAAACACATGTTTTCCTGAAGTGGACACAGGAAAGTGGACTAATACAGACTCATGAAGGAATGTTTCACTGAAGCAGAGACAAGAGAGAGAATGTTCTGCTAAAGCAAATATGTGAAAGGACACGTGATGAAGGATTCTTTGCTAACAACATGCATGTATTGGTCTGCCTTATATTATATGGTTGAGCTTCATTTGTTAGGGCTTCTCAAACTCAGGCAGGACAGGTGGAGGACACATGATGTTTGGAGGGTATAAGTAGGACTCCACGGAGTGAAGTAGATGGAGCTTGGCTTGCTGGTACAGCTAGCTGTGCAGAGCTTGTGGGTTTCGAATCTTTGCTGATTTTCGCTTCCCTGAGACAGGCACAGCCTAGAACTTCTCCTAATGTTCCTGCTGGTCCCTCCTGCTGACTCAAGCCAAGGCTGTCTCTGCTAGGTCGCACCACTGCTGCTGATTTTTGTTTGCTATCCTGACTCTACCGAACTGGACTGCTGGTGTATCCATGAAGTGTTTGTGAATGGATTGAGCTGCTGATTTCCCGATGACATAGACTGGAGTTGCTCCAAAGAATGTTTCTAAACAGGTCTCCTCTGCTCCCTCCCCTCCCCCGATCCTTTCTTTTCCACTACCTCTGGTGGGTGATGAGCTAAAAGAGAGGTTTAAGAACCATCATTAAAAATAAGGTTTGAAAAAATTAAAGTTACATAAAATCATTCATTTTTCTATAATATTGATTTTCAATTTCTGTGAATTAATTGCTATTGACTTTTAAACTTATAACTTTCATAGTGCTTTTTATACCAAATAATTATCTTTAGCTTCGCTCTTCAGACTAATGAATTTCTTTCAGTATAGTAGGCACTCTTGAACCACAGAGTAACTTACTTTATGCTGTGTATGTATTTTATGATCTCTGCAAAAGCTTTGGAGCCAAGCTTACTTTTGGATCTGTCTCAGGAGCTACCTTTAAGAACTACCTAATTCTGATCAAGAATTCTGTTTCTCCCTAAAAAATGTCCTCCTGTTCCTGATTTTGGGTGACATGGTGGTGATTATCTTTGTTCTTTCTTAGATGTGTTGAAATTGCTTCAAAGCTTTGAAGTTCAGAGATTTAAGGCAGATGAAATGCAAATATGTACACGCTGTTTTCATGTGGAAATGATATTCCGAATCAGAAATATACTGCTTTGTTGGCCTACACCAAGTCTTATAGAATAAATTAAAGACTCTAATAAGACAAGCTTGTGAGCTTTTTCTTATTAACTATGCGAAGATATATTATTAAGTAACCAGATTCTAAAACTTCTAGGATTTTAAGGGATGACTGAAAATTTTATACATAATCTGAGGGCTTTAGTTTTTTATTTCCACATATGTAGTATGTCTACTTCAGTGTGGGAGTTCTAACGTTTCCCTTTTTTTGGAAACAAGCTTTGTGTTTTACCATTACTGATTAATCAAGCTGTGAATTTGATTATGAAAACATTAAATCAGTTAATAGGAAAGGTACAGTAAAAATGACCTTCAGTCTCTACCCCAGGACTTCACCACTGCTAACCACATAGTTTATCTTCTTTCAGAATCGTGTCTTATAGATGTGTGTGTGTGTGTGTGTGTGTGTGTGTGTGAGAGAGAGAGAGAGAGAGAGAGAGAGAGAGAGAGTCAGTCAATGTATGCATCTCATTCTGTCTATTTAGATTGAACTGGTTCTATCTTGTTTGAGCATTCTCTATTTTTCAAATATTATTTCTATTCAGTCTACTGAGGGCTTCTCTTTTTTTACTTGATTGACTCTGCCCTTACTCTTCATTGTCTCCTGTCTGTCATATACACACTATCTTTCTGGTATTTATAGATATTCACACACATGTATATGTTTAAATGCAAATGTATTGTATATAGGAACATATGTGTGTTCTATATGTATGTTATATGTTGTATTCAAATATGGGATATACGTACCATAACTAGATAGACTGTTTAGTTTTTTTTATTCATATGATTTTTAGTCCCTTCTGTGAATACTTTTATATATTTGTACACTGTGTTAGCTGATATTGCAATAGAGAAGGATGGACATAGTTTGCTTATTATGAATGTTATTTTCCTTTTGTATGAAACCTTTGGTTTTCTAGACAAGGTTTATGGACATGAAGATGAAATAGGCGAGTAGAATATAGGTACACTCTGTAGGTCACTTTTCCAAGTGCAAAATACTACTATGCTGCAACAGCATTTAATTATTCCAATAGGATATGCTCAAGGAATGTTGCTTTCTAGAGCAAATTTATTTTGAAACTAACAAAAATACTTAGTATTATCATGAAATAAGGCATTACTTTCCATGTAAGTACTGTAAGATGTATAAATAAAAATTCAAGCTAGACCCAATTCATGTCCAGTATGGTTTTTATGGAGTTATCTTAGGAAAGGGCAGAATTTTTAAACAATAATTAAAATGTCATAAGATGTTGTTAAGCAATTAATGGCGAGATTTGTTATTTTTATTTTGTCTGTGTTTTCTCACAGTGGGTATATTCTGAGTGATCTTCTTTATTATCAATAGCAAACAGGTTTTGAAAATTCCATTAGAGTTACATCTGCTATTTGTGAATGCGACTTACCTCCCAGTCTTAACTACTCAGATCGATCCTTTTCTTTTCTCAGTAACAGCGGGCCCTCCTCTTAAGTTTCGCTTCTCTATTCTTTGGCTCTTTGTCTAAATAATCTCTAAGCTGTTTGAGACAGGGTTCTTGTTTTCACTGTGTTGTTTGGTGAAATGCCATATGCACACATGACATTTTGCAGATAATCGAAGCAGCAGTGATTATAGGCTTTTGGTTGTATTGTGTTGACATCCCTGATGGTAACAATATACAGAGATATCACTTGACATTCCATTGAGTTAACAGAAGCCATTGTGATGATTTTTACTGCTGTTTAGAGCAAGAAGAATATTGATTTTAATCAGAAGAAACAGGGAGAGATTGCTTTGACATGTGTTTTTCACTTGGTCATTGAGAATGTCATGAAGTAATGAAAAGAATAAATAATAATCTGTGTTGGGTTCTTTCAAGTGACCTATAAGGTTGTTTGAAAATAGTGACCCAAGGATGAGAATTTTGGTTTTGAAATGAGATATTTAATCAGCCACCTTAAAGCAATCTCTTGCATGACTAATAGAAGCTTCTCACTAGACTATTAAACAATGGTGACTTTCATTAAATGGACTGAAGTAGAAGAAAATGGCTTTATTTATTCATTTTACAAGTATATATTGATTTAATCATAGAACAAATATGTAATGAACATTTATAGTGTAGTTGGTATTGTCCTAGGTCCTGGGGTACATCACATAACAAGGCAAGGAAAGGCCTACTCAGGTAGGAAGGTCAGAGAGCTGAATTCCGGAGTGTTTGGCAAATCACAGGTTGGGAAGGTCAGCAGTGAAGAGCAAGAAGGTGTAAGATGACTGAAGTACAAAAACCACCAAAGGGAGTAATATTTTAAAGGCCAGGCAACATAACTCTTCTAGAAGGAGGAAAGGATATGCAAAGTCAAAAAGATCTTGGTGGTCTCATGGAAAACAGATGGGCTCTGGCACTGGGGCTTTTTGTTGAGCATACTGTGACTGTTCAGAGAGAGCGAGGTGGTGTGGCTTTTCTATGATGGATTAAGAAGGGAATACTGGTAAACAGTACATAGTAAGTTTTGATCACATCTTTTAAGATTGTTTTCTACAAAAAGGAAGATGGTACTGTTGAAATGGTACCATTGAGTGAATACTTAGGTAACACATATAGCAAGTCTCCTGGGGCAGTCTCTTGAAGGGAACATAAAGGGACACACAGTATCAGAAGTATATAGTCTTTTGATTTAGAGGATGTTACTTGGTAGGGAGGGCTTGGGTCATATGTGTGAGCCTCTGGGTTTTATATCTAACCACAGCACTAATAATAAACCAACCAACCAACCAACCAACCAACCAACCAACCAAACAACCAAACAACCAAACAAACAACCAAACAACCAACATGAATCACAATGCCCATTGTATTTTAAAGTATTATACAGAGATCTACTCAGTCTGAGTGTCAGCTAGACTCCAGGAGCAGCACTGGAACCTGCAGGAACTTACATAATCAGGGAGTGGTGCAGTTTATTGATCTTGGCCCAGGTTCTTTCACTTCTTGCCTTGATTGATCACAGGTCTGGGGGTCAAGCCTTTTGTTGAGCAGGTGTTAATGATAACATGCAGTTGGTCCTGAGCTCTGTAAGAGTTCTCCAGAACAGCAAATTATTTTTTTGGTGCTCAGCTTAATGGATGTTAGTATGGAAAATGTGAGCCTTATAAACAAGAAAGGTGATGTACGGGTGTAGGGAGTGTCTCTGAACCATTTTTTTTACCTCTTTTGTTTTTCCTCCTGATCCCTCCATTTTCCCCATTCTTTTTATTCCTTATCTCTTTTTCTCTCCTTTTCTTCTTTCATATATTATAATGCAGACTTCTTTTTATGTTGTTAAGAATCTAGTTGAGAGAAAAAAGGCACTATCTAGTCACTGAAAAAAGGCACAGAATGAATTTGCTTGAGAAAGTGAGAGGGTTCAGGGTGAGTGGAGAGTGTGGCTTCTGAGAGGAGACTGAACTGTTCATTTATATTAATGAGAAAACTGAGTTTGCAAGTATGAAATACACACACACACACATATACACACACACATGTATATAAGCATATATATATATATATATATATATATATATATATATATATATATATATATATATAGAGAGAGAGAGAGAGAGGGAGAGAGACAGAGAGACAGAAAGAGAGACAGAGAGACAAGTGAAATTTATTGGGCATTCTTTCAGAACAGGTTAAGTTTTCAGTATACTGTGAATTTTGAGTGTAAAGGAGAAAGAGGCTTGGGAGTGGTTGTAAGGGTCTGTGATTAACAGTTCTGTTTTCTTAGAGAAAGCAAATTTTATCCAACATATACCCTTAATAAAGAAGTTTCTTCTTTTTTCCTGAGGATTCAGTTCTCTGGGCTTCTAATGGACAGTCTGGGTTAAATCCAATTAGCTTTTGACTTAATGTTAATTTCTACAGCCCATTATTTATGGGAAAAAATCTCATTTTTAAAGTATTTTGTTATTTGAGCCATGTTAGATTGTTGTATCTATAACACAGAAATATGAAAAATGCACATGTGATTGTACAAAACGTGTAGAAATAGCTGCACTTATCAAACATATAAATATGCTTAAATTCACTAACATGAATATAGCTTACAGCAGGCAAAACCATGACATTTGAAATTATATCTTCATCTCAGGGCATGGGATGATTGCAGATCCTTACTTAACTGTGGCATGAAACCAGTTATTTACATCAGGTCATATATTTATATTTTGGCTTTAGACAATTGGATTAAATTATGAGAAAATAAGTTAAGCAAGCTCTATATACAATCTCTTGAACGGACCAGGAATTTAGCTATTCTAGCAAAATCTATGTGTTTGTCTGCCCTAGTAACACTGACAAGAGGATCCAACTATCCTGATGTTTCACTTAAGACTAAAAGATGTAGCACATTAACAAATGAATAGAAAACAAAGTGCGGCAGATTTCCTGGTTTCTCATGGTGCTGAGGAAGTGAAAGTTTGAAGAAAAGATTCTCATGACCTAGTTCATTGACGGACTAATCTATTGGTAGAATTAAACTCCTCATTGTTTCAACTACCAATCAGTGGTTCCACCCTGAGCATTGCTTTTGGGACCAAGGATTTCACACATGAGCTTCTGAAGGATGTTTCAGGTTCAAACCGTAAAATCTCTGTACTTTCTCCTCACTCACTTCCTATCTATGCTGACTATTCTGGGATTTATTTTTGCCTATGGGTAGATTTTAAATGGCTGAATTTTAAAAATATAGTCTAGTCTATAAAAACAAATCCATGGAAGGATGGATTTAATAATTAGTCATGTTAATTCTTTATACATGTTACTATAAGTTCAAGATTTTAAAATATATATGCATATCTTAAAATATATTTAAGATATATTTTAACATTGTAATACATATTACATACATTATATATTATATATTTTTATATATAATTTATATATAATATATTATATATTATAATTTATATATAATATATAAATATTTATATATCCCCAAATTCATCTCAAAACCTAGGATGTATATGCCAAACTTTGGAGAAGATTCAGGTGACTTCCATTCCTAATCCACCTGAAGCTCAGCTTATCTCAGGATGAACACAAACATCAGCAAATATAAGGAGTGTAGAGAATGGTGGTACCACTCTAGAGGCAGATGAGCAGGTTTACATCTTGACCTGTCATTCCTGCAATCCATCTGAAGCATGTTAACTCAACTTTGTAAGCCTAACTTTCTCTTTTGTAGAATGGCCTAACAATAATTTCTACCTAAAACATCTCCTGCGGAGTTATTAGGCTGCTATATGGAGGGATAAATATTTACCATCTGGTTTAGCTCTCTTTCTGCTATCCCAATCATTAAAGCACAATCAGCAGTTGCTTGAGTCAATTCAAACTCTTTCCATCATGAAACTGATGGGAACAAAAAGTAAACTCACACCAAGTCACAGTGTGCTCTCATAGATGTTTTTGTTTTGAAACACGTACTGAAATATTTAGCTTTCCTGGATCTTTAACACTATAATGATTCAGAGCCATGCTAGGGATGTATAGTTGACTCTGAGCATGCTATTCTCTTTTACCTGTCTAGTCTAATCTATAAAGTTGCTTGACAAAGTCCCAGTGGAACAGAGTATGAAGAGCATAGAGTCAAACTTATTTTCTCCAGTGGCCTCCCCTTCTGCCATCCCAGTGCCCCAAAGAAAACCAGACATGACTGAATATCTATGTCTGTTCCAGGATTACAGAACAAGTGAAGAAACTGGTTCCATCTCTCACCCTTCTTGATCCTTCCAAGTCTCTCATGTCCAAGAAGAATTCTTTCCCCTACACTTTTGTACTCTTGAGTTCTTTTGGAAGTCCTTTGGGTATAGAACTGGCACCCTTTCTTTCCTTTTGTGTCCTTATATTCTTTGTAGTTATATGAAAATCTTTTGTGAAAAAAAAAACCTAAAGGAAGAACAAAGAAAATAAAAAGTAGAGGGGAAAGAAATGGCAAAAAAGAAAAAAAAAGTCAAGAGTTACTTGACATTCTGTGTTTCCCTGACATTCATCTGAAACACTGGTTTTCTGACTGTGTGCAAATGGCTTTGTATTTCTTTGTAAGTCCCTTGGGGAAAAACTATTTCTCTGCCTTGGGATTGTACCAAGAACGACGTGAACATCCCATAAGGAGTTATCCCATATTTTAAAGGTTCCTTTTGGAATATGAATTATGCACATGTGAAGAAGAATGCCTTCTTTCAAGTCAGATCCTTTCTAGTCATAAGTATTGACTAGAAAAAGATTCAAGGTTCAATTACTATTCCCATGTCAGCACAAGGGCGATGGTGGCTTTTTTTCAAGTGTTCCCAATTTCTTCCTAACATTAATGAAAATACTTCTTTTCTATGTGGTTGCTTAATGCATTTATAGATGTGAGACCTTTATCTTACAATTTTACAGACTTCTAGCAATTAACCCACATGAACCTGATATTTGAGATGAAATAGTTGGTATTATATGGATACTGGAAAAGCCAAGGCATTCTTCAAAGACCTAGTTTCAAGTTCTTCTTATTCTTTCTGAGACATTAGACCTTTTGATCTAATACAGTGTTGTTGTTGATTTTTTAAAATAAAAACCAATTAGGCTGTTTGTTAATATTTATTAACTGAAGGCCATTTATTTTGTCATAAAATATTAACTATGGATGATAAAAGAAAGTTAACTAAATAATTTAAGTCATATTTTAAAAGAAGTCCATAGGTTAGTTTAGTAAATGAATTTTGGTGTTCTTAGTTAACATTGATCAATTTTGTTAAGATAATGACTATCTGAATACAGAAGCAGATTGCACTCCCTTTGGTATTGATTCAATTCTTCATAATTTTCACCAAAAGTGGTACATCAAACACAGTGTTGCTTTTATGCTGTCATAAAAAAAAATCAGTAAAAATTGGTTTTTTCAAAGTGATTAACCTCTCTTGAACAGCACACTAATTTTAGTTGTATGCTTCCACAAGAATTTTGTAGAATAAAATTGGATAAAGCAAAAGACAGAATCTTTGATAAACAATATGTGGTAGAATGTTTGCTACCTTGGGGAAGGTTTTCAGCTAGTAATCTAAATTCTAATGAGTAAAATAAAATGCATATGTAACTTTTAGGAGGATAAACGAGTTTTGTACCTTTTGTAAAATCCTCAACTGCATACTTTTTCGTCTATTAAATGATTAGTGTACTGCTATGAAGGCCTTCCAGGTAACATTGCCTTTCGCTCTACAGCTTGGGATCCAAATGGGAGGGGTTTGGCTTTTATGAGGGACAAGATCAACTTCATTAGGGAACATCTGGCCATGCCTAGGATCTGTACTGAGCTAAGTTATGTAGTTCTGGAAGCAGATAAGGCTGTGTCTAAAATCTGGCTGTTGTAGAGCTGCAAAAATCTTTCTGGAAAAAATATTGTTTGAGGTTGATGAAGGATCTAGGCTAGCAGTTGCACCTAGCCAAGGAAACAGGAGATAATCTCCAAAAGTGTCAACAACACATAGGGACTGAAAGAGCCCGGAGTTAGAAGGTCAAAGTATGATGAATTAGAAACACAGTGTTGTCCAGGGCCATATGAATGGAGACTTACACTTTCGAAGCCGGGTGTCTCTTATCAAGATGGAGTTTCCTGAATTGAGAGGTGAGGGACATATGTGATACGGAGATCTCAAAGTGTAAACAGTAGTCCACTTGGCTGGAGGAGACTAGGGAGGAGGAATACAAAGACATACTTTAGAGGACCGTGTCATTTCAATGACTATTATTAGTCTTGGATACTATGAACTCTTTAAAGTATACTTCACTGTGTAGTTATATGTTATTAATGTGAGTTAAGAACTTCAAATGCATTAACCAAACAATGTGATAAAGTAAAAAAAATAATTAGGTTGAAGATTCAGGTGACTGGCATCTATGCCCTCATATCTCCAACCCAAAGTTCTTTCTGTAAAATCAAACTGATAATGTCTACTCTATCAGGTATTTGATTATTAAATAATAATATACTTTGTACAAATATCAAACAGGTACTTTGTAGTTCCTAATAAACAACAGGACCTCAAGAAATTGTCACTACTTGAAACAATCTCTTGGCACTTTTTAAATTTTCCAGTGACCCTGAATTAGTTTAAAGAAGTAGTAGCGAGAATTAGAAATGTAATTATGGGTCCAGATCTGGGAATAAATTTGTGTTAGTATTGAAAATGTCTCCTCATTTTTTTGTGGTGAGAATAGTCTTTTCTGAAATCCACTCTTGCCTTCAGAGGCTGAGTTTTGACCAGACCTTGTAACTAAGTTAACAATATACTTTGAGACCATTTAAAACTACATACTCAGTCAGCTTACCTACTGCATATTCAGCCTGTTTAAATTTAACTGTCTTTTATGAAAGCAATGTAACCAACCTTATGATATCTTAGAAGTTCCATGTAATTACCTTTTACAACCTAAGCTAAACATAGCCGTTTATGTACTCTTTCATACTCCAGATACCCAGGAGAGAGAGAGAGAGAGAGAGAGAGAGAGAGAGAGAGAGAGAGAGAGAGAGAGAGAGAGAGATCTAAAAACACAGAAATACTATAAGAATATGTCTTCATTTTAATCCCAGGTGTGGGATATGGGGCTGCTTCAGATTGTCCGCAGCAGCTGACTATGATTTGCATCATGCTTTGGCAGAGGCATGATTTTGCTGGATGTAGATAGTTTTGCGCAATTGTGTAATGTTTGGAATTCTGGGACTTTTCAGAGGATATGTAAATGCTAGGGCTCCAAGAAGCATTTGGGGATGGATGTTGGTTGGCTGTTGGTTGCTGGTGCTCCCTGTTTCTTGTTGTTTTTTAAGTAGTGTGCATAGAAGACATAACAAGAAGAAAATGGATATCCTGATGGTGAAGATCAAACTTGCTCAAAGGAACTTGATTGATTAGATTAATCAATCTAATGAGAACATTGCCCTTTTCAGATTCATTGCCCCTACTTTATTCTGGGATGGTTTTCTTTCCTCTCTATCCCTTTGTCTCTTATCTAGCATTAAGGTGTTAAAAGTGTGGAAGAAAAGGAGTTAAGGATGGAAGAATGAAGAATCCACAAGGTAGAAAACTCTCTCTCTCTCTCTCTCCTCTCTCTCTCTCTCTCTCTCTCTCTCTCTCTTCCTCTCTCTCTCTTCCTCTCTCTCTCTTCCTCTCTCTCTTTTCCTCTCTCTTTTCCTCTCTCTTTTCCTCTCTCTCTCTCTCTCTCTCTCTCTCTCTCTCTCTCTCTCTCTCTCTCCTTTTTTTGCAGTGTTAGAAAATCTTCCTTGATTGCCTCTGGACCGAAGTAAATTGGAGCTTCCTACGGCTTGCTGTACCACCTTTTCCAGGCAAAGGAAGGATGTTTCTTGGTATGAGACAAGGGTGTGAGGGACGCTGTTAGAATTTCAGCCTTGTCTCTAACAATTACTGGCTCTCTCACACACATACCTCTGTCCTCTGGGGGTGCCCTCTCCTTCCTGTCCTTTCTGATATTTGTGTGCTCCTAACTGTGAATGCATCTCACTTATTCCAAATGATCACTTTGGTTTTTAATGTGCTGCTATGGTTGTAACTTCTCCAGCTCTGACAAAGGTGAACCAGCTTCTGTGTCCTGCTCCCTTTGGGGCTGTCACTGTCTGGGATTCATTTCATTTGTTGGCCCAGTGAGTTTGATTTTCTGCCTGACTCATAAAACATTATGATTTTGTAAATGTTCTCTTTTCATTTTCTCTCTTTGTACAGGAATGATGGCTTGAAGTGATGCTATTTTGTACCTTTCTGCATTTTTGGTGAAAGTCACTTCAACACCTGAGACTTTTTGGAAGGTACATAAGAGGTAATTGATTCAGGCTTTCATAGCTGGAAAGTAGTGTTGAGCTTCCAAACTCACTTCCCTCAATTCTCCCTCACTGAATTACTGAGCTCTTCATAGACCTGGAATGATGCTGGTAAATTACATTTATATAGGGTTTTTCCAGTTAGGAACACTTTAGCTTTACACTTAAAAGCTAATTGAATCTCCATAGGGTTGTAATTTATATGTTATCAAGGTCCCCAATTTACAGGTGAGAAAATCATGATTTAATAGCTAAAGCTGGCAAAGTAATAAAATTCAAACCTACTTCCTAGCATCTAGAGCTTTTGAAAATTCCACACCCATGCAGCAATTTAAAGTAGACAGAGCCATGTACATTATTTAAGTGTTACATTTATTTCCTAAAAGGTAAAAATTAGTTAAGAAGAAGTTTAGTTCATCAGTTGGAAAGCTAATTAGTGAAAAGTGACATTTAATATGAAATATGTTAGTTCTAGACATTTATATCTATTTATACAGATATAATTATTTTCTTAGATTAATAGGAAAAGGATGATTTTATACTATTATTTTATCAAACAATTTTTGCAATAAGCAAATAATGTCAAGATGTTAAGAAATAACATTTGTCTGTCAGTGGGACACCACTTAGAGCACAAATCACTCTTTTATTAATATCATCAGTTACACATACCATTTTAACAACCCACACACATATATATTATAAAGATGCACACGACATTATGTGAAAACCAACATCAATTTGAATTTGAACACATTAGACTCATAGGATTTAAAGTTAGTGCAAGTGGATGGTTCATTTATGCCAAACATATGAGATGGCCCAAGTTCAAGTATGGTGTTCTTTTAGTGTATACTTTAAATGAACTAAACTTCATTCCTAATTTTTGTCCAAAGTCAGGCAAAGAAACGTGGAAAATTATTGTGTTGAGTTTTAAGATGGGAAATGTCTTCCTCTAACATGTTAACATTTTGATACGTTTTAGTTCAAGATCCTAGAAGTAGTTAGGATATGGAAGAGTTTGAGTAAATGACAAATTCTATTTGTTTTGAAATGTGTTCTATAGTATTTAAATTCTTACTAATGATACCCCTTGCAGGGTTAGTACATTGTTTCTAGATGAAAGCTGACATCAATTTACAAAAATAATGACCTTGCAAGGATGAGGTTGTGGCCAGAAGAGTATGATTAGTAATAGGCCAAAAAAAATACAGAAGACATAACACTTTCTCAATGAGAAAGTGCTCCTACTAGACGTGATGACATTTGTCACCTGAGAGAAATGAAGGCACTAATACTAAAGAGCATACTGTCTTCAGTCTCCAGAAGCATAGAGAATGCAATCACAAACATATGTACCGTGTCGTCCATGAACACCAAACCCGGGAATGCATGCCATTTAAAAAAATAACCACCATGGCCACAGCACTACCTTAGAAACCATGAGATGTAAAATGAGAATATGTTTTATTTAGGTAGTCTTTATATGTTTGGGGATATATTGGTACATAGTGGCGGGGGAGCAAAGACAGATAATAGCAAAGATTCATATCAACTAAAGGAACATAGAATCCCACCAAGTGATACAGACAAATGACATTTTCATTTCTAGAATCAAATCACCGAGACCAATGAGGCAGTAAGATACAAAATGGTTCCTGATGATCAGGTAAGATAGGAGATCGAGGAAATGATGGCCTTGTGGCCTCTACTGCTCATATCTCTCTTTTCCTAGTCTTCAAATATTGGCACTGCCTTGGTCTATAACCTCAAATTGTTTCTTTTGCATAATTTCCCCAGAGATGCATACTCTTTCAAATATTCAGTTATGAAGAATGTGTTGATAGTGTCTTATCTCTAGCTACTTTCCTCCTGTATCACCGGGAGACTAGTAGATCTAACCTTATATCATACTTGATCATTGGAATATCTTACTACCAAGAATAAGACATTCCAATATGAGTTTATAATTTCTTTATAAAAGCTCCTTCTATAATCTTGTCTACCCTATTTTATTACCTGGGTGACACAGACATTATTCTTTGTACTTTGATTGCTATGTTTGGGAAAGAGGGATAAAATATTTTCAGACATATGCTAGTTAGTTTTTTTGTCAACTTGACACAAGCTGGTGTCATTCAAGAAGAGGGAACCTTAGTTGAGAAAACTTCCTCATCATGTTAGCTTCTAGGTAAACCTTTAGGCCATTTTCTTGATCGATGATTGATGTGAAGCGTCCAGCTCACTGTGTGTTGTGCCACCCCTGGGTCGGTGGTCCTGGGTGGTATAAGAAAGCAAACTGAGAAAGCCATGGCAAGCAAATCAGTCAACCACTTTCCTTTCTGGCCTCTGTTTCAGTTTCTGCCTCAGGTTTCTGATTGAGTTCTTGTCCTGATTCCCCTTCATGATCATCTGTGATTGGGACATATGAGCTGAAATGAATCCTTTAGTCCTCAAATTGCCTTTGGTTGTGGTGTTTTATCACAGCAATAAAATGCTAAGTATATAAGGATTTACCTTGAAGCAAAAAGCAAGGCAGTTCACACAACTCCTCCTCTCCCAACTAATGTCAGACATATCAAGTTTATTCTAACACTTAGTTGGTCGTGGAGCTATTAAATATCTGCCTCTCTATGAAATGCTTCCAGTCTCATCCATTTATAACAACCTTAGTCCAGATGCTTATTAACTTTTTGCAGTGTTGAGAAAACTGTAATAAATGGGTAAATACATTCCTTATCTTCAATTTCACTTTCTTCTCTAACTCCATTATCTCACTGCTATGAAATTTTGGGGCTGCCTGAGGAAATGCTTCAGGGAACATAAGTCATGCTTATAAGAAGACTAGATCTCCTTGACTAGCACTTCTATGCTCTCCTTTGACTACTTGTTCCATTGCTTTCCTGTGTCTCCAGATGCCTGAGGCACATCTGACACTCTGTGTTGTCTATGTTTCTATAGATGAAATTCCTCCCACCACAAAGACTGTTTTCCGCACTGTTATTCCTCACTATATTTCCCAACCTCCTCTAAGTTAGGTAATAGTTCTGGAATTCAGAGAAGGGGGTTAAAAATATGGCTTAGCCATTAAGAGCCTGTTCTGCTCTTATACAGGATTAGAGTCTGATTTCTAGCTGTTTGATTCAATGGCTGAAAGCCATTTATAACTCAAACTGGCATGCACAAGCATTTGAATTTACATACCCAAACACATATACAAGAACACATGCATATACATGATTTAAACTAATAAATATCAATCTTTTAAAAAGAAAACTATCAGTAGGAAATAGCAGTTAGAAATTTGAGTAGAGTTTAGTATTGAGCTTATTTATAAAGATGTGTATCAAATTAAAGGAAACACAAATAGGTTAAGATTCTAGCATGAGCAGTAGCTGAGCACTGTTCTTAGCTCTTTTGCTGGGAAGAAAGTAGTACCTGTGATTTCCCCTTACAAGAGACATGGCCTACTATGTGACCTGAAGCTTTCCCTTAACGGAAGAACTGGAGGTAAATCTTTTTCCCCATATCTGTCACAATATGCAAATAGAACTTACATTGGTTGATGCTGCATAATGTCTGTTTCTTGGGGACACTAAGCATTCCAGAGAGCTTGAGAAAGGGACTTCTGAAGGACAACCAAAGGACATTCACCCCAGATGCTTCCTACTTCCAGACTCCAGAACATACCTTCCTTATAATGCGCCCCATGCAGTGCTGGTCATAGCTACTTTGACCACAGGGGCTGGCCTTAAATTTTCTTAGCATTTTGTCAGAAAAGCAATACTCTAGCTACTTGAATGAATGAGTGAATGAATGAATGATAATGTGAGGACAGGATCCAACAAGCATGAGGTTAATTATCTATTTTACCTCCAAGAACTCCAGGTTTGAGCTTTACATCTTTCTCTTTCTATTTTATGCCCCCTTTCTTGTGCGTGATGTGTAAATGAGTACAAGTGTGTACATTGCTGTCTTCTTCATAATTTTTAAAAAACGATGTTGGGTCAGACAAATACCAGACAATTCACAAACTGTAGATAAACACAAGAAAATAATTTTACTGAGAAAATGATCTCCATGTAGTCATTTATTCATTGGATTTAACCCCATGCTGCTATTAGTTATGCAGGGAAAATAGTGTTTTAATGACTCTTCAGAAAATGTTCACCACAGGAAGAAATACTGTAGGACTGGAATAGACTGAGAAGATATTAGTCTTTCTGTGCATTTTGTGGCTCTTAATGTCATCACACCTATGTGCTCCAAGAAAGATACTGCAGTGGAACAGATGAAAGAAGCAGTATATAATTCTTATGCAAATTAAGACATCAGAACACATTCAGTTGTCCAAACAATAGAATGTCACTGTTCACCCCTCCTATTAGACAGTCTGTGGCTACAATTAAAGATAACATAAAAATAGGAACAGTTAGTAGTGCAGTTCTACATGTTGTTTTATTTTTAATGAAGTTCTTTCACACAAGGAAGTGTTATTAAATAGTTAAGATATTTATGAACAAGTTAAATTCTCTTGTGACAAGAAAAGCAAGTCTCTAAAAATTTGGAGATAATGTACTTTTTATAATAAATTATGAAGCCAATTTTTATAGAGTTGGATGTAGTGTTGTAGCCCAGATCTAGATTTTTACTCCTGAAATTCTTTGTCATATTGTGTTCTATCCTAACAGCAAGCTCTCATGTAAAAAGATGTCATCCAAAATTAGTTAGAACTGGATAGATGGCTCCACAGGTAAAACAGCTTACTGTCTACTTGATGACCTAAATTAAACTCCAGGAGCCTTCACTGGAGAAGGAGAGGACAGACACTTGCAAATTGTCTTCTGGCCTCTACATATACCCAGTGCCACCCAAGCACCCTCCCCATAGGAGAGATACGATAGATGGTTGAATAGATAGATGATAAATAGATGGATAGATAAATAGATAGATAGGTAGATAGATAAGAAGATAGATGAGTAGGGAGACATATTCTTCATAGCTTTTAATGTGGAATCTTGTTACTTTGTACAATAGATTGTTTATTAAGAGCTTGAATATGGATGTCTACATCCACTTATAAAATATTTATGTTAAAGAAATATTATGAATTCATGATTGTGAGATAATAATCATTGTTTCCCTTCATCATAGGACAGCAAAAGTAGCCCTACTTTAGTCTGGAGAAAAAAGTTAATTTCTATTTTCATAAGAAGGAAGGACTAATGTTATCTAAAACAGTTCTTTCAGTAGTAAATTGGTATGGGAATTCCACTTCTATTGAGATTTTTTTCTGTTAGTCTGGTAGAAATATGACCCTAATTTGGAAGATGGAAATAGCAGGAGGTAATTAAAAATGAATGCAGAGACTTGCAGTAAATACCTAGAACTATATCCTACCTTCTCCCCATAATTGTATTAATTATGATACATCTAGAAAATATTTTTGCTTTCCTGTTAGCATTTTCTTTTAAAGATTAAGATATAATTATAATATGTCTTCCTTCCCTTTCTTCCAAACCTTTCCTTATAATCTTTCTCACTCTCTTTTAAATTTATGATCTTTTTTTCACATGGCTGTATGTGTATGTATATACACATATGTTTCTAAATGTAACCTGTTCAGACATTTAATGTTACTTGTATGTATTTTCAGGACTGACCTTTTGGTACTGAACAACCAATTGGTATGCTCTTCCTTCTCTAGGGAAGACCATCTCTCTCAGTTTTCCTTCTTGCCTATAGTTCTTTGTGCACTCTCATGGGCTTTTCCCTGTTCAGTTTGACATGTCCATTGGTGTCAACCTTGTTCATCTCTCGCTTGGGCAGTCATGTTAATGAGAATTTATAGGTGTAGCTTCTGATATTACTAGGAGATATAATCTTACCCCAAATTCCTCTGGCTTTTCCATTCTTTAAGAAGAATTTTTTATTCTGATAAAAGCTAACTTTGATTTATTCACATGTAAGTTTTATTTTTAGACTTGTAAATAAAAAGCAAGACTTCAACTGCCACAACATAGTAATAAAAATAGTAATAATAATAGGTAGTGGGAACTACCGATGTCAGTATTAAGCTGTACCTTTGGGGGAGGAAAACCAGAATTAGAGGGTGACAAGAACTATCATGGGAGATCCATGAAATCGAGTCAAGTTCCCCAGCAAAAACCTTGCACTGAACTAAGTCCCAAACTAAGGTTGTTTGCCATATCCCAGGCTAAGGTTGTTCATGGCAGTGATGCTCTGGCCTTGTTAAGTAGAAGCCTAGAAGGAACTCTAAAGGTCTTTCTTTGCATCCCACCTGGGGTTCAGTGATGTGGAAGAGGATATTGGATACCTTGCCACCGGACTCTGGGCTTCTTCCTTTCATTTTCACTTTTCCCACTGTCTTTACTGATCATAGCATTGTACTTGAGAACCTTAGTCATCAGTGGGCAAGCAGAATATGTTTACTTCATGTGGAAAGCAACTGTGGTCCAAGCTTATGGGCCAGCTTTCTCTGTGCTGTCATGAAGACAGGAAGGAAGGAGGTAAGGAAGATATCAGTGGATACCAAAGGAGAAGAGTTCCTTCAAGGACTGCTGCTATCAAAGATTTGTTAGCTACAGCTTGGTCTAGTATCCTACACTGGTTGTATTTCACTTCCTCAAAGCTTGAGGTGGTTCAGATTCTATCTAGTTGGAGAACTGCTATGTTAAAGCCTTGCTGCTCAAGGATGGCTTGTGGCCAGGAAGCATCAGTACCATCAGGGAGTTTGTTGGAAACAGGATCTCCCAGTCCACCAGGACCTGCTGTATTAGTGCTGTCATTTTCTTCTTTTTTTTTAGCATGACCCCAGCCAGTTCTGAGGCTGAAGCAGGTTTATTTTTTCCCAATCTGCTTTTATACCATTTTAATTACATGCAAGTATTAAGGTCAGTTCTAGGTTGAGGAACAAGCAATACAATAGATACAAATAATCAAGGAACAAGCAAGACAATAAACACAAATAGTCAAAGAACAAGCAAGGCAATAAACAAAATCCTATGATCACTCTCTTGATCACTTTTAGGAAGAAATTGTAAAGTCATTGAGTGTTCCTTCTTGCCTTGAGGAACTAACTACACCTAAATTCTAATTGCTAGGAGAACTGAGTCTCTGATGTCATTTGGAAAGCACCTTCTGATGGAAGTGTTATGACTTCTATGTGAAAAGATACATAGAAAACTTAATGTGATCTCAATGTGAGAAACACATAAAAACAAAGGTAGAACAAGGGCTGTGGTTATAATTTAGTTGGTAGAGTACTTTCTTAGCATGCTTGAAACTCTGAGTTAGTTCCCAATGTAGCACAAAACTGAATGTGAGAGCACATGTCTGTATTCCAACACTCTGGAGAAAAGGGAGAAGAATCAGAAGATTGAGATCATTCTCAGGCTTTATAGCAGGCTTGAGGCCAACCTGAACTACACAAAATCCTGGCACAAGCAAGCAAGTAAATGAAACAGTTGTAGTCTGTTTTGTGAGTAGTGTATTTTAAAGGGGAACCCTGGAACTGTTAGAGAGAAAATTCAGTTACTTCTTCTTTCTAAGGTATTTTGTGAAATAATTGGGAACAGAAGAGTGGCTTGGCTTTAACAAGAATTGGAAAGCCTTCAGAGCCAGCATTTGATGCCTATAATGGGAAAAAGTAGACTGCATGTTATAAATCATGCCAGTTTATTGGGAGTGGGTGGGATAAATCCTGAACTATGTGAAGAAGGAATTAACAAGAGAGTGCTTTATTCTGAAAGCACTTTATAAGATATATAGCAAGTGAAACAGCTTTAAATAAAAGATCTGGCAAGAAGAACAGGAGGGAAGGCTGAAGGCAGGTGCCATGCTCTGGAACTAGGTATCTGCTGTCTGCCAAACCCTTTGATTTGGGAACCTGGATTACCTGACATTGAGAACATGGTTCTGTATCTGAAGAGACTATACGAAATGACAGCTTGAAAAGAGCCAACTATTGTGTTTAAAAGACTCTAGCATTGTGTCCTAGCACAAGTGAACTGAGGCTAGTTGGAAGATAATGAAGGACTGAAAGAAACAAAAGGAAAACAGATATGCAGAACTAAAGCCCTCTTAGTGGCGATCACAGTCTCCACACCAAGCTGCTTCACTACCTCTTTGATATCCTCAGAAATTTCCTCTTCACTGGTCCTTTATCATCTTGTCAATATATAAAAGCTGCAGGATTTTTTGATTCCCAGCCCTATACTTCTCAATACTCTTTGTAGCCAGATTAGAAAGATACATCTATGTTCACTACATAATGTTCCTTCAGTCTCCCCAGAATTCTCTCATTCTTTACTGCTGAAGTTCCATGTCTTGAACGTTCCCGATAGCCCCACACTGCCATGCCTTCTGGTCTCTCAGTTGCCAATCTTCTGGAGTCCTGGGTGGTATTTACCATTGCAAATCAGTATATGGCTTCTATCACTGTCCTCTCTATCTTTGGCCCATTATTTATCAATCTTCTTCAAAATTTCTTTACTTTCAGAGGTCTTTCATTGCTGATGTTAATACAAATGATGTCTATTTGCTAGTACTATTCTCTGTTCATTGCTGTGCAGGCAACCATGTTGATTTCCACTGAACTCTATTCCTAGCCAGACCTAGGAGTAAGCATGCAAATATCATCTGCATTTCTTGGCCTTGGGCTGTCTAAGAGGTCAGATACCTAGCTCTTGTTTATTCTTAATTATTCTCCTCTTCTGTGCTTCCATCCTTTAGTGGGATTCCTTTGTAGGTGTATCTGGTAGAAACTTAGCCAGCTGTGACTTTCATTTCTCACACCCTCACAAATCTGTAAACCATATCAGTGCATATACATTTATAGATATATTTACTTTAATGTGCTATGTAGTTCAAGGGATCTAAAAAGTAGGGAGGGGAGGGACAAAAGGAGGGAGGAAAGGGGGAAGAGAAAGAGGCTATATTTATAAAACAATGAACTGTATCTCTGCTGCGAGGGAGAAGCTGGTATGGTTATTGGAAGATGGAGCTGTTCTAGCTATGATATTGAAGGCCTAACTAGGGTAAAAGGATAAGAAACATGTTCAGAATAGGAAACATGTTCAGGCCCAGACCAGTGAACAGATGGACAGGCAAGCAGTTCAGTAGGCTCATCAACAGCAGGGGAAATAAGCCAAGCCGAAGCCCAGGAACAGTTGGGGAGTCCTTGGTCATATATATATATATATACATATACATATATATATATATATATGTATATGTATATATATATATATATATGTATATATATGTATATATATATGTATACATATATATATATACTATGTATCAGATAATACGTTGGTATGAGGACATGCTGTCACAGAGTCATATGGTGTCCATCAATTTTTGGAGTTTTACCCCCTTTCTGTTGTTTATTGCCTGTTGTCTGTTATGTTCTACAAATTCTTGGATTTAGTTTTCTTGTTGTGAATTTAATAATCCCGCATGATCCTATAGTCTCAATTACCCCAATAAATTTATGGGGTGACTCCCTTTATACTTCCAAGAATAAGTCATTTATTTGTATTTTGGTTGGTTGGTGCCTGAGAGAACATTCTTCTTTGGGGTCCATCCAGCTACTCTAGTCATGATTCTCTCTCAAAATGGAGTCAAAAGCTGCTTGTATAAATGAGTCTCCTGGGGGTAGGCACAGCTTGAAAAACCACTGTGTTTATATATATAATATGGAATGACAGAGTAGGGCATTGCCTCATCTCAATAGGTTATGTGAATTTTTTGATTGCTTAATTTGATGTGAGAATGATATCAGAAATGTCATATGGTCTACGTTAACATTTACTATCAAAATTTGAATTTGATAACCACATAACAGATATTTAGTGGAAATTCAAAATGTTCCAAGATCCCTTTGTCTTTTGAATTCATGTAGAAGATGCATGACTAATTTAGGATAAAGAATTTGTGTATATAGTTTAATTATCTGCCATCTAAGTGCTTCCTAGTAATCCAAATATGCTGAGAGGGCTTGATGCTTTGTACCATGAGAGACAGTATGTGGAAGTAGAAGCATAAATATGACTGTCACTGTTTCTGCTTCTCAAGATTGTTTTATGCAGCAGAACAAAGAGAAAAACTTCTTCAAGGGTCATTCAAAAGAGATATTGTGGGGTGTGGAGGCAATCAGACTATAACATTTTTTGCCTCATTGGTCATCAAAGTTGATTTGGTTGACCTGGCTTGGTAGGTGGGTATCTCTTTCCTTTCTCACTGTTCATGTTTGTCCTTCCCAGAGCTGCCTTCTTGTTTAAGAATGTACCTATCAATAGCTGGATTCCTATGCTAGAAACTCCAAATAGATTCTAAGAAGAATTGTATGCATGTGTGACTGATCATGTATAGCAATGTGATAAACTCCGAACTGAGAAGACAAAAGTTCATGGATATTCACCATAAAATAAAGGGTAACCATGCTAAAATCCACAGACCCAGAGAAAGTAAATAACAAGGAAGGCTCAAGGACATGTATGACTCTTACTGTGAAGGGGAAATACAAGAGATACTGCAGGTGGATATCTGGAAGGGGTCTGGATGATGGAGTAGGGATGGGAACAGGAGGGATTGGGTGAGGATCTCATGGAAGGAGAGACAGCTGGAAATAGGGGTGCATCTCTGGGATGAACTAGAAACCTGGTGCAATGGAAACTTTTAGGAATCTATTGGGGTGACCCTAGCTAAGACTCCTAGCAATGGGGGATATGGAGATGAACACGCCATCTCTTATAACCAGGGAAGACTTCCAGTAGAGACATTGGGATACCAACCCAGCCATAGAACCTTTGACCTACAATTTGTTCTGGCTATAAGATGTGCTGGGGTAAAGGTGGTGCAGAAATTGTAAGAGTGGCCAATAATAATGACTAGTCCAGCTTGAGAACCATGCCATGAGAGGGACCAACCCCTTACACTGCTTCCAGAGCCAGGACCCAGAGGCTAGATAGTCCAGAGACATAAGATAGAACCAAACATAACTGGCAAAAAAATCAATGAAATGATTCCTAATGATATTCTGCTATCCTAATAGATTGATGCCTAGCCCAGTTGTCAGAGAAGAGTCACCCAGCAACTGATGGGGACATATTTAGAGATTCAAAGCCAAACAAGTACAGCTTGGAGAATCCTGCAAAAGAGTAGAAGGAAGCATTGTAGGAGCCAGAGGGTCAAGAACACCACAAGGAAACCCACAAAAGTCAGTATAGTCAACTAACCTGGGTTCATAGGGGCTCATAGTGACTGAAGTGACAACCAGGGAACATACATGGGACTGACCTAGGTCCTCTGCACTTACATTACAGTCGTGTAGCTTGGTTCTTCATGTGGGACTCCTAACAGTAGGAGGAGGGGCTGTCTCTGACTTTGGTTTCTGCTTTTGAGAACATTTCTGCCTACTGAGTCCAGTCTTAATATGAGGGAAGGTGCCTAGTCTTACTGCAACTTGATATGCCATGGGTAATTGATGTCCATGAGAGGCCTGCCCTTTCCTAAAGAGAAATACAGAGGTGGAGTGAATGAAGGGGCATTGCAGGGTATGGATTGGGAAGAAAGTAGGGGGAAAAAAGTGTGGTAGGGATATAAAAAATAGATTTTTTAAAAATGAGGGATTTTGTAAGACAAGGCAAGGAAATTAGAAAGAAAAAATAAAAGGGTGCTATGGCCTATGGTGTTTTTCCCTATCCCCTGTTTCTTAAAGAAAGAGGAAGAATCTAAAAATTTAGGATCACTGGACGTTTCTTCTGTTTTGTACAATCTACTCTGGGAATTTTTTTTGACATTTAAAAGCTACCCCAGGTCCCCATCCCAGATTTTGTTCTTGTTCCTAGATTGTTCAGCCCTCTAGGCAGCTGTTTGCTACCCTTCAGAAAATTCAGTCTATTTTGAACATAACTAATCCCTTTTCTTTCAGCTTCCATTCACTGGTTTGCTTTCCTGGAACTTCCAAAGTGGTGATGGTATCATTACTTAGCTTCATTCTTTGCTAGAAGTGTGGGATGCATTTCACATTTTTCCAGGTCTCTGCATTATGGGTCAGGAAGCCTTATTCAACATATTGTCTTAGACATCTATAAAGCTGAGTTAAATGTCCCCATTCTATTCTTTAGGTCCACAAAATTTCTCCTTGTCTTGGAAATTGCAACTGATGTGGCTATCATAATTTCCTTACATGCTTACTGTAGAAGGCTACTCCCTCCTTGCCTTCCTGCTATGTGTATAGAACAGGTAATAAATAAAATCAATGTCATCTTTTTGACAATCTTTCAGTGGTTCAATCAGCCTTGTGCTCACTCTTCTGAGTTTCCTCTGTTTGGAGGAATGGTCACATCTTCAAACTCTCTCAGCAGGATCAGTCAGCATGATTCTGAGTAGAACACAGTGGGAATCGAAGGGGTTTTACTTCTTTTCTATCTCCTAAAAGAATAAAAGCCATTGGCACACACCTAGCTGGACTGATGTAGGGCCTGAAAATTCTCCACATGCTGTGCATAGCTATCTTGCTGTGAACTTTGCTTCTCTACTTAACTCCTGGAGATTGTAGTTCTAGGGAAGACCCTACTTCAGCAAACTAGTTTGCCAGAGACAGTTAGATGACTGGGAAACTTATCGAATTCTTACCACTGTCAGCTTTCTATTTCCATTTCCTTTCTTTTAAATGTTTATGTTTCCTTGGAAGAAGTAAATCCAAGAAAACGAGAAGTGATACTATGGTGCTATAAAATGATCAATTTCCTTGTGAGATACTCTAAGAAGGATACTCTTCTTTCCCAACATAGAATAAAACTGGGTGGGTTTTACTTAATCATCATGGGATCCGGGGAACTCTGTGTTCTGCAAACTTTTCTGTGACTTTAACAGGTCTCAGGGAGTCTCTGCTTTACCCTTTAGAGAAGGCAATATTTCTAAAAATTCTAATTTGATGTTACACTTTCCTCCATAAAATTGTTCAAAAGTGTCTAAGTATGTCTATAGGATGAAATTTATATTGAATGTTTACATAATAGACTATGATTTTTTCCACACTTGTTCTTACCTACTACCCTCCATGGCTTTTCCCGAGGCTCTCCTATCCCCAGTATCCTACAGTTCTCCATTGGTCACTGTACCCACCAATGCTAGGTCAGTGCCAATGCCATCTATTTAGGGAAGGACTCTCTTCACTGATAATATTTTCCTCCCTTTCTATCTAGTCCCTTGTCCCTTCTCTCATAACACTTATATATCCCTTGCTTTGGCTCAAGAACTGTTCTAATTCCTGGTCTCATTATTCATCAGACTAAGAACAAGATTATAAATTCTGATGTATTTGGAATTTTCCTCTGTGCTTAATTGTATGAGATTTAGTATCATAAACCAACTTGATAAAAACTAAGAGTGAAGAATAAGTGGCTGGACAGATAATCAGTGGTTAAGAATGCTTGCTAGTGTTCAGAAGAGATGAGATCAGTACCAAACATCCACATGGTGTCTTACAACCACCATCTGCAAGGACCCAATGGCCTCTTTTGAACAAACCTACACACACACACACACACACACACACACACACACACACACACACACACAATCAGAGCAAAAACACATAAAACAAAACATCCCAATTCCAAGTACAAAAGTATGAAATCATCATTTTAAATGAAATCTCACATTTTCTTAAATCATCCACCATAGACAAAATAATATTTATGGTGTCATACTCTGTAGATGACTCATTGAATGTTAAAGTGGAACTAAACAGGTAATATAAGTTATGCATATTTGTTTATAGGTTTCTTAGTAGCTACCTAGAAAGTACCCTAAACATCACTGTGAATTAAATCTCACTAAATGTTTCAGACTCTTACCAGATTAGCTTCTTAGAGAAGGGAAGAGAGGGGAAAATATCATAGCTACAGCTTTTTATTTCACCTGGGATGGGATTGGATCAAGACTAAATTTTTATGTACCACTTTGTAGAGCAAAGAAAAAAAAATACAGGTTTAACTTACCAATTTTCTCATCCTGACTAAAATGGGGAGATTCTGAGGACTTTCTGACTCGGTTCATGGAAAAAGGCAACCCAGAAACACAGATTAGAGGATAGTGCTCTCCAATGCTCAGATAGTCATTTTGTTCTCATTTTGTCACCCTGACTCAGTAAATATGAGTATCTTTTCTTAACAGCAAATTTTCCATTTTTCAGGGCCACCAAAAATGCCAGACTTCCCTGATCCTGGAGTGTGTTAAAATGGTGGTCTCTCCCTGAGCAAGAGAGCCCAGTAGTGATGAGCTGTGTTAGCCACAAGATGTCACTGAATTTTCAAACAAATGGCTTTAAAGGACATTGGCCTAAAAGTTAACATGAAACATAAGTTTTCTGTGTTCTTCTCCATGGCATCTATGGTGTAAGTAATGGAGCTATCATTCACTGGAACACATTTTCTCCATTTAGGTTTTGGAAATTATTTTGCCTTATCCAACCATTGCATTGGGAACTGCCTACAATTCATGAATGGTGCTTTTCATAATGCATTACCGATCCTGTCTCCACTTACAAAGATATGGAAACTATTCAGAAGAACAAAACAATATATATTTAATAGCCTTTCCATTACAGAAAGCTAATAAAAATTCCACCATGAATAGATTTTACTTAGGAAATTACATTTCCATTTCTCTTGGGAAAAATAGGTACTTTATTTTTATGTTTCTCTGTAAATGACTGCAAAATCTCACAACTTCTGCGCCTCCTAGTTGTGCGGCAATTTTATCAACTTTTAGAAAAAAGTGCTACTAGATTATTGTCATCAATTATAAACTTTCTTCTATGAACTTCCGACATTATGTTAGTTACATTGATCAGGGGGCTGAACATGCATCTGTTTTTCCACAAGAAAAGTAAGATTAAACGTAAGAAAAGGTAATCAGCAAAGCACAGCAATCTCAGCCTTGCATATTTTATAATCTCTGATCACAGCAGGGATAATAGTTATCTAGCTGCAGATTTAAATAATAAGCTTTAAAAATCTCAAACCAAACAGTGCCGTTATGAACTGATGTATGTTCCTCATTTATGTTTTTTTTTGCAAAGATTGTTAATAAGTTGAAATTCTTATAAAAGACTGATCTTTAGCATTGGAAACCTCATATTCTACTCAAATATTTTTATCTTTCTTTTTAACTGACAGGCCATAGATGTTTGCAAATTTAAACATAAATAGAGTTTTCCTTCAATGCCTTCATCCTACTTAAATTTTATTTCTACACCATTCCTGCAATAGAGGAATTTCTTCTGGGATAGCCAATTTTTCCCTATTAAAACCTCTAGTTACACAAATGGCTATTGCTATAGTTAGTATTCCGTAACTCTTTCACAACTTCTAGTAAAGTTTCTGTTGGATTAAATACTAATCTAGGTCTATCCTGGAATCATGTACCCCTCTGAAGATGCTTTTGTGGGGATGAAATAACTGGTACTTCCTCCCTACGGTAGTCACTTGAGATTGTCATGGGGGTAGCTCCTTGTGGTGTAATGAGTATGTAAGGATAATAATTTTCACCTCTGTCATGGCACAGGCAAGTGATAGAGTTTCAAAATGAACAATAATGATCAAAATTATTACTCTACCGAGAGATAATATGCACTTGCAACCTCAGTCTCACTGGGGAGTTTGTCACCTCGTTCCCATATGTGTAGGTAACAGAGGAGCTGGATAGATAGTTAAATTATAAAGGGGATTTAAAAATATATGTTGGAATTTCTTTGCTACTATTATGAGGTCTGTAATTCTGTTTATGCAAAATTATGCTATATTTTTAGTAACAAAATATCTTAGTGTGGTATAGCTAGTGTCATAAATTTAAGTATCTCCCAGGGCAGTTGATTTTGGTGATGATTAGATTAAGTTCTCTTGCTCTTCTGTTTGTTGACTGCATTTTTTGAAGAATGAAGGCTGAGATAGAGAGCACAATATACTTTATTTTATAGTAATGTAAAAGTCCTCAGAAGGAGAAAAGGGCTATGCATGTATAAAGGGGTTTACTGTGGCTAAAAATGCAAACGTTGTCCTAGAATGAAACTTAAGTCGTGGTGGTAGGTATAAGCCATGACTTTGCCTCTTGAGTGCATGCTTCTGTCCACTATGATTGTCAGACATCTCTTGGTTATGTAGAGGATTATCACAAGACCACATTTCCCCACCATCATGGCACATCCATTGTAGTTATTTATATGTGATTGTTCTGAACATCCATTGTTGTCATAGGGCTGTTTCTGCTTGATATTCTACGTATGCTCGACAATAGAAATGTCAAGAAATTGATTTTTGTAACATTTAGACACATAAGCATTTTAGAAACAACTTGAGGAATTTAAACATACAAAAGTTATGTGAACTTAAAAATATTACTTGACGAAAGAAGAGAACTCCACCTAGTTAATCCAAGTAAAGGTGCTTTTCTAGATGTTTATTTATGACAGATTTTAAAGGAAATTTCACACAGGACAGAAGACAACATTTAGGAGTTGTCTATCACATTCATTTCTTTCCACCCCAAGCAAGTCATCTGTATCCATTTTACCAGTGTCCATTGATGCAGAGTGTGACTGGGATGCTGAGATCTACCTCCTGGAATCTGTGCCCTTCCAGCACACACGTTGTTGATCGATACAGTTGACTTGATCTCAGTATCACTTTCTTCATGTGATATAAACTAGAGATACCAGTATCACCTATCATCAGGTTATATTGTGACATTTGAATAAACTGATACATACATTTTAAAAAGTTCCAAGTGTGTGAAAACACTCATTATTGTTATTGCTATCAGTACTGTTATTATAGTATATTTCTGCCTAATATTTCTATTTGAAAAAAAAAAGATAATTTTTTTCAGCTAAGGAAATTTAAACCCTACCAATTTTGACTATTATTATATGAAAATTCTCTTTGACTGCTCTAAGCATTTTGCCTGGTAAAATTGGAATGGGTCCTACAGATCAGAGCAATGAGGAGCTAGGTCAGTGCTCAGTGAACCCTGATAAATTGTTCTTTGATGAGTTGTCATTTTGTATTCTTAAAAGAGGCATTAAGAATTTATAACAATGTTCTAGCTACATTATCATTTGGATGGTGTGTTTATGGTAATTTCTCCTGCCAATCCTAATTACCAGAAGTTAAATTCATTAAAAAATAATATTTTTTTCAGTCTCTTGTCTGATTCACCTTGCTTCCTAGAATGTATCAATTTCCTTGTGGTACACTTGCCAGAATTATGAAATAATTTATTCATATCCCAAGTGGAGTATATTAGAGATACTCTGATTTATTCACCAGGCTGTTTCCAGGCACTTCTGGATGCCTTGTGGGTGTCTACAAATTTCCAATAGAACCTTAAGAGTGACCTAGTCTAACAGATCAAGCTACTTGCATGTGCTTAGTGACAGGTGTTTCTCAGTCTAGTTTTTCTTTTCTTTTTTTTTGGGGGGGGGTTCTAGCCTGGAAATTGCATGTGCAATAGTTAGGAAGAGTATCTTAGAGCCAAAGTAAAGTTATAAACCTTTACTCATTTTAGTATGACTAGCATATGGATATTGCTAACAAATGCCATTAACTGTGTTGCAGAGGGTTAATGAAACTATTTAGATATTCCTATACTAAAACACACTCCCATCATGCGATTTTTTCGAAGAGCAATTGCTTCCTATACAAAGGGCCATCAGTGGCAACTAGATGGCTAGATAGGCTACAGCTCTAGACTTTAATAAAGAACATTTGTTTCTATGGTCAGACACCATAGGCATGAGGCCAGGGTTTGCTAATACAACAGACATATGAGATACAGAAAAACTTTTTTAAGGCGCTTTGTCTTTGCAGTGGAAGAGAAAAGAACATAGACTATTTGGGCTTAGTCTGGAAATATTCATGTTTCAATGCTATAAACCACACACTTTCTATTCCTGGATGACCTGACAAGAGGCCTTTATCGTTTAAGATTTTTATGATGAAGAAAATTCTATTTTTTACTTCCATTCAAGAAAATAGTGGATCTGCTATTCTTTTGAGTGAGAAAGCTTGTAAAAGGGCTTTATGGTTTCTATTGTGAAAACTAAATCTCTATGGGATTTGAAAGCTGGTAGTTTCTCTATATTAAAAGAACCCATTAAAGACTGAATGGGGAGTAGGGAGAGGACTGTAAAAAAAAACAAACAGCAAGCTAGGAGGTTACATGGTATCACAGTTGTGGAGAAGTACAGGAAAAAAGTGATTCATGTTGCACAGAAAAGGTGAAATAACTCTCACGATTTGTTAACTACAGAAAGATTACATTGATTTCAAAGTTTTGAAAGCCGCTGAGCGAAACCATGAGGACATCTCAGTGGTTATCAACCTGTGCTTCCAATCCACTTCCATAAGAAAGTTTCTTGGACTCAAAACCCATTGTACCTCCTTAGCTGCCACTGTGCCTGGGGACTGTAGTGGGCACCTGTAAATGCTGCTTGTGTTCTTCATTATTGGCCTACAGATTTAGAACAGTTTTTAGATGTAAAGAAAGTGAAATTATTAAAAGCCATTCCTGTGTCTGCTTTTTTTCTTTAAATCTTTTCCTTCCCTTGGAAGATAGGGCTCTAGTCAATCCTGGAGATGCAGATTAGTCATAAATCCATTTTCTAAAAAAATTTGACCATAGATCCCAATACTCTTTTTAGTCAGAGGGACCATTTTGGGCTATCTTTCTCCTTTCAAATTTATTTTGTTTAAAGTGCTGAGCTTATGAAAACTATCAGGATGACAGCAAAGCGCTGTAATAAACAATGCGTATCCTGTCCCTGTTTCAATAGTAATGAAGACAAAGAAATTGTATGATGAGCCATAAATTACACCCTTAGAGGCTTGTGTTCCACATATATCACTCACATATACCTTAGTTGAAGGCTGAGAACCAGCCAATGAGAACTTAGCCAAGCATTCTGTCTTCTAACTGTCCATCTGCCTTGTGTTCACTGGTAGCCTGGCTGGTGAGTCGTTTTGCCCTGTTCCACCCGACCAGAGAAGCCCTGGCCATGTGGCTTGCTTCCAGGCTTTGAGGATTCGTGGTTCCAGCTTTTTCAGCTGACAGGAAATCTGTTCAGAGTCTCCTCTGGGAACCCTCAGCTTCTCCCATGCTCAGTGTTCTTTGTTCCTTGAACTCCAGGATTCCCAGGACTGGCAAAAAAAAAAAAAATTACCTTTCATTTTGGACCAGGGAATGAAGATTTTTCTCTCAATTACAATGGGACAACTATTTTTCTTTCTTTCCCATGATGTCTGGCATCTCTTATCAACCTGCATTCCAAAATTCCCTGACATAAAGCTCAACAACTCACAAAGCATTTTATGAAGCATACAGTGCCTCTAACAGAGTGGAATTTTTTTTCTGAAATAAAATAATTGTATTCACAAAACTTTGATTTTTTTTCTGAACTAATTGTATTTGAGGGGAAAAATGTTAGTTTTGAGTAGAGGAGAATAAAGCAAGAGAGTGATTTTGGAACTTTTCGAAAGCTTTATGAAGCAATAGCCTATTCCTTTTGTTTCTTATATTGGGACTACTGTGAGGAAATAGAGTCCAGGGTACAATGTGCAACAGCATCATAGGATCAAGCTCCATGAAAAGACTCAATCATCTGTCAAGCAGTCCTAAGAATCACTACAGCTGGGAGTCTGATGGGCACTTGTAGCTCCTGCCACAGAGATCAGGAAAGGTTTAACCACTTATATCTCTTGGTGCAGTGAACAAGCATGTGGTCTGTGGAAAGACCTGCTTTAGCTGTGATTCTAGTCTGGCATTTATGTTTTCCATCAACATAACATAACATTTTCATAAGCAAAGAATATTTAAGACATTCAATGTTTAACTGTCATTCTTATGAAATGTCAGCCAGAGCATTGGACTCACATTGAGACGATCAGGCTGTTTTGTTAAGGAGACTCATAGGATATCCTAGAGGGTACTTTTAAAGATACAGAACTAAAGGAGAACTCTAAGTAATTACTAGCTAGAGATAACCTGGGTATCCATGACTGATGGTATGCTTCTTCCCCTGGAAATCTTCTGTTGCTATTTATTTCCATTAACATAAGGATGACTAAGGTTCCTGAAAAGCTGCATGCTATAATTTTGGCCTGGTCTATTATTTCAGGTTCATTACAAAATACATTCCCATGTATTCCATGTAAAATCCCATGTATTAGCTGTATGAGACAACTTGTTGCTTGGGTGTGCAGAACAAAGAGTAACATACCCATACATAAATGCATATGGGATCTTAACAAAATCTATGTAAATCTGAAAACCTTATGTTGGTATCCAAACATGAATTTGCACTGCTTAATTCAACTAATGAGAAATTCAGACAAAAGGACTTCGTGGTGATACAAATTAGAAAAGAATTGGGCTATAGTTGATCTACAGTGACTTAAAAAGTTTACAGTAGCTCTGAGGGAGGCCACGATCTATATTTTAATTTTAGTCTGAAAACAGAGTTAAATATGTTTGTCAAAATTCATCAAGGAATTTCTTACATTGACAATATAATCTCCTCTTTATAGATCAGAGTACACTACTTCAGGAGTCCATCCTTGTGCTAATGTCTGCTGCTGAGACTTTTCACCTGGCAACTCCAGGCATATCCCAAGGACTAAATTCTGATTATTCTTGTTTCTATGAGATGATTAGTCAAGTTGCAAAGGGACACTGTGGGCAACATCCTCCTTGTGTTTTCTAAAACTCCGAAGTGGGAATAAGGATGGTGAAGACAAATTCTGTGTTAGAATTCAGGGTCCTTCTTTATAAGAACCAAAAATAAGAATAATGTCTATTCTCTTTGCTACAAAAATTGTAGTGTTTTTTTTTAACCAGTATATTCATGTTGTCAGGACTATTGTTAAACTGTAGAGTGCTGGCTGACTTTTTTATTCGTACATCAAATAAGTATCAGGAGCACACATTTCCCTGATCTGAATAGCTGACACTGATGATCGAGGACACATGGCATGAACAAAATCATAAACAAGGCACAGAGGTTAAACAATATGTTTGTATCGGTTAACTCGCTTATTGTTATAAAATACCTAATAAGGAGCAACCCAGCAGAAAAAAGCTTATTGTTGTTTATAGCTTGAAAAATGCAGCCCATTGTGATTGGGAGAGCATGGTTATAGAAGTATGAGTTATCTGCAATCAGAAATCCAAAGAGATAGATGCTAGTCCTCAGCCTGCTTTCTCCCTTCTCTTGAGTATGGTGCCTTAGCCCATAGAAGGGTGCCGTCTATATTTAAGGTGAGCATTTCCTCCTCAGTTAAACCTTTCTGAATACACCCAGAGATATATGTTTCCATGGTGATTCCAAATTCAAGCAAGCTGATGATGGGTAGAAATTAATCATCATAATATGTATTTTAGAAGACAGAAAGTCAGGACATTGCATTACTGTAGTATTTGTGAGAAGGGGAGAAAGTAGCAGCCATATTAACTGTTATCATTGTCTTTGAGACAGAAGAAAGGCAGTTCTTTCAAAGAAGATAGCTCTCCACAATGACTCCATAGTTAGGCTGTGGATCCTGAATAGTGAACAAGAAGAGGGAGCTGCCACAGAGAAGGAAATAAAGAAGGCAGTTGAAGTCTGGAAAGAAACTAGTGGGATATATGACCCAACAGGCTAGAAACTTAAAATTGTCTTCCGATGCCTCTGTAGTTATTCAAAGGGCATTCAGAGTGTGGCACATTTGTATAAGAAGCACATTTGTCAATGAGCCTTGTTGAGGCACTATTCTGTTAGAAGGCTCCATGCCTTGTCAGAGACTGACAGGTCTCTGATCCAATCCTAGCTTCAAATGGTATTTCTAATAAGATTGTGAAAGATCCTTTTATGTGCCCCTGTGTTGTGTGAGAGACTTTTCCTGGGGAAATGCATACATGCCATATATCACTTGCAGTACTTGTGCTTGTTAGAGTCTTCACCCTCAGTAACTGCTTACTGCTTCTGAAACTCTGGAGAGAGGACCTGTGCGATGTGCAAGTTTTAGCTTTCCTAGACATGTCACTCTGTTTATCCCCCGAGTCGCATGAACCTGTCTTCTAGGAAGGAAATGTTTCAGTTTCAATACCGTACAACAGCTCATTGGTCTAGATTTAAAAACAACATTAAGTAAGATTGAGTGGCTGAGCCCATATTTGTGAATTTTAAATGTTAATCATATTAAATATACTTTATATCAATACATGAGGAAATCTATTGTTACTCACTATATGACTAGGAACTGAAGAGCTGGATGCCAAGGAATGTTCTCTCATGGATCTGTTGTGAGTTTTCTGTTTTTGAAATTGTGTGGATAACTTCCATGTTTTCTATTATTTTTCTTTATAGTGTGTTTGAATCTGTGCTTATTGACTTATTCTTGGTTTTCTTCTTTGTAATTGATAAAAATTCACTAAGCGTAGATTTTGATATTACCCATTTAACTTTTTAGTTTGAGATATTGTGTGCTCACTATGAGGGTTCTCTTAACAGAAACAGTTAAGTGGTAATGGCTACTTAAGAGTCAGCTCAAATGAATTTCTTCCTTACAAAAGCCCCATGATGTATCCCACAATAGCAATGTGTTAACAAATTGAATTGATTTAGGAATTCAATAAACAGATTTTTATTACTGCTTGTATATTCTTCATAGTAAATAATTGATGTAATTAATACATACACCTGCATTCTAGATTCATGTGTCAGGGTACAGTTATAGAGTGTATTAGTGTGGCTCCTGACGTGTTAGTGTGATCACATTTGAGTGTCTTCCTGAATAACTGAGAAGGATGATTTTGATTGCAGATGTTGAATGTAAAGCAAGAGTTCAGAAAATAGACAGACTTCTGTTCCAGGAAGTGATAGGAAGGTTGGGCTAGTGAAGTGAGTTTGGAGCCTGGCTTTGAGGAGAAAATTGAACTGATATCATGATACCAAGCAATTTAGGTGAGTGAGAGTCTGGGCAAAGTTTAGAGGGAGAAATGGCCAAGATGTGGATCATTTGCAGTAGTTTGTTGTGCTTTTTTTCCTACCAGATGCAGCAATCTCTATTATTATGGTTACTGCCTTTTGTTTCTGAGATAATTTTAACTTCTTTTAGGAATGTTATCACAGCTTTATCTTTATTGTGACCAGATGTGACAAGATTCCAAGTAAGTAGAATTGTCTGAAATCATTAGAGTTGTGTAAAGCAGACACACCAGTCAGAGATAGACAAAACCCAAAACACTTTGCACAAATTACAAAATGCAGAAACAAAAATCTCCATCAAGATACACTACTAGTTTATATATCTGTTGAGTGCTATGCCATCTAGTTTATTAGGCTGTTTCAAATGTAGACTGCCTATAAGCCATTATCTTATGAGCTAGTGCTCTTTGGGTTTAGTCATTCATTTGTTCTCTTTGAGAAATAAAAGCATCATAAAGCATGCGAATTATAAGGACATGAGAGAGTGTTGGATCCAACCTTGTGTTTTTGCAAATGAAAAGTAGAGATACAAAACAACGAAATGATCATCCCATGGCCATGCCACTGGAAAGCAAGAGAAATGCTCGAATTATGAAATAAGTGCTTGTTTTCTAAAGACTCTCTTGGGTGGTCTCAATGACAATATTTATAAGTTAGTACTTTAGGAAACTGCTATGAATCACACAATACATTATACACAAGCATTAAGGTGCATTATAAGTCATATGAAGACTTTATGAAGTAGAATAAAATATAAGCAAGATTGAAGTTTTGTTTTATAACACATTAGGGAAATTGGAATTAGAGACAAGGACAGAGCATTAAAAATAAAAGAAATTTATGTAGTGGCAGATCAAAGTAGATTTTTCATCAGGGAGTGATGTGATTAGCATGTGTTCTAGAAGATTAGACTGCCTGTTATACAGATATTGGCAACAAGCTACTTAGAAATCAAGAAAAGTGATAACAGAGGCTTCTGGGATAATCCAGGCTTGAAGCAAAAGTGCATCATACAGGGATGGTGGAGACAGGTGTTGGTCCTGGCTTACCCTTGATAAGAAACTAGATAAGGGAATAATGAAATAAGATAAACATAATTTTACTTTGTTCCACACAAAGGCTATTTGAATCTCTGAAAAGTTTAAAAGGTAGAGCTACCCAATCCTCAACCTTCACGACTGTGGATTTGTCCTGAGTGAATCCTGTAAAATTATGTTTATATAATAATAAATGTATTCTGGGAGTGCATAGGAAAGGAATGACTTTTTAAAGGAGACTAAGCGATTCAAGAATTTATAAAGGAAATTTTATTCCTTTGTCTTCATAAGGTTTTGAATAAGTTAAATAAAGGTCATGGGTGTTGATGAGATAAATTATGGATACAATGAAGGTTAGGGCCACATGTCTAGGTTTCTTGGTAGATTTGTCTGTCCATTTCGAAATGAGTTAATATTATAAACACACCCATTCAATGTCTTTTAATTCCTATTTCAACTTTTCCTCTCCTTTTCCATTATCTTCCTTAAATCCTTCGCTGTTGCTGTATTGATGTAAGAGTGTAGAGTTCAGTGATGATCGTAAATATTCTCATATAACTGCACCCACATCTTCCTTATTTTAGGATATACATATCAGACTTCAGTTTGCAAAGAGAGTGCTCTGTGAGGAAGGGTGGGAAAGGAAGTTAATGGTGTCAAACTTAACATAAGTGAGAGAAAAAATTAAATCAATCATGACTCTTTGCTTTGAGAGTAGTCAGAGTCATAGGATTTGCAGAAAACACCAAATTTTGCCTCCATCTATATCTTACTCTATATCAAATATTCTGATGTAAAAGTCCTACATTAAAACATAGAAGACAATGAAGGATCTATTTATTCTTTATTCATTTAAAGTTTGTCACTTACTATTTTTCCTTTAAGGTAATACATCTACCTTCTGTTCTCTAACGTCTACGGTAACCATTCACAGACTCATGTCTCCATGTTGTATTAACTTGAACTCCAGACATCTCCATTCTACGGTCTACTCAATAGCACCATTTGTATAACAAATTAGAATCTCTCTCTCTCTCTCTCTCTTTTTTTTTTTTTTTTTTTACAAATTGTGTGTGTGTATGTCTATTCATATACAAATGTGCTATTGTGGGTACATGGAAACCAAACCACAACCTTGGTTGTCAGTCTTTGTTGTCCCCTTGCTAGAAACATGTTTCTTGCTTTCTGTCATGTATGCCTGTCTGTCCCATGGGCCTTCAGAGTGTTCTAGTTTCATTTCTTTTGCTGTGTAAAATATGCTGACAAAAATAACATAGTGGTGTGGTGGGTTTTATTATGTTCATGACTTTAAATTTTGGTCCTGCCATTTTAGGGAGGTCAGAGCAGGTGCTCAAACAGCTAGTTTATATACTGGGGCCTGCAAGATGGCCCGTGAGGGAAGAGCACTTGTTATGCAAAGATGAAGATCAACTCCAGAACTTACTGTGAAAGGAGAGAACTAATCATGGTGTTTATGTACATTGTCTGGATCTGTCACTGAAGATGACCATGGGAACAACTCAAGATACACAGACATGCACAACAGACATGCACTATTGACTGAGCTGCTATGAGCTAAAATTATACCAAAGACTGTATTCAGAAAAAATAGAGGAGAAGATGATACTTTACTGAAAAACTGGACTCCAAAGTAATAACTTAATGGGAATTTGAGAACTAAAAACTAATCATTTTTCCAATAGCGATCACTTTTAAAATAACTTTTTTTGTTGTTCTTTGTTTGATTTTCCTGGTAAATCAAGGAGCTTTCAAGTTTTTTTTTAGTAATTTCAAAGAATACACCTTTGATCAAGTGGTATTCTCTAGAGAAATAGTTTTAATTACTGCTTTGTTTCTAGTAGACAGTGATAAAATATCCACTAAGTTGCTCAGGACCCAGTTTTTACTTTTGGAAAATAAAATTTTCTAAATTGAGTGTTTAACTTCTTGGGTATTGAATGGTAATGAGAACTATGTATTCAATGGCCATAGGCTGAAGAGGGTTGAGGCTTAGGAGAGATATCCAAGTATGAGTTGCAAGCTAGAGGGTGTCATCTGCTAGGACATGTGAATTAAAAGGTAGAGCAGCAGGAGGGAGTGCCTGAAAGGGCTAGCAGAGTTGATCCCCAAGTCTGTGCATTTCAAATCAGCATTATCAATCTTTAAACTTGATAATTAGACAAACTACTAACAGTTTGTTAGTCATCTGCCATGAAGATACAGTCACATGAGATACAAACTACAGTTTCATCATATAACATTGTACTTATATTCAACAATATGGTGCTGCATACTTACCTTTTTAATGTTGGTACATTCAATATTTTTAGTACAGCAAAATATAGTTTTGAATAATTCACATTATCAAATGGTCAAAGTACACTACATATGCATTATGGATGGCAGAGGAAGCCCTGGAAGACTGTGTGCTGTTGAAATGAGAAAGTCCATGACAAGGATGGCAACAGTAAAGCCTTCTACTGGTCCACATGCAGATCTTGATCTCATTTGTAGAAAGTGTAGGCTAAAGTTTTCTTCTCTAGGATGTTTACAGCCTGACATTGCTGTCTTTTAGAGACCCTCTACCTAGGTCATCTAAACTTGCCTTTTTGTTTAGCTGTATGCAATAAATATGTTCCTCAGTTCACATAGATGAAATAAAAGTGATGCTGTGGTATATTTTCATCAGAGTGCATGGCCTGCCCAACTCCGTATGTATGTATGTATGTATGTATGCATGCACGTATGTATGTCTATCATTTCTTTGTGCTTCATCACCTCAGGTCATTCTCATTGGCATAATTAGGTCAACCATGTAGGTCTCAGAAATGTATGAAATTCGGGAAGAGTAAATCAATTTTAAAAATATGTCACACAACTTTTATTATAGATTTTTGAGGCCTATAGTCCAGTCTGGCTTCAAACTTGATATGTAGTTGAGGCTGGGCTTGAACTCCTGATCCTCTGTCTTCGGTTTCCAAAGATCTGGGTAAATAGGCATGTGGCACCACTCTTAGCCCAAAAAGAAAATCTCATTATCAAAGACAGATTCACACTATATGGCTCCCAACTTAAGAAGCTAACCACCAAGAAACCAAACAACCTAATGAAAACAATGAGTATAGGACTAAGCAGAGAATTCACAACAGAGGAATCTCGAATGGCTGAGAAGCACTTAAGGAAATGTTCAAAGTCCTTAGTGATCAGAGAAATGCAAATCAAAACGACCCTGACATTCCACTTTACACCAATTAGAATGGCTAAGATCAAGACATCAGGTTACAGCACATGTTGACAGGGATGTGGAGAAAGAGGAACACTCCTCCATTTCTAGTGGGATTGCAAACTGGTACAACCATTCTGGAAGTCAATCTGGAGGTTCCTCAGAAAATAAAAATAGATCTACCTGGAGACCCAGCTGTATCACTCTTGGGAATATACCCAAAAGATGTCTCACCATGCCAGAAAGGCATATGTTCCACTATGTTCGTAGTGGGCTTATTTGTGATAGCCAGAAGCTGGAAATAACCCATATGTCCCACAATGGAAGAATGAATACAGAAAATATGGTTTATTTACACAGCAAAATACTACTCAGCTATTAAGAATGAGAACATCCTGAGTTTTGTAGGTAAATGGATGTAACTAGAAAATATCATCCTGAGTGAATAACTCATACCTCAAAAGACATACATGGTATATACTCACTAATAAGTGCGTATTAGTCAAAAAAGTACAGAATGCCCAGGATACAATCCACAGAACTCAAGAAGGTTAACAAGCCAAAGGACCCAAGTGAGGATGCCTCAATTCCAAAAGTCTGGACTGTAAAAAAGTTAAAGAATAAAACAAAAATAAACCATTTTATATCAGTTAAGTCACTATCTTCTACTTTTTAAAGCTTTATTCAACATATGGGGTGCATGGATATGTGTATATATGAATGTGTGGATTACACTTTAAAAGAAGAGGGAATTTTGTAAGGACCAGTGTCAGCTCAGAACACCCCAATACCAAGTTCTCAGCTTAAAGGAAATGTATTTGCCCCAAAGGGGCAAAGAGTGGAGAATAAAAGACAAAGACAGGAGATACAGGGTGATGGAGAAGGAGGAGAGGAACAAGGGAGAGGGGAAAGGGTATTTGTCTCAGGGGAAGAGGGCTAGGAGACTGGGGAGGGATAGGAGAAGACCACAAAGGACTGCCCCTAGATAGGAAGACAGATGTGGCCCTTAGGCAAATGGCGATACATAAAGGTAAAAGGGGAAGCCCTGTGTTAGGATGCAGTCTAATTTTAATTTACCATGTTAATTAGCTAAGTCAGAGGGGACTTTTGATAGCTGGACTTCAGTACTTTGGAAGATGGACCTTGGTAGTCAGTCTCAGGAGGAGGAAGTGTCCAATAAGGGAATAGGCCTTAGTAGCTAGCTTTAGGAATTTAATATAACAGTTCTCAGCAAGGAAGAGGGAATGGGAAGAAGGGAAAGGCCTGCTGGAGCCGTGTTTGCCATTTTCAGGCTGGCTAAAATCTCTTCAGTTTTGAGATATAGCAATGGAAAAATGTTTTAAATGGGACCATCGAGGTGGCTCAGTGGGTGAGGACACTTACCACAATACCCGATGTCCCTTCAATCCCTAGGACTCACATGTTTATAGGAAATAACTGACTTTCTCATATATCCCTGCCCTCTTCACGTGCACATGGTTCTCTCTCTCTCTCTCTGTCAATAAATTAATTTAAAAAACTTAATAGAAGATGCAATGAGTAGAAATAATTATATATTTTATGAGATCAATTAATTTAGGTAGAAGATTATTGGGATGGCCTGGGCTATAGCTAACTCTAAGAGACATGGGTCTGGGGAAGTTTCCAAAAGTGTATGACTTAACAGCAGGTGTTGGCTTACTAGGAAAAGGCTCAGTGTGTCTACTGAAGGCACATATTTGTCACAACTGAAGTATCTTCAGCTCTTCTCTTTCAGCCATTTGCTGTGCATAAGATTGAGTGCTTTTAATTTCTTGAGCATATTGGCCATAAATAGTGTGTGAACTTAATGACATGTTAGTCAAAGGCCTGTAATCTCAAACTGGAAACTGTGCTGATCTGGCATGCTGTGTAAGAAGTTCTCATTTCTCTACTATTATCAAAATCCTGACAAGCTTTTAAATAATTGTTAGAATTAACTATGACACTTGCTTTAATATATACATTGCCTTACAATTTACAATGTATTTGCCATGCTAGAAGATTGATTTCAGATAGGTGTAGCTTGTCTGGCTAGGGAAAAGTTGTCATTCTATTTTATGGAACTAAAGCAAGATTCTACCAGACACATTCAGTTAAAATGAAGCAAAACTGCAGTGTCTGAGAATGGAAATGCCTTGTATTATCTGGATTTATTGATTAAAATAAAATCAGTGTTCCATTTCAAATCAGCCTGTAGCAGCATGCTTTTCTTTCCCCCCAACAGTTCAAATTTTTGAAATGCTTCCCACTGTACCACCCTCACTTTCTTTAAACATTTAAATTCTTGCAGGATTGCATACTAACTGGGAGATTACTGAGTTGGTTTCCATAAACTTGAGATGGAAAGTGAGCCAATAAATTAAAGATCTAAGGCAGGGCAACTGTTAAAGGGAACGTTTGAGCACCTGGAATCATAAAATAGTTTCTATTTCACCAGTAGGTCAAAACTGAAAAACAAGTAATTTTACATTAGTTTTTCATAGCAGGGGGAGAATGTAGAAAACTCTCAGGTAGGCTTTAGAACATTTCCATTTTGAAACGAAAATTTATAAATAATATGTTAATTATTAAAATAAATTTTAACATTTATTTACTGTATGTCTCTGTGGATGCTGTGTGTGTAGATAAAAAGATTACTTGCCAAAGTTGTTACTTCCCCATTTTAGGTCGTAAGACTTGGTGGCAAGCACCTTCACCCACTGAACCATTTTCCTGGCACAAGATACTTAAATTCAATTAAACAGGAGAGAAATGTCAAAAAATAAAATAAGTACCATCTGTTTTAGATAGCTATTGCTTTTAACAACTCCACAATTAATATCTTAAAAAAAACTACTTTGACATTTCATCTCTAAATTATATGGATTAAGAATCAGAGGAAGCTTTGTTTTATGATTACTTTTGGAAGTCTGCATTGATGGTGGAGATGGCTTGGAAGAACTCAGTTGACAGATGTAAGAATTTGGAGGGGTCTCATTTCCACTTGCATTTCTAGACATCTGATGTGGATGGCTAAAAGGTGACGCCCCCAGTACTTCTACCTTTTATTAAGAACTATGAAGAATATGTAGTAATCTTTTGTTGTTTGTGACATAATTTAGCTGGCCAGAAACTCACTATGTAGCTCACTGTGGCCTTGAGTCCATGACAACCCTCCTGGTTTAGCCTTCCTAATGCTGAGATTAAAGGAGTGAACAGTCATACCCAGCTGAATTTGCTTTAACACAGCAAAGACAGGTCCTTCAGAAGGTCAATGAAGTTGTATATTCAAGTTATTGAGAGGAAATATTTGTGAAATCTAAAAACCAAGGGAGCACGGTAACTCAGAGCGCCCTCCCACCACCATGGAGGTTGATGAAAGAATTGGGGAAGACTTGGATAGAAAAACATTGAATGTTCTATAAGATTCTGACAAATCTCAGCTCTGTGGAGAACTTGATGCTTTGAGGTAGAAATAAGTGCTGATTCATTGTCTGGGAGCAAGTAGACAATCCAAAAAGACAGCAAGTAGAGTTGTCAATCAGCTCTGTGTCTGACAGTATTTCCCACTGAATCTCTATGCAAATGAGACACTTCCATAGCTAGAATGTTCACAGAGGTAAAGAATATGTAATCAAAATCTGGAATTTTAAGATTACCTTTGTAATAATAATAAGAATTAAATTCATGAATAAGTAACCGTCTACAAAGAGAAAGGAAATCTAGGAGTTATCCTCACTCTCTTCTTGACCTAAGAGATAATCTGTAGGCTTGCAGCAAGCTATCAAGTTTCGATCAGGCCAATCTTAAAGGATATTTTTGTCTTAATACCTAGCCTTCTCAATTTTGTCATTTCACAGGATAATGGCCTGGGCCAGAGCTGTTGAGATGATTAGGGAATAGTGTGGTCAAGGCTATATGGAAATAAATGTAAGGAAAATACTACTGAACAGAAACCACATATACCATGCTAAGAGCCATTATGCAAAATCACTAAGGCCAGAACAATTCTATTTGACTTATAAATTATTTATGCCCTGAAGAAAAGTGAAAATAAAGTTTCTTGGCACCGGGATGCTAATTTTCTTGCTTTGCTTTTCAACTGGAACTGTCTAAATGACTTCCGGGACCTCCTTTTACCTTCCACTTTTGAGTGCTTTTTTTCATTTCTTCTCTGTCATCAAGGGAAGCATGCCAGTTGTGACCAACATTGATTGTCCTTTGCTGCCCTCAGTAGTAATGGACTTTAGTGTCTAGCTCACAAAGAGGAAACAAATAAGAATGTATATTTGGTCCTTGTCCTGATACCAAAAGTTATTTTTGTTAAATCTTGAGGCTACAGTGCATTAGGTTCACCTGAGCAGCCTATTAAAAATGTGGGCTTCAGGGCTTTTAGCCCTAGGCATTCTGGCTCAGTAGACTGGAGGCTTCAATTGCCTAATTTTAAGAAAACTTTACAGTTATTCCTGGTACACAAGAAAACTTCCAAATAGCTGGTGTCAGAATTAGGTAAGAATAGTTTTAAGGATAATTATTAAATTTTTCATCAATATTCAATATATTGTGGTAAGTTAGCTATGGGCCTATCTGTATTTGGAGCTCTTTTAGAAGATAGAGCTATCCTCAAAGAATAAAACATCATCTTTTTTCCTTCCAGTCTGTGCCAATGTCCTGAGTAGACCTAGGACAGCTCTGCACCCAGTTCCAAAACACCCAGAGGAGTCCGGACTCCCAGGAGCTCTAACAAGCCCAGGATCATAGATAATGGAACTGGCTATTGCAGTCAAACATTCAAGACTTTTTTCCCAGCAATATATTACCTATATTAATGGGATTCCTATGATTGTCAAGGACAAGGAGTGTGGAAGGGACCATGGAACTTTAAAATAATATCTTCATAAAATAAAAAAAAAGGGAGAGGTATATGCCCGTACACTACAAATTTATTTAAATATTTTTTTATTTTAAATTTTTAAAAAAATTTGCATGCCAAGGAACTTTCTGCTGAGTGGGCACCCTACAACTAGGCATACTTATGCCTAGTTGAAAAGGAAGGATCTACTTGCTGGCATATGGCATGGTCATGATCAGGTATTTAATATGAGGGAGAGGGTATGTTTATGTTTTTTCTGAAGGATGCTTAAGGTGTATGGTGGCTGCCAGAATGACTGGTGAGACATGCTGATGCTGGGATAAAGAATTATGCTGACCTATGAGCTTGCTGAGTGCCCTGACAATGGTGACTGGGAAGCTGTATTGGACATATGTTCCTGATACACCTTTGCTTGCCTATATATCAGATGGGACAAGCTGTGTTGCCTCACGTTTTTAGACCCTGTGGAACAGAGAATAAAGAGAGAAGGTATAATGACTCTTGTATTTTTCTTAAATGTGACCAGTTATCTGGACTCAATCATGGACTGGTCTAGAAATCATTCCAATATTGGAAATAACAGTCTTCATTTGGAAGTCTGGTTTAGGATATTTTCAGAGACACATTTGGAAGTTAGCTGCAGTTCTCAATAATGTTATGTTAGCAAGAGATAAAGTTGTGACAGGATCTGGATTTCAAACAAGTGTTAGAACATGTATTAAAGCTCTTTTAATTGTCAAGTTAAAATTACTTTTGTTTCTTCTACAATATTTAATGTAAGTTGCATTGATTGTACACTTTCTAATTGTGTTAGTGTGTTGAAACCGGCATATCTGTTACAGGGTTCTACCAACCAGCTTTTGTTTTGTTGCCCTGTGTATTACAGGACCTTGGTATTCTGAACAAAGCTTGAAAGTACTGGAAGAAGTGAGTCAGGCTTTAAGCAGAAGAAAGAGGGTAATGGGCTTGATTATTGCTGGTATAGAAGCTTGAATTACATTAATTGCTAGCACCACTGCTTCTGCAATTGTTTTGATACAAGAAGTTAAGGCGGCTACTTTTGTTAATCGTTTAGCAAAAAAGTTCTAATGTGTTTAGTATACAAGAGGATTTAGATAGGCATTTGGAACATCAGATTGATGATCTTTATCCAATTGAGATTATTAGAAGGAGGTTCAGAGTTTAAGAGTAAAGAGCCGTAGCCAGGCAGTGGTGGCGCACACCTTTAATCCCAGCACTTGGGAGGCAGAGACAGGCAGATTTCTGAGTTCGAGGCCAGCTTGGTCTACAGAGTGAGTTCCAGGACAGCCAGGGCTATACAGAGAAACCCTGTCTCAAAAAAAAGAAAAAAAAAAAAAGAGTAAAGAGCCATCTCAATTGTCATGCCAAATACCATTGGATTTGTGTTAATGATAATCATTATAATTAGGAAAAAGTTTAAAGACATTTGCAGGGTATTTGGCATAATTGTCACACCTCTCTGGATGTTTTAACTTTGCATAGTGAGCTTATGAATTTAAAGAATGTTGCTCTGCTGAGTGTTGATGTGGCAGATACTGCTGATAAAATTACCCATGGCCTGAGGTCAGTATTTCCATTTTGGTTAAGCTTCAAGAATGGCATATATAGCTTATTCATGCTAGCCCTTTTTGTCCTGGGAATATTTTTATTTCTGCCCATCATGTTATAGCTTGTCTTTAACAATATTAACATGTTGTCAGTCAAAGTACATGGCTTGAACCTGAAAATGGACCTCAAGACAGAGTTCTTAATTTAACAGGCTGGCCACCCAAAGAAGGGTAAGTTTATGCACAGAGCCTTACCATCCTAAGAGAAAAGTGCATTGTTTTTGATAATGCATATTCCATGGTGGGTAAGGAAGACATTATTGGCAGAATGATCTAAGACAAGCTAATTCTTATTTATGAAATAAAAAGGGGGAGAGGTGGAGAGCTTTTGGGGCTGCTTCACAATAATCTGATATCAGCCAAGGACAAGGAAATGAGGTGCTTGACAGGAGTCTGACATTGGTCAAGGACAAAGAAGTGGGCTTCAGGCAGGACACTGACATTAAACTAGAACAAAGAAGTAATTTCAGGCAGGAATCTAAATCATAGGCTAGAACAAAGAAATAACTTCAGATAGAAATCTAAATATTAGGCTAGAACAAAGAAGTAGGCTTCAGACATGAAAATGACTTTGGGCTAGGACAGGGAAGTAGGCTCAGATATTTTGGTCATCCTGAGAAGGCCTTAGAAATAGTGATCAAGGGGGTGTTCATGGAACTTTGTTTATTGCCTTGCTTGTTCTTTGATCATTTGTGTTTATTATCTTGCTTGTTCCTTGACTACTTGCAACTATTGTATTGCTAGTTCTTCAACCTAGAACTGACCTTAATATTTGCAAGTAATTAAAATTCCAAAAAGGCAGATTGGGAAAAAATTAAAAACAAATGAACAAACAAACCCAAACCCATCATCTTTCTCTTAAGAAACTCAGAGCTCATGGAGGCAATAGGCAAACATACAGTATGAATGTGTAATAATTGGAAATTTTATCAAAGGAAATGATATGACATGAGGCTATGTAGGAAGTTTTCTAGGGGAAGAGACTAACAAGCTGGATTTTGGGGGATGCATTGATAAATGCTAAATATATTAGAACATCAATAATAATTCAGAAAGAAGTTCTGATTTGCACTTATATAACACAGGGGTGTAGTTGAATAACTGCAAGCAGTTTACTTTTTGTGAACCAAATACATCAAATGAGTCTCAGAGGCAGGTAGTAAACAGACTATGAAGAGTCTTATGTTGCCAGCTAAATATCCTAGTGTTTTTACTTCTAACTTCAGTAGTTTTTAAATAGAATTAGTGGTCCAAAGAGTTCTCTAGGATAAACTGTCATTATGTTACGTGTTTACACAGTTGAAGAGTTTTCATCTGACTTTATGATGATAGTCCTCATTGTAAGAACCTTTCTTCCAGGCAATTCAGCCTTGTGTTTTAGACTAACTTCTCCTGTTAGTGGCAGTTTGATAACTTGTGCTGGATGAGAAAAAAAACATACTAGAGTGAGGGAAATGCACTCATAACAGTGACCCTAGAATGAAAGCATCAAATGATCATATTTTTGAGATTGTTTACATTGAGAAAATTAAATAGTTCTCTCAGGTATTTGGAAATAGTGAGTGAGTGTGTGTGTTTGTGTCTGCACATATGTGTGGTATATATGTATGTAAAAATGTATCTGCTTATGCTTTCGTGTATGAATATCAGTTGTCAATATTCAGTGTCTTCCTCTATTTCTCTCCATATTTTTTTGAGACAGTGTCCCACACTGAACTTACACCTTACTGATTTGATTGAATGGCTGGCCAGTAAGTGATATTATAGGAGTATTCCATCTGTCTACAGTACCTTAGTTGTTGAGTTATGTTTGCAGTCACGCTCAGCTTTTATATAGACTCTGTATACAAATCTTTAGGCTTGCATGGAAAATGTTTTCCCCATCAGGTCATATCCACAGCCACCCTCCTCCATGGCATATTTTATTGCTTATATGGTACATGACAAGAGGCAACATAGCACATAAGAGGATCTCACAAAAGAGGAAGGCAAAAAACTTTGCCGAGTTTGGCAAAGAGTTGTACATGAGTCATGAGTCCATGGCATGCAGCAGTGCAGAACAGACAACCATCAGGCATGAAGCCTTTACTATCTAATTTTTTTGTCTTGCTGACAGAATCATGTCTTTGTGCTTTTACCCTCCTCTGCAGCCACATGTTCTGTGAAGAGACTCCTGATGAACTTGCAGCAGGAATGATGGAGGTCTGCTGCTTGCTGACTTACTTAGTCTCATGCTTAGCTAACTTCTTTATATAGCCCAGGACCAATTGCCCAGGGACCACTCACAGTGGGATGGGCTTTCCTATGTTAATTAATAGTGAAGACAGTTTCCTACAGTCCAATCAAAGACAATTACTCAGATGGAACACTTTTTTCAGGCAATTCTAGGCTATGTCAAGTTGACAGTTGATACAAACCAGGGCACCACCTTTTAAAAGTGAGATACCATTCATACTTGCCTCATTCTTGAGTCATCTTTCCCATTCTCAACATTATGCTGTAGTGAGCATTTCTAGGTAGCCTCAAACTAACCAGAGGCCAGTGCTGCATCTGCTCCAGATGTCCTGATGGAGCAGCTGCCTGAATGAGCAAATGCATCTAGAGCAATTTTGAGCCAGGTTTGCCTTATCTTGGTGAAATCTTCTACTCCCTTGTTTTATACTTATGTATGCATCATGGAAGAGATATTGTATCTTTGATAGTTAGAACTGAGTTTGCATTCTAAAACTCTCCTAGTCTTAGGGCTGTCTATGGTGGCAGACACATATGGGTCTTTATACTGCTGTATCTAGAAAGTCTCATCTGCTTTACCTTTGAAGCTCTTTATTTATTATTATCTATTTCCTTATATTCCTGTTCATAGTGGAAAAAGTAGTTTTATAATAGTAACAAAGACCACTTTCTCTCCACATTTTTCCTCTATGTGTACGAATGAATGTTTTACAAAAGATTGCAATCAGTTTAATTATAAACCCAATGGTGATGATGCCAGGTTGGTGGGCTAATACCATTCATCCTTGAAACTACAAATTTAGAGAATTTATAAGAGATCCTGTATATATCCAGGGAAACTTTGAAAATAAATGTATTTTGAACTGCTTTCTCTTAATCAGAGTGAATTTTTAACTTCTCTTAAAGAGATTAGTGGGCAAAGACAATCTTAAACATTGTGGAAGAGACATCAGCATATTCAGATAAGAATCAATCCTAATAAATTATGTTGAAAATGAAATCTGGGTATTCATGGATCTCTCAGTTGGTCATTTAAAATATATTAAATGAAAAACAAATCAAGGTATAAGACATTGAGGGCATGTATATTTCAAAGAAACCCTGCATGAAAAACCAATGTTTATTACATTATGTTTCTAGGGGGAAGTGGATGGGGTGCACCTGGAGAAGGGTGTGTATCGGGGAACTAGAAAGAGATGGAGAAGGGGAAGCTACACTTGGGTGTATTGTATGAGAAAAGAATAAATAAATAAATAAACAACAACAACAACCACCAAACAGAAAAGCAAAACAACCAACTTGGTATTTTTAACAAATTAATTAACTCATATTGATGTGTTTTAGTATGGGCACAATATTAGGTGTGGTGATTCTTCTCTGTTAGACAATGCTTCTCTTCCAATTCCAAGTCACTACTTCTGACTTCACATAGTAAAATGATTCTCTTGACTGCTGATTAAAATTCAGATGCTGACTCCAGAGATTAGGTGTTATTAAGGTATTAAAACTCGCTGAAATATGCAGTGGAACTTAAAATGTGAGTCAACTAACTTTGAAATAGTGTGCTTAAAACACAATCTTTGGGAGTGGGAACAACCTTCGAATATGTAGATTGTTTCAAAGAGTGTTTAGTTTTTCAGTAAATAAAATAAATTTTGAAGCAACTCAAGGCAGTGAATATCAATTAATTCCCATATGGACAGATATGTGTTTAGATAAAAGGGAAAAGAATCTTGGAGAACAAATCATCTTGGGCATCTGACTATTAAAATGAAAACATCTCACTGTTCTTCTGAAATAATAGTGATAAATAAAAGACAGCTACTGTACGTGATTCTCTTGTGTTTATTTTGCTGCTTTTCAGTTAAGGTGTATGCTGGAATCCAAATCAGATGTTTGTTTATTCATTTGCTCCAGCCCCCCAAAGGTCTCAAAATTTCTTCTTGGCCTTTGGGCTCTGTGTGTTCTTGAGGTTAGAAAATTGAATCCTGTTCATCTTATTGTGAACATATTCAGCCCATGAAGCTAGATCTAACCTGAGTATCACTCAGGAGAACATTCTGGCTCTTACCTTGATGATTTTAATTATTATTGGTGTCTTGTGAAGTAGGAAGTCAATTTAAGGTTGTTGTTTCCAAGAATTTCTGGCAGTGGGAAAGGTAAGGAATGGATTTCTGGATTGAGAATGCCCAAACAGAATGGTAGCCTGAGCACAAATGAGTGAGTTAACAGACAGTGGTAACTATATACATCTTCTGTTCCTTCCACAAATTCCCAAGACAGCCAATTTATTCTGGGAAAGGTTTCCCTGAAAGTTAGGAGGCATTATTCTCCCATTCTTAATATTGACAATGTATGTTTTTTAATTAATTTATTAATTAACATTATAAAGTAATATTTATACATAAATAAAATTATTAACATTATTATGTTTTTAAAAAGAAAGATAAAAACTCAAAAGGAAAAAATAAAATCTATGAAGCATATGAATAGGCCTGCAAGATGATTTTGCCCATGGGCCACTGATGTCTGGTTTTTAATATTCTTTCACTGTATATCCAGGGAAAATTTCTTTCTCTTCTAAATTCATATAACAATTATCATCTGCACAATTCATTTGAAAATTAATCATGAACTGCCTCATGACATCTTTTCTATTATTTCTTGAGCTGTTGCTTAATTTTTAATATGTCTAAGACTTTTCACTTGTTTTGAACTTCTGATCAAGTTTTAACTCCATTCTGTCTCATATTTCTTTATTTTCCCTCAATTCCAAATCAACGAAGCCTCAAGAAACTAATATTAGTTTCTTTTATTTCATACAGATTTCTAATTTTATAAATCTACATTCACTTTTTTCAAGAGTATTGAGGGTTTTGCAAATGAAATATTTGTTGGATATTGTTTATTTTGCAGTAGAAATTACTTCAGAAAACTTTAAAGACATAAATATTTGAAGAAACTCAGTAACTGATTCACAGATAGCTCCTGGTTTTCTCTTTCCTTCACCACGGTATGAGTAGATAGATGGAGGAGGAAGAGAATTTTAGAACCCTTATATGCCCAGCTCTTTAATTCTGACAGGTGTATCAGTAGTAATTATTGTCCCCATTTTAAAGCTGTCCAAATGAGACTTACAGAAGTCATAAAGAAGGTTACATCAGAGATTGAATTTTTATTTGATTCTTTTCGCTGAGCAAAAATTTAGCTATTTTATTTTGCCCAATCAGCTTTTCCTACCTGCTCCAAGGACAGAGATGCTTATAAATGTTCAAGGTTAAGGAGTCCTAGTGCAAGATCAACACAGTACCAGAATGATGATGCATCTGTTTTCCTTCAGCAGCCCTCTTCTCCCATTCTCCTTTATTACATCCTGCTAGCTTCAGTTCTCCATTTCCTCTGTGACTTTAATTGTCAGTTTTAGGACCTTACACAGAATTCAGTCTATGGTGGGTTTTTGTTGTTGTTGTTGTTGCCATAGTCTTATTCAGTTTTATTTAGCTCCCAGTCCTTCATTTTCTATTAAGTCAATTTTTACATATTGATAATTACCCATGGGGACAGAGCAAGTCTGGTTAAAATTTTTGAATGTGATGAGAAGTGGGTGGGAAATTATGTCCAACTCTTGATTGGGAGTGGCTGGTTTCCATCTCAAGTCAAATTCCATGATAGATTTACATGAAAAGAAAAAAAATGCTTCTTTTATCGGGTACTCATGCGAATTTCTCATTTTTCTATAAATGAGGATTATTTAAACAATGAAAACTGTTTCAGAATCATATTTATGAACCCACCTATAACACTCCTGGGCATAGACACAGGTGACTCTCTATCCCACCACAGAGGTCCTTGCAAATTCAAGAAATAGAATCAGCTTACAAGTCCACCAACTGATGAGTGGATCATGAATATCTGAAATCTGCACAGTGTAATTTTATTCAACCACAAAATAAAATAAAATAAAATGGAATTATCAAATTTCTTGGGAAGTGGATGGAACTGGAAAATAATATATATATATGAGATAACCCATGTTTAGAAAGACAAACCCATGCAGATTTTCATTGGAACATTTATTTGAGTGTGAGCAAATGAGAGGATGCTGAAAGAGAAATGAGGGGCAAAAAGATTCTTTAAGTGGGGTGCATAGTGATATGATAAGAGGGAATAGTGGGGTTGGGAGAACTGGGAGAGGGGGAAAGGAAGTGAGGGAAACCTTCAAAGTTATTGAACAGAGAGATGTCCTGTGTGGTGGAAAAAGCTGTTCCCAGAAACCCTGAGTCTGTTAGCTGAAAGTCCTAGTGCCAGGGATAGGCTACCTTTCTAGGAGTTGATTATAAGGGAGGTCTAGAGGGCCCCCAAACCATATAGGCAAGTGCTACTACTGTTGGTTGCCCCAAAGCTAGGTTGTATGCTGGCTAGTTTTATGTCAACTGGACACAAGCCAGAGTTATCTTAGAACAGGAAATCGTAATTGAGAAAATGCTTTCATAAGAGTGTCCTGTAGGCAAGCCTCTGGGGCACTGTCCTAATTAATGATAGATGTTAGAAATGCCCATCCTATGGGGGTGGTGTCACTCCTGGGCAAGTGGTCCTGAGTTATATCAGAAAGCAAGCTGAACAAATCATAGCACACCAGCAGTAAGCAGCATTCCTCTAAAGCCTTTGCTTCAGTTCTTGTCTCCAGGTACCTGCCTTGAGTTCCTGTCCTGACTTTCCTTTAGGATGGACTGTTATTGGGATTTGTAAACTGAAAAAAAATCCTTTCTTCCCAAGTTTCTTGGTGTTGTATCATAGCAATAGAATTTTAACTAAAACAACCTATTATTGACAATGACACATTTCCTGGTCACAGAATATAAAGGAATGCACCCGGAACTGGGTTGGCAGCTTCTTCCCTGCTGGCTAGCCTTCATAGTTAAGGAAGATATTGTGTCAGATGCTGGGAGTGAAGATTGACAGTCTTTCTCAGCTGTAGACCACTGATTCAACCTTGTTGACTTTCAGACAAGATGTTACTTAGGTCCACAGAAGAGCAATACCATCAGAGCAATAGAGAAGTTGGTTCTTTTTTTTTTCTTCCTTTTCTGTTTGTTCTTTAAAACTTGAGTCTCATTGCATAGAACTGACCAACCTCAAATTCACAGAGATACATCTGCTTCTGCCTCCAAACATTAGAATTGAATGAATTAGAATGCCAGTACACTGAGTTTTTGAGAAACAGTTTTTTATATTATATTCTGTGTGTGTGTGTTTAAGACTGTAGGCTATGAGGAAAGCTGGCTGCCTAGAGAGCTGGGGCACTCACCTCATCATTGGCTGGATCCTTTTCCTTACCAGAGAAGCCTCAGCAGTAGGAACGTGAGTGTGGAAGTCACCATCATTAGGGTTTGGGTATCTGTTTCTGGTGTCAGTTAGCAGGCCCTGGACTACAACAGATACTGTTGTGGAACTTTTTAAGTAGGAGGAGCAATGAGAATTTTTCGGTGTTTGATAGGTAAAATTGGGAGAGGGTTTTCTATTTTGTAAAGTAAATCTAGTAGCATTTAAGTTACAGCTACTGACTTAAAATTGTAAGTTCTACAGTCACATTTAGTTTTCATTAGTCATAAAAAAATAAAAGATATTAAACTGATTCAACAGTTAAAAAAAGACTGTAGGCTAGAGGCTGGTGTGAAATATTTGTTTGATTTCTACTATTTATTTATTTATTTATTTGAGACAGAGTCTCATATTAATTGGTCTGGAGTTTGCTGCTTTGGGTAGGCTTCCTGATGAGCCCTCAAGAACCACCCATCTATGCTGTTACTAGCTCTGGAGTCATAGATTACTTTTAAATGGGTACAGGTATCTGAACTGAGTCCTCCCTTGTCAAGCAAACACTATACCCACTGAACAATCTTCCAAGCCCCAAAGAAGCTCCTCTTTGGCAGTTATCTGGTAAGTGAAGAGATAATCTGCCAAATTGATGAGAATCAATTGTTCAGTGTTTAGCCATAATTGGAATAGATACGTCAGCCCCTCCGAGACTCAGAGACTATCTTGGAACAAATGGTAGGAAGAATGTAAGATCCAGGAGAGGTGGGAGTTGTGTGATGGAACCCTGACTTTTGAGTATGGCATGGCTGTTTTACTCCTGAACTTATAGCTCCTGTGATTTCTTTGTAATCGGACATTATTTGCCTCATCAATGTCATCATAGAATAAGAATGAGATCATGGGTCTCTTCTGACCTTCTCTGAGTTCATAAAATTAGATTAGTTGGGGATAGAGACATTTTCTTCAGTGGTATAGCTGCTGCTAAAGTGTTCAGTCTCCTATATGCACCCTTAATGAAACTCATTGGGTCATACATATAAAACAATCGTGAAAGTAAGAGAGGGCTAGTTAGGAAGATGAAGATTCTAGGGCATTCAGGAGGAATGGGAAGACTAGAGAGGGAAACTAGAATGGGGGAATGTGATTGAAATCGAGGGACATTATGTATAGGTATGAAAATATAATGATATCTATAATAATCCATAATTAGCATATGCTAATAAAACATTTTTCAAAAAGCACATATGTCAAAAGGACAAGGTGTGCCCTTCTGGGATCAGGTGGACCTCAGTACTCTTTAGTTTTCTCCCTGCCTTTGTCAATCTAGCTAGATCTTCTGATTCAGAGCTTGCAGTGGTTCTGAACCTTCATAATGCTGCAACCCTCTAATAGTTTGTTAGTTCCTAATGTTGTGGTGACACAACCTTAGAGTTATTTTGTTGCTACTTCACAACTGTAGTTTTGTTACTGTTATGTATTGTAATGTAAATATCTGGTATGCAGGATATCTGATATGTGATACACACCCTCCTCCAAGAGTTCATGACTCACAGATTGAGAATATACAGTTTAGGTCCTTGGAGTTGGTATTAGACCATCTTTACCTTTAATGCCATGCATTAGAGGGCATTCATAAGCATACCTGGCATTTACTCAGCCTATGCTAATAGCAATACCCTCCTCAAATCAAATAGGAAGGTCTCCAAACTTGGAACAAATACCTTTTGGTGGACAAAAAGACCCAGGTGAAATTTCATGGTCTAGAGTGAAGTAAGGGTCTGACTTTATTTACTTCCAGACATCTATCTTTGCCAACAGCATCTATTAAAGTAACCTCAGTTAGGTGCAGTGGCTCATTCCTAAAAGGTTTATTATATAGGTGGGTGAGTCAGAAAGAGTGAAATACATTTGAGGTCAGCATGGACTATATAGCAAACTTGAGACCAACTAGGCTTACATAGTGATACCTGTCTCATGATATAATAAAATAAAGTAAATAAAATAAAACAAAGCAGGAGTTTGCATGGTAGCTTAGTGAATAAAGGTACTTGCTCCCAAGTCCTTGTTCCCTGGGTCCCAGATGGTAGAAGAAGATGACAAGTGATTCTCAAAAATTATCCTCTCTTGCTACAAATTGTCTGTCCTACTTAAGGGTGAGCTCATGATAGACTCTTATATCAACAAGGTTCAGTTGTTCCTGGAATCCTCAGTTACTGGAAGCTTAGAATGATTGGAAACCCCCAGGGGTATTTTAGGGGTCTGGATCAGGACATTGTAAAAGCTGATAACAAGAAGCTCCTTGTGCCTTAGGCCTTGAAAGAATTACCAGTTTTTAGATGGACATTCTTTGAGTGATTACTATTCTTATGTGCAGGACTAAGCCAGTGACTGACCTCAAGTAGATAAGTACAACTAAAGGCTTAGATGCCCGGCTTTAATCTAGTTCTTAGCTATCATGTGAGCTCAAACGAGTGGTCAATGCTTCTCAGCAAAAGCACTTTCAAAGCACTTGTTATAGTAACTTTTAAAATGAGTTAGAACTCTATTTGTAACAGATAATTTGTGATGATTACATTCACTTAAGTGAATGACGATTTACCAACACCATACTGGTATGCATGAAAGTGCTGCAGAGGCATCTGTTTGCCCTATTCTAAAGTAAATGTCTTAAAATGAGGGCACAGGAAGGATTTCACAAAGAAGGGATGAAATAACTTTCTGGGCAGGCAGAGGCTCAGGTGGTTCCAAGCCCTGGGTTCTCATGCACACAGAATGAGACTTAAACTCGGCCACCACGAAGGGCTGACTGAGCATTAGTCCAATAATCAGGGATTATCCACTGGGATAATCCAAAGGCGGCAAGTGCTCAAACTCTAACTAATCACAGAATTGCTTCCAAATGCATCCCTATAGCCTTCCCTTTAAACTCCTCCCTCAGAGCTTCAAGCAACTTTTAGTTAAACACCTCCAAACTCACATGCCCACACGGGCATACATATGCACAGATATGCATCATTAAACAGGAAATAAAATCTTTAAATTGTTGATACTTGGATTCAACGGATCATAATTTTTAGTCTTTTGAAGTGTTATGGATGAGAGGAGGAGATAGAAACTGATCAGTCTGTGTCCTGCCAGGAACCGCAGAGTGAGCCGGTCTAATTTTTGGCCTTAGCCAGAAACTAGAGTGAATTTGGTTCTATCTTGGCCAGAGGTAAGAAATGTGTTTAAGGGCTTTTGTTTCTAGTCTAGTCTCTTGTGATCTGTCTTTTCCTTTCCCACAACTGCCTGGGCCAATTTCTACCTCTTGTTTTCTTCAGTGAGATTAGGAACCCAAAATGGGAGTTCCGAGTTCCTTGGAAATATTTCCTTGAGCTGGTGAGGTGCTGTCTTTACAAATTTCCACAGTTAATTTCATCATCTCCCCTGGAAAGACACAGCGCTTTAAATTACTTCTGTTGTTCACCAGTGCCAAATATGAAGACAAAAATCCTTAATAAGAAAGGGTATAGGACAAAAAAAATCACTATCCAGGCACCATAGTCAAGGAGAATCTACACAGTTTTTGGTAGTATATTAAACACAGGTGGCATGGATATGGTGTTCACATTGTGCAAAACTATCATAAATGTGTATCTTTTTTGTTTATTTGGTTTTTGCTGTTTGTTTTTTGAGACAGGATTTCTTGTAGCCCACAATGTCCTGGAACTTGCTGGATAGACCAGGCTGGTCTCAACCTCAGAGGTATGAGTCTGAGAGGTTTGAGGTTCAGAGTCTGTCTCCTGGGTGTGGGATTAAAGGCATGCACCACCAAAGCCAGACATGATGGTGTATCTTGTAACATTTCCCAGAGGATGGTTGACATTCTACACAAAGCATGACAATTGACTGTGTTTATCTGTCCATCAGCCATTTGTACAATTACTTAAAAATTCCATTTAAATGTTGACTTTTCCTCTTTCTCTTTTATGTCCTTTTTTTCCTCCTTTTTGTTCTACAGGTAGTTGTTGCTTTAGGAGAAGGTACTGAATTAGCATTGGCTGAGTTGCTGCCTTGCTAAGGTTATCATGGTGCTTTTGCTGAAGTCCCACTTAAATGACAGAAAGCTCTACATGTCAGGAAGCATGGCTTTGGCTTTAGTCATTAGGCAGTGGCTGATGTCCTTCGTCCTGGAATGAGGAGGCTAGAATGACCAATTTCTGATGTCCTTCCCAGTTGTGCCTTTGAGGAAGCAGTAAAGGCGCTTTGTAGTTTTTCATGTTAGAATATGGTAATATTTTCAAATAGCTTTTACATTTTCACTGCAAAATAATATGCATATTTTTAAGAGAAGACTTAGAAACAAAACATTAAATGTATCATTTGCATTTAAACTAGTTAAATAAGATGGAAATTACTTATTTAAGCGAATCAGCATTTTCTCTTTGAATGTATTATGCCATCACCCATTTCTTAAGTTAATCGCTTTAGGAAGATGGCTGTGGAGGTGGTGGGTGGGTCGAAGCTATGCAAGGTAGTTTAAAACATTCTTTGAGTGTGTATCTGCTTAAATTAGTGTCTCCTTAAAAAATGAGTCTGGTCAGCATTTCAGAGCAAATCAACCAGAAAGTAACACTGATGCATCTTTTTCCTTACTGTATTCTTGTTCCTTGTTACATTTGTAGGAAAAAATGCCTTTTTAAAGAAAAATGTTAAATGTAAAGCTCTATCTGAAAATGAAATGAGCAACACTCCCCAAATATTTATTTATTCATATATTGCCCACACAAACACATACATCACCACATGCATGAGCTAGCTCTGACTAATATCACACACACACACACACACACACACACACACACACACACACACACACAAACAAACAAAAAAGAAAACCCATACTCCTTTAGGGGGAAGTTGATCCATAGAAAAAATGGATGAAAACCTTTTGAGAATTTCAACCTTGTAGGACCTTATGTGGTTACATCATTTTTATTTCTTTCATAGGAAAGAACTTATTATAGAAATGTTAACTCTGCCTTTTCTTCCTTGAAATTTCATCATTACTTTCAGTTTCACTCTGTATTTCATTGTAGAGATTCCTGTATAACCCTTTGGCAATCTTGAGAAACTTTACTACAGAATGGAACTGTTGGATAAGGCTCTAGTTTCCATCCCTCATACTCAAAAATAATCATCTGTAAATGTATTTAGTTAGGCAGGTCAGTCTAAAATCCACTGTGCGGAAAGCTGTAGAGCTGATGAAAAGGATGAGTTCAGGAATCCCCACCTGTTGTGAGGATCTTGCTCCAGACTGATTTCTCTGGAAACAACTCAGGAAATAGTGTAGAAGGTTTATTGTTGGAAGCACACAGGTCCTTGTGTTCACAGCTAGGCACCAGGGAATCCAACAATGTTGTAGGTCTGTCTCTTCAAAGAAAGATGTGTAACCAGTTTTCTACCCAGAAGCTTGGGAATGGAGGTGGTTAATAGCCTAGGTGACCTCTGTACTATCTGTGTAGCCAGGGGTTTCCCTCGATTCTCACATACAGAAATAGAGATGGTCAATAGCCTAGGTGACCTTTGTGCTATGTGTATAACTGAGACCATACCAGTTCCTCCCCTAGACTCTTGAGATAACACAGGTAATCTATCTATAGAACTCACTCTCATGGACGAAGTGACATGTACTTTGTGAGAAGTTTCAATAGAATGATGCCTCCTTGTGCACATGGAACTATGTTACCCCAAGAAACATATTTCAAATTGTACTATACTTAAATATGCCTAAAATAAACTGCCCGAGGCCAGACTCTGGAAGTTTGAGTCAACACTGACTCCTGGGTCATGTTGAATCTAATTTTCTTCTTGCCTCAAACATTTGTTACTCCACCAATCTTGTGTTGTCTCAGACGCCTGAAGTTTATGATGAGGTAAAATTTGGCACTCTTAAAGTTGAGGGAAGACAATGACCAGAGAGGTTGTACCAACCTTTTTATTTACATAAGCTTTGTACTGTTTATAAAATCTCTAGAACAGATAGCTTCCCCTCGGGGTATTTTCCTGACCATGTGCTTCAGAAGACCATTTGGATCAACTCTTCCAGTGGTTTCATTGTTCATCTCTGGTCTCTATCAGAAAGACTTCAGCTACATAGCAACATTAAGATCTTTTAGGCTGTCCAGGATGTCATGCTTTTACCAGTGGCCCTAGGTACAACTCAGATTTCATTGTTCTGACCAGTATTCAGAGGCTGGTAGTTTTAGTTACTGCTTCACAAACTAGTTATGAGAGAGCGGTTAGTTTTCCGTGACTTTCAAGCCTGCTGATACCTAACACTACCTAACAACAACACTTTTCTTAGTGTTTTGTGCATTGACTATGTGACATGTAATTTGGACATATGGGTGCAGGCCAAGATTCCTTCTACAGTTATTAATAAGCTTAATTGACTTTTTAAGTTCTAGAATGAGATAATTGGAAGTTCAATATTCTCTTTCCAAGCTCTGCTTCCAGCATTAGTGCATGCTCTTATAATAACAGGGAGTTCAAAGGAGAGGTTGCTTTTTAGAGTCACAATTAGTAACAACCATAAAACAATTATAAAACAGATATGATGTTCCTCCTTCTCTCCTCTGATCTTCCAATAATCAAGCATGTTCTTGCCTAGTAATAATTCAAGTGACATGAATTTAGGCAGGGAAGAAAGGAGGAGTCTCTCTGCCATTACCATTTCTTCTTAAACAGAAGCAAGACCCTGAGTCTGAACCTGTGCGCTCCCTGGTCTTCTTATTGAGGAATTCTTACTGCTGAGATAGTATTACTGAACTGTGTGTTGATAAAGCCTCCAACACAAAGTAGTTCAAGTGCAAATTATGTTTTCTGGAAGGAATTATAATCCTTGCCACAGTGGAAAACCATTGAAATAAAATATGCTGCAAGGCTTTTAGATGACGATTAATACAGTTGCCCAACTGCTTGTGTTGACAGTTGGGAGCCATGCATATTTTCCTTTTGTCTTTTTGGAGTCTTAGCTATTCTCTGGGGCTTGTTGTGTCGCATATAAAGCTAAGCTCTGAACACTGGTGGTGGTTTTGCCTTGAATAAACATGTACATTCTGCCCACTCTTTTTCCCTCTCTCTCTGTGTGTAGATTGTCTCGATAATCTCATGGCTGCTTTTTAGCGCTGCACTTTACTTTCCCTAGTGTGAAACATTCTGTCTTCAAATGCATTTGGCACTTGCTGGTAGCGGAGTTAACTGAAAATGGTGTATTTTTTTTCCCAGGCAGTGATTTGCTTTAATCATGAAAGAACATTTCCTGGGATTGCTCTGTGATAGTATGAGAAGAAAAATGATTATCACAACCACAGTTTTGATATCCACCTTTGGGTACACAGTCTCAAATGACTGTGGTACATTTAATATGTCAAAGGTACATAAACTCAGGAGGGAAGTTTATCTTCTTTTAGGACCTGGAAATTTTTAGAGCTAAATAATGTAAAGGAAAAGTGAAAGGGTTTGACATTTTATAATCATTCCATGTTGAAAATGAATACTTACAACCCACAGCTCCATAGTGTCATTTTCAGAAAGAGAACAGAGAAAAGCTTGCCATGACAAAACACTCTGCAGTGTTATCTGCTACAAGCCAAGAAGGGAAGTTATAACCCATGCTTCTACTTGGATGCATTTATTGAAAATTGATTTTTCTAAATTATATAAGTGATACATTCTTCTTGTAAAAAAATTAAAAAGTAAAGTTCCCCACTCTTCCCACAGACCATCTGCTTCCAAAATCCTACTCTCCAGATTTCTAGAAGCCATTATTAACTACTATTAAACATTCTATACATATGTTCCCAGGTATTTTGTGTATATATTAGTACACAGGAGCATGCACCACACACACACACACACACACACACACACACACACACACACACACTGTTTAGGGGCAGGTGAGCATTTCTGGAAGGAGGAGTTCTGTATGCATCAGTACAAGCACAGCATGGGTCATCATCTACACAGACATGCGTTCTTTGAACCATACATGAGCAATTTCCTATTTTCACTGAATCGTCCAGGATAATCTAATGCCTCTGGAAAACTATCTTCCATTTTCCAATTATTTATGCAGCTGTTACCCAGTCTTTCCAGAGTAGATGTTAAAACGCTGTACTCATTCTCGATTGCTGGCTAAGATCTTTCTTGATTTCTTTTCCTATTCTCTCAGAATCCCTTTGAGTAATTTAAACTTGTATTTAAATCAACAAGGACGTCCCTCTTTGTAGTAGGTCTAGTAGTGTCATTAATAAATTGCTTTCATTCAGATGTAAGATGTTCCCTATAGGCTGCAGTATTTGAACATTTGGTCTCTAGCTGGTGGCAATGTTTGAGAAGGTTACAGAACCTTAGGGCTGAGGCATACTTAGAAGAAGTAGGCCAGCCTTGGTGTATTATCTCCTGGCTTTACTGATTGTTTACCCTCTGTTTTGGGGCTGTGGATGAATTATGACCAGCCACTTTATATGCATTCTGACATTCTTCTTCAGTGTGATAAACTACATTCTCTCAGTCGAAAGCATCACAAATACTTCATTCATTTTATGACCCATGTTATCATAAATTGGTCATAGGAACAAAGGAAGTAACTAAAACACAAATATTTCATTAATCATGTTGAATTTTAATTTGTTTTCCTGAAGATAAACACTTAGACAGAGGTTATCATAATACAAACAGTAATGTATATAAAACCTATGCAACTTGTAACAGTAGTCCTCATTAACTGAGTTTGGACTAATTAGTTGAAAATTTATTGTAGCAGATAAATCTTTTTAAGGAGTATATTTGGAGAACAAAGATTTTTCAGATCACAGGAAAATTATTTGGATCCTTTTGTAATTATCTATGGCTTACTATTTATGCATTATGTAGCAACTGGCACAAATCATAATGACATCAAACAATATATGCTGTATTAGAGAGCTATGTGAGCAAATCTGTAAGTGTGCCAGTAAACAGCATACTCCCATGGTTTCTGCTCCAGTTCTTGCTCTGATTTTCCACAATGATGGATTATGAACTGCAAGTGTAAGCCTAATATTATCTCACCACCCCCTTACCCATATTTTTTTCTTACAAGAGTATAAAGAAAGGCAAACTGGACCAGATTTTGGTACCAGAGGTGGTTTTGCTGCTGTGATAAAACCTTATCATGTGGCTTTTTAATACCATTGGATTATTTGTTTTGTGGAGGATTTTGGAATTTTGATCTGGAAAAGCCAAAGAGTGCTTAGGGACTAATATACTATGTTGGTGAGTTCTTAGAAGATAAGAATGTTAAGAGAAATGAAGACAATGAAAGCTCAACCTGAAGTTTCAGAGAGAAGCAAAGACTGTATTGGAGTCATTTGAGTGCTCCTTTATATTAAGAATTTAGGACTTTGGGTAATAAAGGGAAAAGAATCTGCCATGATTAATAAGAAATCGGCACCTTTCTGCCTGCCCAACAGGCTCTTCTTGTTTAATCCTTGACTAGGAACAATCACAGAAGCTGCACAGTGGGGGAAGTTCATAAGCTATTGCTTCAAGTAGGGTCAGATGGCCAAGGGAAATGAAGCAAGGTCTACGCAGTACATGCTCCCCTTACCCACTCCATGTTTCTACCTAGCTGGACTGAAGAATAAACAGAACTGTGGTATTGGAATCTCCAATTTCCTGGAGTCCACTGAGCAGCTGAATCTATACCTTCAATAATGCCCTTCTGGCCTCTGACTCTGACACAAGTGCCAGACCTCAGCTGTTCTCCATGACTCCCTCAGACTTGTTCCTCTTATGCCTTCAACACCAGTGCCAGGCAGAAAGGTCTTAAACACTGACAGGTTCATCCTTGACACTCCTGTACTATGGTTTCTTCAGGCTAACTCTGATGAAACACTTCCCAGAAGGTTTCATCTCAATGAAGCCAACCTCTCATATATGTCCCTTGTCCCAGTAAGACACAAATTTCACCTCAGTGATGCTGATTTCTTATGATCTTCTAAGATACAAAGGGTTTGGGTAGCCTCACCTCTCTAGCCTTCATAGCCTTAGGTTGGTTTCTACCAATGAGAGTGGCAGATTCAGAGTAAAACCAACCTAAGGCTATGAGGGCTGGAGAGGTGAGGCTACCCAAACCTTTTGTATCTTAGAAGATCATAAGTGAGTCCCAAGAAGTACTTTCAAGTAGGAATCTAAATCTTAGGTTAGTACAAAGAAGTAATTTCAGACAAGAAATAGGAAGACAAGGAAGTAGGCTTTAGACATGAAAATGACCTTGGACTAGGACAGGGAAGTAGGCTCAGATACTTTGGTTATACTGATAAGCCCTTAGGAACAGTTTTCACTGGAGTATTCTCGTAATTGGGTTTAATGCCTTGCTTTTTCTTTTACTATTTGTGTTTATTGTCTTGCTTGTTCCTTGACTTTTTGCATCTATTGTATTTCTAGACCATCAACCTAGAGCTGACCTTAATACATGCATGTAGTTAAAATGGTATAAAAGCATATAGATGACATCTATATTGTAAATAAATAAAATATCCAATAAAAAAAAAAGAAAAAGAAAAACTAAGCAAAAAAAGAAAAAGCAGAAGGAAGGCAGCAAATTGTAGAGCAGATATGATGGAAGAAGAACTTTTGTCCTTTGTTGGTACTTCGAAATCAGTATAAACCATTTCTAAAATCTAGAATAAAAAAATGCCACATGGTCTAGGTATGCTACTTCTGGATATGTACCAAAGGACTCATTATACAAAGACACTGCACATCCAGCTTTATGGCTGCTCTTTTCTCAATAGCAAAGAAGTAGTATCAGCCTAGATATGAACCAGCAGATGAACGGGTAAAAAAAATGTGGTATGTAAATACAATAGACTTTTATTCAGCTATAAAACTTAAACTGTGAAAATTATAGGAAAATAGATGGAATTGGAATCATTTTTTTAATTCTTCAAAAATTTCCTACTTGTGTACAATGTGTTTTGGATATAACCACCTCTACTACTTTCTATGAGCTCTTCCTGGGACTCCCAACCCATCTCCCTATCAACTTCATGTCATTTAAAAAAAGTTAATGACCTACTTAGTCTTATTGGTGCTGCCCCATATACACATAAATGAGAAGTCTTTCATTAGAGCATTGTCAGCCTACCATTAGCCACCATCCAAAAAGTGACTACCCTTGTCCCTAGAAGCCATAAGTTCCAATAGTTCCTCAGCAAAATTTTGGGCCTCAAGGACCAGTTCACCATCAGTGCTGGTTATTTGATTGGTTGGGCCTGGGGCAGGTAATCACAGCTGTTGTGAGTTCGTATATGTAATAGTCTGGTTATGTCCAGAAGACATAATTCTGTAATTATAAAGCTGAGGTAGTAGAAGGCGCATGAAAAACATTGTAGAAGAATAATAGAAACAGTGACAACTGTAGGTTGCAATACAGCTTTTTAGGTTGTAAATTAGAGAAATAAAATGCATTTAAGTGAATTCAAATATAAACGTGTGTGTGTGTGTGTGTGTGTGTGTGTGTGTATGTGTGTATGTGTGTGTGTGTATGTGTTTGTTCTGAGAGATTGTGCTTCACACACTTCTTTTGAAACAAAGGTGGTTTTAATTTATCAATTGAACATAAATAGATCAATACTGATAAAACTTAACAGTAAGTCAGTGGAAGTAACCAATCAGTTAAATGAAAGGATCTGAAATTGAAAGTTTATGTTACAGATAACTTGTTTGCAAACCTTCAGGTATCTGTAATTAAAAGAAAATTGCAAGAACTTGGCCTTGAGTATGATTAAATACTGTTATTCTTTACTCATTAATAACCTTGTGAACTTGAGTTTGACAGTCCAATATTGTGTATTACTTAATAGTTGTCATCTGTTTATATGAATTTCCATATTGATACCACTCACCAAAAATCACTGGGCTATTTCAATTTTTCTGTGTCTGCTACTTTAGAGGAAGGAAGGTACTGACTACAAATCACAAAATGTCCCCAGTGAAAATGTCCTGCTTTTCACAAGTGAATACGATCACATCTAAGCCCTGTGTCTGCTCCATAAAACATTTTATCTCTCTGATTCCTGGACATTTAGAGCTGCTAATAACACAATCTGTGTGGCCTGCACATCAATGCTGGGTTTTGGGTATGCCAGAATTGCCTGTTGTCTCAAAGCCTACAACTAGGCAAATGAGTAAAACCAATAAAATTGAAGAAATCATGTCTAAGAATTATCATCATGTAATTATTACTCTTAAAACTATTTCCCAATGTAAAACATTTGACTCTTTTACAATGCTACTGAAGAATAGTAATATTCTGTATCTAAGCTTTGTAGCAGCCTTGAAAACTCTATAGCCATTTATGCAAAATATAATTGTGCTATAGTTTCCTAAAATCATTCCACATTTCTTCAAATGTATTTGCTTATATATAAACTTATACAATTGTGAGTTTTACATAATTAAATAGCAAGTTACTATACATTGATTCAGGGCTTACATCACTTACTATAATTTGATCCATGAAATGATCTCTTCATTTTGTTTATTGCTGGTGTTTTTCTTTTCTTGTTCTTTGGTTGGATGTGCTCTGATATGGCAGGCAGGCAGTTCTTTCAGTTTTATTAATATGTATGGCCTTCTCTGGGTAGGGTTAGTGTCCTTAAATTTATAGTGCTTGCTGGCATTAGAAATGGAATAAACAGGTGTGCTTAGCTCTGCAGAAAATAGAATAACAAGTAATTCCATCAACTTCCTTTTTAGTTGTTAGTTCTAAATGCAATTCTCTTGTTATAGGGTTAGTGGGACTGACTTTAACTCTTCATCTTGGGCCTGAGCTGAAACACACTGGATTATATATTTAAATGTGCTCACACATTATCTCCACACAGAATGAAACAAAGTAATCAGATTTCCACTATTCTTCTCTGCCAGAACTTGCAGTATAATTTTGCACTCACTGGTGGAATTTGGCAATGTGTTACTCTCCTCAGGCCTGTTTTCACACAATGACAATTCCTGATGTACAGTGTAAAAGTATTTATTAAACGCAATTCCCCTCTGGCACTTCGAAATTAAAGACAATAGGAGGATGCCATTTTCTCTCTGGGAAGGGTTCTCATTTTGTGAGTTGATGAAAAAATTTAGTGTATCACACCTTAAACATATATATATATATATGTATATATATATATATATACTCAACCCTGAAGAGGAAAAGCAGGGCATTTCAAAAGTTCTAGAAAAGCTCAAAGGGTAATACCCAGCATCTTATCTTGGAGTAAAGATGAAGGCAGATTAATGCCCCATCGTCTCAGCCCTTTTAAATTTCAACTGTGGTGACTTTTTCAATCTGAAGGGTGCATCTCTTTCATTGACCATCAGCATTTCCCTTCCCTGACTCCATTGTAGTAACTATTGCAAATGTACTTAAGAGTCTCTGTCTATGAGCTTTCAGACTTTGGAGTTTTTCCTGACTAACAAAACACCAAGGCTACATGAACAAGCCAGGAACATCAGTGTGTTCAGGGAGGTGCAATGTTGGTTTAGATAATCTAGTCCATCCCTGACTAAATTGGTAATTTCTTTGTATGTGTTATATTACCTGTCTTGGCATGATGTGAGTAAAATTCTATTCACTCAATGTTAGACACCAATGAAAGACCTAAATATTTATTCCATTCAAGTCTAAATCAATGAAGCAGTGAGTTCATTAGGGTTACTTATAGGAGCAGGTCTCATCAAAGGCAACCTTGCTGAAAAGCTCATCCCAGCAAGGATGACAACTCTGAGAGTTAAATCCCTGGAATTACCTGCATAACACATGGGCAGCTTGTTGGCCTGAAAGTCTCTTTCTCTTTCTTAGTGTCTTTTCTATTGGTGTAAAGAAACATCATAGACAAAGCAACTTATAAAAAGAAGAATTTAATTGGACCTCGGTTACAATCTGAGATGGGTTTGCCCATAACCGTAAAGGGATGCATGAAGCATGGCTGCAGGCAGACAGGTATGGCACCAGAGCTATTGGTGAGATCTTTAGTCTTATCTAAAAGTTGGGCATAGGGAAGAAGAGAGGGACAGAAGGAGGGAGGGAGAGAGAGAGACACAGAGAGAGACAGGCAGACAGACAGACACGCAGGGACAGGAGACAGAGAGAGACAGACACAGAGACACAGAGAGAAAGAAGACTGGGTCTGATGATGTGGGCTTTTGAAATCTCAAAGTCCACCTCCAGTGATACTCCTCCTTCAACAAGGTCACACCTTATAATCCTTCCCCAAACCCTTCACTAATTAGGTATTAAGTCTATGGGGAGCAGAATTCTCATTCCAACAACCCCAATTCCTACTAATCGTTACTGCTTCTATGACAAGGTTAGGGGCCTTGTGAGTCTCACAACTTGCTGGGCTTTCTGAGCCTTAGGGGTTGCACCAGCTTCTCTCTGCCCTTCATGTGGGAGTGTCCCAATTCAAAAGAGATGACTTCATAAGTTTTGTGTGTGTGTGTATGTATGAGAAAGAGAGACAGACAGAGAGAGACAGAGAGACAAAGAGGGAGAGACAGAGAGAGAGACAGCATGTGGGTTTATGTGCATGCATACATGCTCTTTTAAAGGTCTCACCGATGTTCTATTAAATCAGTTGTTTTTACTAATTCTAAATTTACCAGGAAATTGTTTTCTTAAAGTGTATAACATGTTATATGAACAAATTCTTTGAAACTTATTGTTTACTTCATAAATAACTATTCTTTAAATACCAAAGAATTAATTATTAAAAATATAGCTATCCCTTAAAACATGTAATTAGCGAACTGGTTTTATGAATGGTTTGTAAGGCGTGCTGATCCCAATTTGGAATCTTTCGATTCTTGTGCCAGACAGACACAGTCCTTGGTAATTGGTAGTGTGAATACAAAGGAAACCAACACATAGCTGCCCTGCATAGCTTCCCCTCCAGAAAGCCTTTAGGGAACAGCAGACAACACACCAGTAATGACTTGCACAGTATCTCACTGCTCCTTTTGGTAACTCTGTGTGTGTGAGAGAGATTCATTCTTTATAGATCACGTCTAGAATATAAAATACTGATAAATAATATGAAACAGTTGGAACTTATTATGGGAAGGAAACTGGAACATTATGAAGTCCTGTTCAATACTTGATTTGGTCATTACTTTTTCCTTATGGAGAGTATCATCCATTGGGGTCATCAAAGACTGAAATTTTCTAGAAGTCAATTGCTTTCTTTTACCAATTAGGATGCTTTATTTCTGATGAATGACTGCATGAATAACTAGTTATTAAGTTAATTTGCATTAGAAGCACTTCAAGCATTTAATTGAAGAGGTGAAGCCTAAAGGAATTACTCTTTTTTTTGTGAAATAAAGAACATATTATAAGATAATGCTAATTCCGTGTGGGCATAGCTTGCTATTGCTGAGTCTTTCAGCATGCTGATAAGTGTGCCACATGTGGTTCTGTTACCTCCTTCTCAAGACGTTGACTTTTTCCTTGTCCCCCTTCAATTTCTTGTGCTGCATCTAATTCTGTGGTTTGTGGTTATCATTTTTTTCCTTTTCATTTTCACTTCTGAGGCTTGGTTCTTATGTTTTCTTTTGATGTAAACAATAATCATAGGCAGTTGGCTGAATATTTTCAGGTTTATTAATATGGATTATGCTTTTGCTACTGTATTTCAGTTCTTCCTTGAAAGTTACCTTTGTAGCTGCTTTCTGGCAGGCATAGATGATGGAGTAGTCACCCAAACTTTGTATTGAGACTAAGCCAGTAAGAAAAGCTACCAGCAAAAGCACTGTGGTATTTGTGTCAGGTACTTCTCCCATTTTAATTTTTATATTTTAGTCCTGTTTCCCTACAGCATCAGAATTATTAAAAGTTATGTTAAAATGTTAAAGATGACCCCATGGATAGTAGTCTTAAGTTAGCAGGAGAAGTGGTAAGCAAAATAAGATTCATGATGAGGGTTTGTCTAGGGCAGGACATGATTATCTGAAGAAGACTGAAGGAAGAGAAGAACATCCCCTGAGATGGGGAGAGAAGAGTTAGGACTGGAGGAGAAAAATGGGTCTCTCAGCTGCTGCTCCATGTTATAAGTGCCCTTACATTCTTGTAAGGTCCTGAAAATAGTAGTTCAACATGAAAACAGTGGAAGTCAAGCATCTAAAACCATGTTGCTGAGGAAGGCACTTCTCCACCTCTGTTAAGTGTGTGGATTAAAAAAAGAAAAAGTCACTGGAGATGATTTTGGAAAAAAAAAACCTTCCAGGAACCTTTAGTTGGATAAGTTTGTCTGTTTTAAGGAACACTGGTGAAAAGGGTGTTAAACTTTAATTCACCTTGTAGTTTTAGATTGCAAAATGGTGTGAGAAATAGACTTTTTATTTTTTTTTCTGAACATTCCTTGATTTTTCTCCCTTAACTTGTCAGTGATCTGTTGAGTCCCTACTGTGTGCCAGACATGGACAGAAATGATTTAAGACTAAGAAGTTGATAAAACTGTAACAGGCTTTGGCAGTTAATGCTAGAATCTGACATTTTCTAAAAGGCAAAAATGCTTGTTAGTATTTCTAAAGTTAAGTTATTTAATGATAATCTCTAAATGTTTAGTGGTGAAATGAGATTGCTGTCCCACCTAACTGCATACCTCCTTAATGGTTCTTTCTGAGACAAATCTTATGTGCTTGATTCTTTAATTATGTCTTAAATGTCTATGAATAGGAACCTTGACTTGTGTATTCTACCATTTGAATACTTAGCACAATTTTTGGGACACAGTGGAGTTGGTAGCTATTTACTAAATAAACAAATTCCAATCAAAGGTATATTGTTGGCTAAGAAAGAAATTGTGGCTTGCTCTCTTTGGAAGGAGTAGCAATTATTGATTTGCCCTTTCCCCATTTCAGAATCGATAAAATTCTAGGGAATGTAAATATATTCTACAGTCCCCAACAGATTCCTTATAGCACTGTACTGTAACCCATGAGGCAGATTCAAGCACGAAGCTTTAAGTAGAAGGCAGCTATCAAATTCATCTTGAATAAATATAAATATTAATCTCTTATCTTGAAATTACTAGGCAGCAATGCTATCATATAAATGAAGAAATTAAAACTGTTAACATACATTTACTATTCTATTGTATATTGAAGAGACAGGTATTTCTATGACATATTTGATATATTCAGTAATATGTACTTGTATTACAAGGGTGTAACGTAATGAAAACTGTAAATTATGGGAAATAAAACTTTTAAAAACAATACACAAATACTAATATCTTTCTATTTCTATTTTCTTTGCAAATTTTTTCTTCTAAGATTAATTTATGGGTTAGACAATATATGTATGGTTTTTAAAATGATATGACTAAAATTTTTAAGGTGATAATGAAATATTCTCGTTTGTTCCAGTCCAGAGATACTTTTGCCGATAGAAGGGGTGATTTACCATAAAATGATTTTCAGTCTCTGTTAATTTATAGAACAAATGATGTGTCCCTTATAGCCCTGCATCATTTCATTCATCAAGCAGGGAAACTAATGAAAGTTTGCCTGAACTCTCCTGTACTAGATGAGCAGATTTTAACTTTTCTCATATTAATATAAATTAGATGACTTTTGTCCTTGCCTGGAGTGACAATGTCAGTGTCTGGAGCTTACATCTTTCATGACTGTCAGCTAATTAGGATGCAGGGGCGCTTCAAAGTCCTCACTTCTAATCTGCCCTTCTGGATTACATCCAGTGTGAGCACTCCTGCTGGCTTCTGTGGGGCTCCGAGCTAAGTTCCCTCAGCCTGTGATAAGCAGACTCACCAGGAGAGATTCCACAGCAGGAGGTAAAAAGCCACCTTTTTATGCACCCTGGTGTAAAAATAAATCTGATAACCATATTATTGCAAAGTCCTCAGTCTACTGCTGCCTAGCAGATAGCATCTTCCTTGAAACTGAAAGACTGTCAGTCAAAGAGGGGTTCTTGCTGATTTCTGTTTACAGACAAGTGTAGGACAGGAACTGTGTAGTTAAAAGAGAGGGAATGTTTTTGTTAGTGATTTCTTCTGCATCTCAGGTTGATGTTGACTTTATTCACAGCCTCTTCAGCTTTTTTTTACTCCTTCCAATTTTTTGGCTTGTTTGGTCCTCCTGTTCAGGGCAAGTGCAGTCCCTCACTCTTCCTTGCCTCCTCCCTTCTCTCCATTTCACTGTCCCTTCTTTTGTTCCTTGCTTTCCATCCCTCCCTCCCTCCCTCCCTCCTGT